>NW_027459481.1:608750-910625 GCF_050624435.1 Tenrec ecaudatus
ATGTACAGCATGGCACTGTAGACTAGACCTGGCCTTAAGCCCCTGCACCTCGTCTCCTAAATACATGACCATGTCATAAAGAGCATTTACTTTGTGTTCTAACTTCCTGTCTATATCTTCTTGAGTACCCAAAACATTAGTCACATCTTTGGATAATTCATTTCCACAGTGGGCAGTTTGTAAGATTTGTGAAAGTACAATTGCTGCAGTAGTAGCAGTAGCAACTAAACTTAATATAGCTAAAATACTTGCTATAAGCAAACCTACAAAACACTTAAATCTGGTTGATGCTTTTTCAGTCTCTTCTAATACCTGTAACCCTCTTTCTGAATACCAAGGCCCAGTAATATTCACTGGCAGCATAACAAAAGAAGGTTGATATAAAATGGCGATGACAATACCTTCAGGGGACCAGGTAATACAATTAGACAAATTGCAGTTATTACAAGACCTGTTAAACTTAGAATCATCATGATCTATAGTAATATTCCCTGCCAAAAGTACATAAGGCGATGGTACGCAGGCAGTAACATTTCCCTGTGGTCTGGAGGTAGGGCCCATAAGCTTCATGTCCCCCTAAGCAGCCCCTATTTTCCACCACTGAGTTTGTGGAAAACCCAAGTCTGACCACCAAAGTCCTGCAGACAGCCCCTTTTCCCATTTGGCAGTGTTTTTTTTTTTTTTTTTTTTGAGTATTGTCCTGGTTGACAGACCAATCGATGATATATCTCTCTTTTGTGACGTTATACCTGATGGGCTTGTCTGTGAGACATGATCTCCACAATATGGTTTTATTATTCTTTTGAATCTCTAGTCTACATGAGGAAAAAGACTGTGGAGTGGGTGGAATAACATTTCCTTCACTTTGTACAGGGAGGGCGTGAGTCATTAACCCACATCTTGATTTCCAGACCTTCCCAGACAGCAGGAAGTAAGAGTGGTGGATCAGAAACTTAAGCCTAGTACTTCTCACTGAGCCATGTCCCCAGAAGCACTCTGAGGCAAATTACCATCTGCATGGTTTGCAAACTGCACCAACCATTCAGGCAGCCCCCATGCTCCATCAGCATCCTGTGTAAAAACCCAAACATGCCCTCCTCCCCATATTAATAGCGGGTTGGGGCCATTCCTCCAGGCAAAACAAGCCAATGATATCTCTTCATAGGCTCTTTGAAGTTGGTGGAAGGGACACTAAAGGCAAATCTTTTACAATATTTTGGATCCAAGGGTGTGGTATAAAAACAATCTTTTAAATCTAAAATGATCTTATATGTATTGGCTGGAATAGCAGAGGGGGAAGGGAGCCCAGCCTGCAGGGCTCCCATAAGTTCCATAGTATCATTAACCCTCCTTTACTGTTTTTCCTTACAAAGCAGCTGCTATCGCAAGCCCCTGAGTAAAGAAAGGGTCAATGTCTGAGCATAGTCTGATATAATCGGACAGGTTGCCCTTTTTTCCAAAAGGTCTCAGCGCTGCCTGGCAGGCAGTATTTGCATTTTCAAAAGCCAATTGTTTCCATTCTGCGGCGGGAAGCACCTCGAAGGAAAGTGTATCTAATAAAGATTGAGTAAAAGAGGCAGTTGGGCCATATTGGGCACAAGCAACCTTGAGTTCTTTTAGCTGTTTGAAAGGAATAGGAGTAAGCCCTCTCCAATAGTTTGTGTTGTTTTTCATCAGTTAACCTTATTTAGAGAGCTTGAACCCCATTCTCTGGGCAAAGATGATGGAAGATAAGTCATCCTTTTCCTTGATCCATCTCATTTACCTTTAAACTTCTGCATTCACGTTGGCTCTTGGCATCACCCATGTACCTACAACTAGACATCCTTTGAGTGTAGCGTGCATTCTTTTACAAAGGCTTTATCATTGCCATCCATAAACACAAGAGCTTCAGAGAGGAGAAAATAAACATCCCTCTGGGCCTGTTTCCTAGTTAAGGATGTCTCTGCATTGACTAGTTCACCTTTAGGATTTGCTGTTCATGTCCTTCTGTTTCTTATTGTCCGCTTTAAAAAGAAGTTTCACTGATTAGCGTACTCTGCTGTGCATATTACTATGGGCCTCTAATGGATTCCCCCAAGCTTAGTAATTTCTTAACACTCAATAAAGTATTTTATTCAAGGAGATGTGAGCTCATAAAGTTTGAAGAGCTCACATGGGTTGGACTGAACACACACAAGCAGGAAACTCACATAATGACATTTGTGTTTTAACAGTCATATTAACATACACATGCCTACTATGAACAAATCAGCACATATACTAGAACTAACAAATCTTCATACAATACCCTCAGATTAATAAATATACATGCATTTACTTAAGAAAAAACCCACAAAGACACACTAAAATATACTAGAATTATAATAATAGAATCAATGCAGAACAGACTACAAGTTCTGTCACATAGTATAACATATTAAGGCACAGAGTAGTTCATGTGTACTAGCACATACAAAAAAACAGACAAAGTGCATACAAGAATATACACACTGAGCTACAAGAATGTGGAGGTGTGTGGCAGAGACATTTTCTCTGCAGGTAGAGGAAATAGTTACCTAATTTAACTAATCCTTCTTAGGCTCCTCTACATTTCTCCCCTGAGGGTCCCTGTTATCTGTGGGCTTGAGTGACCCCTGAGCCCCGCCCTCTCCCTGTATGGGTGTATGTGTCTGGGTTCCCATAGCCTTTCCCTCTGTGTGTGCCTGACTCAGAAATATGTGATCATAACTACAGCAGTCACAGTACTGATTGACAGAAAATCAGTCCCTGGGCATGTCTCTAGAGAAGGATATTCTGACAGAACTTGAAGGGAACCTGTGGGTGCCCTGTACAGAATAGGACGCTTATAGCCCATGCACAAGGGGACATAGGGCAGGAAGGGAGGTGAGGTCTGGGGAGGCATGTTGAGACTAAGCATAAAATGTGTCTTATCTCCCTTTTCCTACTCTTGTATCAATATGCACAACTGCTAAATTAAACAGCCTTTGGAGAAAAAAACTGACTCTCAAATTAGCCTGTGGTGGACAAGGACAGACAGGAGCTGTGAATGAATAAAATGAATGAACTCAGAGAAGAAAGTCTCCGTTTGGATGAATGGAGAGAGGTGACTTGATCTAGGATTGGGCTATTGGTCGTAAGTTCATGTAGTATGTTGTCTGGAAATATATATATATATATATATATATATATATATATATATATATATATATATATATATATATATACATACATACACACACACACACACACACACATACAAAGATAATAAAGTGAGATCCTTTGCACAGCAGGGACTGTTATCCCGAGGAAGGAGGGAATACAGGAGGGTTATTGAAAGCAAGGGATAAAGTTTTTGATGAAGCCGATGATTTGAACAGAATTTGTCCTAGATGCACGAATTACCAATTACATGGGAAATTTGAGACAATTCAAGGGAAAAACGAAACAAGCTAAGTTTGAAATCATCCTATCATCAGAGGGAGATTGGGTGAGTGTTTCAGAAAGACGGGAGGAGATGCACTGATTCCCTGAGGGATGCTGAGAAGGAGAAGAATCCCCAGACACAATAGGAAGCCAGTAGTGAAGCTCCATTTGGACCTGCTCCTGGGTCTGAGTCCTGTGCTGTGCAGATCCTGAGGGATTCCTGCAGCCTAACCTCTTCCACTAGGGTACATTCATGTCTGGGTTAACTCTGACTTCTCCTCACTGTGTGCGTTGGTCTGGGTAGACTAGAGAAACCAATCCATAGACACACGTATATTGTGTATAAGAGATTTAATATAAAGGGCAATTGTACATTTAGAAAGCATCTTAACCCCAGTTAGGTCCAAGCCCATAAGTCCATTATTAGCCCATGTGTCGGATACCAATGTATAAATTCCTCTTCATACTTATGAAATACATGCAATGATCCAGAATGCAAGATGATCACAGGCCAGTGGGCAGAAAGTCTTTAGATCCAGTGGCATTGTAAGCTTTTCAGCGGAGACGGGTCTCTACATGGCTTCTCCAGAACCCAGGGCTGCATGGGGTAGGTCCATGTGGCTTCTATTCAGGGATGTCTCACAGAGAGTCACCCTTGTCAGTAGGGTGTCTCCCAGGGATTAGAGAGTCTCTCTTCCACCTCCAAGATGGAATACTGGATTTCCCAGAATTCTCAGAAGGCCATGCCCACGCAGAGGCTTCATTGGCTATGATCCAATTGACAGACTCCAACCCTTCCCTCTTTATCCTCTGAAGTCCCAAATTCACACCAGATTATGTAACTACCATACTGTGCATCTTTTGCACAGAAATACAAAACTGTGTCCTTGAAGTTCAGGTTGTCCATTTGAAGTTATAGTATGTCCTTACCATTGTCTTTGGAGATGGTGAATTGGCCCTTCGGAGAGTCCTACCAACACTATTCATGTATGAAACCCACTGCCGCCCTTCTCTGGGGCTAGGCAGATCCAGTGTATATTATAAATACAGGCAATGAATGCAGAGACTGTACGGGAGAATATCAGAGAAGCCTCCGACTGCCTCAAGTCTCCCTCAGATGCCATAGCTCCACCTCACACTGGACACCTGCAAACACACAGACATCCTGATCCTGAAAATCATATTTACTGCCTCTCACTCATGCCCCCTCATGCACGCTTTCTCTGCATCAAAGCATCTTTTGAAATTCCAAAAAGGAAAATTGAGCTCAATAGAGATTCCACTGTGACTTGATTTGTTCAGTCTTGAATGGGGGTACCTTGGAATTCCAGAGGTGGAGCAACTGTCCAAGAGCTTCAGAGTTGGGACTTGGATGGTTTTCCTCAGCAGGGGAGGGGTCTATTTGCATACCTTCTGCCTATATAGTCATAAGTAATGTTGAATGACTTCTAAGAGAGTCACTCCAAGAGTAGATAAGAATGTTCTAGATATCTTGGAAAGCCCTGCGTGTGGGGTTCATTATGCAGTGTGCTGCTAAATGCAAGGTCAGTCATTCTAAATCTCCAATGGCTCTGCAGGGGGAAGAATTCTCTACACACCCATGAAGATTTATAGACTCAGAAGCCTACAAGGGCAGCCCTATTCTATAGGGTTGTTAAGAGAAAGAATTGACTTAATGGAAATGTCAACCTACAGTTAGAGACAGTTAGCCTAGGGGTGCCCTAGCCTAAGCCTAAGGGTGCCCTAACCTAAGCCGAGGGTGCCCTTGCCTAAGCCTAGTGGTGCCTTAGCCTAAGCCTAGAGGTCCCCTAGCCTTAGCTTAAGCCTAGGGGTGCCTAGCCTAAGCCTAGGGGTGCCCTAGCCTAAGCCTAGGGGTACCCTAGCCTAAGCCTAGGGGTGCCCAGGCCTTAGGCTAGAGGAGCCCTAGCCTTAGCCTAAGCCTAGGTATGCCCTAGCCTAAGACTAGGGGTGCCCTAGCCTAACCTTAGGGGTGCCCTAGCGTAAGCCTAGGGGTGCCCTAGCCTAAGCCTAGGGGTGCCCTAGCCTAAGCCTAGAGGTGCCCTAGCCTTAGGCTAGCTGAGCCCTTGCCTTAGCCTAAGCCTAGGAGTGCCCTAGCCTAAGACTAGGTGTGCCCTAGCCCAAGCCTAGGTGTGCCCTAGCCTAAGCCTAGGGGGGCCCTAGCCTAAGCCTGGTGGTGCCCTAGCCTGAGGCTAGAGGAGCCCTAGCCTTAGCCTAAGCCTAGGGGTGCCCTAGTCTAAGCCTAGTGGTGCCCTAGCCTAAGCCTGGGGGTGCCCTAGCCTTAGGCTAGGGGAGCCCTAGCCTTAGCCTAAGCCTAGGGGTGCCCTAGCCTAAGCCTAGGGGTTCCCTAGCCTAAGCCTAGGGGTGCCCTCGCCTAAGGCTAGGGGTGCCCTAGCCTTAGTCTAGTGGAGCCCTAGCCTTAGCCAAAGACTAGGGGTGCCCTAGCCTAAGCCTAGGGGTGCCCTAGCCTAAGCCTAGGGGTGCCCTACCCTATGCCTAGGTTTGCCCTAGCCTTAGGCTAGCTGAGCCCTAGAATTAGCCTAAGCCTAGGGGTGCCCTAGCCTACGCCTAGGGGTGCCCTAGCCTAAGCCTAGGGGTGCCCCAACCTAAGGCTAGGGGTGCCCTAGCCTTAGTCTAGTGGAGCCCTAGCCTTAGCCTAAGCTTAGGGGTGCCCTACCCTAAGCATAGGGGTGCCCTAGCCTTAGGCTAGGGGAGCCCTAGCCTTAGCCTAAGCCTACGGGTGCCCTAGCTTAAGCCTAGTGGTGCCCTAGCCTAAGCCTAGGGGTGCCCTAGCCTTAGCCTAAACCTAGGGGTGCCCTAGCCCAAGCCTAGGGGTGCCCTAGCCTTAGGCTTGGGTAACCCTAGCCTTAGCCTAAGCCTATGGGTGCCCTAGCCTCAGCCTAGGGGTGCCCTAGCCTAAGCCTAGAAGTGCCCTAGCCTAAGCCTAGGGGTGCCCTAGCCTAAGCCTAGTGGTGCATTACCCTAAGCCTAGGGGTGACCTAGCCTTAGCCTAAGCCTAAGGGTGCCATAGCCTGTGCTAAGGGTGCCCTAACCTAAGCCTAGGGTGCCCTTGCCTAAGCCTAGGGGTGCCTTAGCCTAAGCCTAGGGGTCCCCTAGCCTTAGCCTAAGCCTAGGGGTGCCCTAGCCTAAGCCTAGGGGTGCCCTAGCCTAAGCCTAGTGGTGCCCTAGCCTAAGCCTAGGGGTGCCCAGGCCTTAGGCTAGAGGAGCCCTAGCCTTAGCCTAAGCCTATGGCTGCCCTAGCCTAAGCCAAGGGGTGCCCTAGCCTAAGCCTAGGGGTGCCCTAGCCTAACCCTAGGGGTGCCCTAGCCTTATACTAGGGGAGCACTAGCCTTAGCCTAAGCCTAGGGGTGACCTAGCCTAAGTCTAGGTGTGCCCTAGCCTAAGCCTATGGGTGCCCTACCCTAAGCCTAGGGGTGCCCAACCCTAAGCCAAGGGGTGCCCTACACTAAGCCTAGGCTTGCCCTAGCCTTAGGCTAGCTGAGCCCTAGCCTAAGCCTAAGCCTAGGGCTGCCCTAGCCTAAGCCTAGGGGTGCCCTAGCCTAAGGCTAGGGGTGCCCTAGCCTTAGGCTAGGGGAGCCCTAGCCTTAGCCTAAGCCTAGGGGTGCACTAGCCTAAGATTAGGCGTGCTCTAGCCTAAGCCTAAGGGTGCCCTAGCCTAAGCCTAGTGGTGCCCTAGCCTTAGGGTAGAGGAGCCCTAGCTTTAGCATAAGCCTAGGGGTGCCCTAGCCTAAGACTAGGGGTGCCCTAGTCTAAGCTTAGGGGTGCCCTAGCATAAGCCTAGGCGTCCCCTAGACTAAGCCTAGGGGTGCCCTAGGGTTAGGCTAGGGGAGCCCTAGCCTTAGCCTAAGCTTAGGGGTGCCCTAGCCTAAGACTAGGGGTGCCCTAGCCTAAGTTAAGGGGTGCCCTAGCCTAAGCCTAGGGGTCCCCTAGACTAAGCCTAGGGGTGCCCTAGGGTTAGGCTAGGGGAGCCCTAGCCTTAGCCTAAGCCTAGGGGTGCCCTAGCTTAAGCCTAGGGGTGCCGTAGCCTAAGTCTAGTGGTGCCCTAGCCTTAGGCTACGGGAGCCATAGCCTTAGCCTAAACCAAGGGGTGCCCTAGCCTAAGCCTAGGGGTGCCCTAGTCTTAGACTAGGGTAACACTAGCCTTAGCCTAAGCCTATGGGTGCCCTAGCCTGAGCCTAGGGGTGCCCTAGCCTAAGCCTAGGAGTGCCCTAGCCTAAGCCTAGGGTTGCCCTAGCCTTAGCCTAAGCCTAGGGCTGCCCTAGCCTAAGCCTAGGTGTACCCTAGCCTAAGCCTAGAGGTGCCCTAGCCCAAGCCTAGGGGTGCCCTAGCCTAAGCCTAGGGGTGCCCAGGCCTTAGGCTAGAGGAGCCCTAGCCTTAGCCTAAGCCTATGGCTGCCCTAGCCTAAGCCTAGGGGTGCCCTTGCCTAAGCCTAGGGGTTCCCTAGCCTAACCCTAGGGGTGCCCTAGCCTTAGGCTAGGGGAGCATTAGCCTTAACATAAGCCTAGGGTTGCCCTAGCCTAAGCCTAGGCATGCCCTAGCCTAAGCCTAGGGGTACCCTACCCTAAGCCTAGGGCTGCCCTACCCTAAGCCTAGGGGTGCCCTAGCCTAAGCCTAGGCTTGCCCTAGCCTAAGACTAGGGGTCCCCTAGACTAAGCCTAGGGGTGCCCTAGGGTTAGGCTAGGGGAGCCCTAGCCTTAGCCTAAGCCTAGGGGTGCCCTAGCCTAAGATTAGGGGTACCCTAGCCTAAGCTTAGCGGTGCCCTAGCCTAAGCCTAGGGGTCCCCTAGACTAAGCCTAGGGGTGCCCTAGCCTTAGGCTAGCTGAGCCCTAGCCTAAGCCTAAGCCTAGGGGTTCCCTAGTCTAAGCCTAGGGGTGCCCTAGCCTAAGCCTAGGGTGCCCTAACCTAAGCCGAGGGGTGCCCTAGCCTTAGGCTAGCGGAGCCCTAGCCTTAGCCTAAGCCTAGGGGTGCCCTAGCCAAAGACTAGGGGTGCCCTAGCCTAAGCTAAGGGGTGCCCTAGCCTAAGCCTAGGGGTGCCCTAGCCTAAGCCTAGGGGTGCCCTAGGGTTAGGCTAGGGGAGCCCTAGCCTTAGCCTAAGCCTAGGGGTGCCCTAGCCTAAGCCTAGGGGTGCCCTAGCCTAAGCCTAGGGGTGCCCTAGCCGAAGACTAGGGGGGCCCTAGCAGAAGCCTAGGGGTGCCCTAGCCAAAGCCTAGGGGTGCCCTAGCCGAAGCCTAGGGGTGCCCTTGCCTAAGAATAGGGGTGCCCTAGCCTTAGGCTAGGGGAGCCCTAGCTTTAGTCTAAGCCTAGGGGTGCCCTAGCCTAAGCCTAGTGGTGCCCTAGCCTAAGCCTAGGGGTGCCCTAGCCTAAGCCTAGGCTTGCCCTAGCATTAGGCTAGGGGAGCCCTAACCTTAACTTAAGCCTATGGGTGCCCTAGCCCAAGCCTAGGGGTACCCTAGCCGAAGCCTAGAGGTGCCCTAACCTAAGCCTTGGGGTGCCCTAGCCTAAGCCTAGGGGTGCCCTACCCTAAGCTTAGGGGTGCCCTAGCCAAAGAATAGGGGTGCCCTAGCCTTAGGCTACCTGAGCCCTAGCCTTAGCCTAAGCCTAAGGTTTCCCTAGCCTAAGCCTAGGGGTGACCTAGCCTAAGCCTAGGGGTGCCCTAGCCTAAGCCTAGGGGTGCCTTCGCCTTAGGCTAGGGGAGCCCTAGCCTTAGCCTAAGCCTAAGGGTGCCCTAACCTAAGACTAGGGGTGCCCTAGCCTAAGCTTAGGGGTGCCCTAGCCTAAGCCTAGGGGTGCCCTAGCCTAAGCCTAGGGGTGCCCTAGCCTAAGCCTAGGGGTGCCCTAGGCTAAGCCTATGGGTGCCCTAGCCTAAGCCTAGGGGTGCCCTACCCTAAGCCTAGGGGTGCCCTAGCTTAACCCTAGGGGTGCCCTAGCCTTAGGCTAGCTGAGCCCTTGCCCTAGCCTAAGCCTAGGGGTGCCCTGTCCTAAGCCTAGGGGTGCCTATGCCGAAGCCTAGTGGTGCTCTAGCCTTAGGCTAGGGGAGCCCTAGCTTTAGCCTAAGCCTAGGGGTGCCCTCGCATAAGATGATGGGTGCCATAGCCTAAGCTTAGGGGTGCCTTAGCCTAAGCCTAGGGGTGCCCTAGCCTAAGCCTAGGCTTGCCCTAGCCTTAGGCTAGGGGAGCCCTAACCTTAACTTAAGCCTATGGGTGCCCTAGCCCAAGCCTAGGGGTACCCTAGCCGAAGCCTAGAGGTGCCCTAACCTAAGCCTTGGGGTGCCCTAGCCTAAGCCTAGGGGTGCCCTACCCTAAGCTTAGGGGTGCCCTAGCCAAAGAATAGGGGTGCCCTAGCCTTAGGCTACCTGAGCCCTAGCCTTAGCCTAAGCCTAAGGTTTCCCTAGCCTAAGCCTAGGGGTGCCCTAGCCTAAGCCTAGGGGTGCCCTAGCCTAAGCCTAGGGGTGCCTTCGCCTTAGGCTAGGGGAGCCCTAGCCTTAGCCTAAGCCGAAGGGTGCCCTAACCTAAGACTAGGGGTGCCCTAGCCTAAGCTTAGGGGTGCCCTAGCCTAAGCCTAGGGGTGCCCTAGCCTAAGCCTTGGGGTGCCCTAGCCTAAGCCTAGGGGTGCCCTAGCCTAAGCCTATGGGTGCCCTAGCCTAAGCCTAGGGGTGCCCTACCCTAAGCCTAGGGGTGCCCTAGCTTAACCCTAGGGGTGCCCTAGCCTTAGGCTAGCTGAGCCCTTGCCCTAGCCTAAGCCTAGGGGTGCCCTGTCCTAAGCCTAGGGGTGCCTATGCCGAAGCCTAGTGGTGCTCTAGCCTTAGGCTAGGGGAGCCCTAGCTTTAGCCTAAGCCTAGGGGTGCCCTCGCATAAGATGATGGGTGCCATAGCCTAAGCTTAGGGGTGCCTTAGCCTAAGCCTAGGGGTCCCCTAGCCTAAGCCTAGGGGTGCCCTAACCTAAGTCTAGGGGTGCCCTAGCCTTAGGCTAGGGGAGCCCTAGCCTTAGCCTACGCCTAGGGTTGCCCTAGACTAAGCCTAGGGGTGCCCGAGCCTAAGCCTATGGGTGCCCTAGCCTAAGCCTAGGGGTGCCCTAGCCTAAGCCTAGGGGTGCCCTACCCTAAGCCTAGGGGTGACCTAGCTTAACCCTAGGGGTGCCCTAGCCTTAGGCTAGCTGAGCCCTTGCCTTAGCCTAAGCCTAGGATTGCCCTAACCTAAGCCTAGGGGTGCCCTATCCTAAGCCTAGGGGTGCCTATGCCTAAGCCTAGTGGTGCACAAGCCTTAGGCTAGGGGAGCCCTAGCCTTAGCCTAAGCCTAGGGTTGCCCTAGCCTAAGCCTAGGGGTGCCCGAGCCTAAGCTTATGGGTGCCTTAGCCTAACCCTAGGGGTGCCCTAGCCTAAGCCTAGGGTTTCCCGAGCCTAAGCCTAGGGGTGCCCTAGCCTAAGCCTAAGGGTGCCCTAGCCTAAGGCTAGGGGTGCCCTAGCCTTAGTCTCGTGGAGCCCTAGCCTTAGCCTAAGCCTAGGGGTGCTCTAGCATAAGCCTAGGGGTGCCCTAGCCTAAGCCTAGGGGTGCCCTACCCTAAGCCTAGGGTTGCCCTAGCTTAAGCTTAGGGGTGCTAAAGTCTTAGGCTAGCTGAGCCCTAGCCTTAGCCTAAGCCTAGGGGTGCCCTAGCCTACGCCTAGGCGTGCCCTAGCCTAAGCCTAGGGGTGCCCTAGCCTTAGGCTAGGGGAGCCCTAGTCTTAGCCTAAACCTAGGTGTGCCCTAGGCTAAGCCAAGGGGTGCCCTAGCCTAAGCTTAGGGGTGCCCTAGTCTAACCTAGGGGTGCCCTAGCCTAAGCCTAGTGGTGCCCTAGGGTTAGGTAAGGGGAGCCCTAGCCTTAGCCTAAGCCTAGCGGTGTCCTAGCCTAAGCCTAGGGGTGCCCTAGCCTAAGCCTAGGGGTGCCCTAGCCTTAGACTAGGTGAGCCCTAGCCTTAGCCTAAGCCTAGGGGTGCCCTAGCCTAAGCCTAGGGGTGCCCTAGCATAAGCCTAGGGTTGCCCTATCCTAAGCCTAGGGGTGCCCTAGCGTAAGGCTAGGGGTGCCCTAGCCTTAGTCTAGTGGAGCCCTAGCCTTAGCCTATGCCTAGGGGTGCCCTATCCTAAGCCATGGGGTGCCTTAGGCTAAGCCTAGGGGTGCCCTAGCCTATGCCTAGGGGTGCCCTATCCTAAGCCAAGGGGTGCCTTAGGCTAAGCCTAGGGGTGCCCTAGCCTAAGCCTAGGGGTGCCCTACCCTAAGCCTAGGGGTGCCCTAGCCTTAGGCTACGGGAGCCCTAGCCTTAGCCTAAGCCTTGGGGTGCCCTAGCCTAAGCCTAGGAGTGCCCTAGCCTAAGCCTAGGGATGCCCTACCCTAAGCCTAGGGGTGCCCTAGCCTTTGGTTAGGGGAACCCTAGCCTTAGCCTAAGCCTAGGGGTGCCCTAGCCTAAGCCTAGGGGTGCCCTAGCCTTAGGCTAGGGGAGCCCTAGCCTTATCCTAAGCCTAGGGGTGCCTTAGCCTAAGCCTAGGGGTGCCCTAGCCTAAGCCTAGGGGTGCCCTAGCCTAAGCCTAGTGGTGCCCTAGCCTTAGTCTAGGGGAGCCCTAGCCTTAGCCTAAGCCTAGGGTTGCCCTAGCCTAAGCCTAGGGGTGCCCTAGCTTAAGCCTAGGGGTGCCGTAGCCTTAGGCTAGGGGAGCCCTAGCCTTAGCCTAAGCCTAGGGGTGCCCTAGCCTAAGCCTAGGGGTGCCCTAGCCTAAGCCTAGGGGTTCCCTAGCCTAAGCCTAGGGGTGCCCTAGCCTAAGGCTAGGGGTGCCCTAGCCTTAGTCTAGTGGAGCCCTAGCATTAGCCTAAGCCTAGGGGTGACCTAGCCTACGCCTATGGGTGCCCTACCCTAAGCCTAGGGCTGCCCTAGCCTTAGGCTAGGGGAGCCCTACCCTTAGCCTAAGCCTAGGGGTGCCCTAGCCTAAGCCTAGAGGTGCCCTAGCCTAAGCCTACGGGTGTCTTAGCCTAAGCTTAGGGGTGCCCTACTCTAAGCCTAGGGGTGTCCTAGCCTTAGGCTAGGGGATCCCTAGCCTTAGGCTAGGGGATCGATCCCTAGCCTTAGCCTAAGCCTACGGGTGCCCTAGCTTAAGCCTAGGGGTGCCCTAGCCTAAGCCTAGGGGTGCCCTAGACTTAGGCTAGCAGAGCCATAGCCTTAGCCTAAGCCTAGGGCTGCCCTAGCCTAAGCTAAGGGGTGCCCTAGCCTAAGACTAGGGGTGCCCTAGCCTAAGCCTAGGGGTGCCCTAGGGTTAGGCTAGGGGAGCCCTAGCCTTAGCCTAAGTCTAGGTGTGCCCTAGCCTAAGCCTAGGGGTGCCCTAGCCTAAGCCTAGGGGTGCCCTAGCCTAAGCCTAGGCGTGCCCTAGGGTTAGGCTAGGGGAGCCCTAACCTTAGCTTAAGCCTTGGGGTGCCCTTGCCCAAGCCTAGGGGTGCCCTACCCTAAGCTTAGGGGTGCCCTAGCCAAATCCTAGGGGTGCCCTAGCCTTAGGCTAGCTGAGCCCTAGCCTTAGCCTAAGCCTAGGGGTGCCCTAGCCCAAGCCTAGGGGTGCCCTAGCCTAAGCCTAGGGGTGCCCTAGCCTTAGTCTAGTGGAGCCCAAGCCTTAGCCTAAGACTAGTGGTGCCCTAGCCTAAGCCTAGATGTGGCCTAGCCTAAGCCTAGGGGTGCCCTAGCCTAAGCCTAGGCTTGCCCTAGCCTTAGGCTAGGGGAGCCCTAACCTTAGCTTAAGCCTATGGGTGCCCTAGCCCAAGCCTAGGGGTACCCTAGCCTAAGCCTAGAGGTGCCCTAACCTATGCCTTGGGGTGCCCTAGCCTAAGCCTAGGGGTGCCCTAGCCTAAGCCTAGGGGTGCCCTACCCTAAGCTTCGGGGTGCCCTAGCCAAAGCATAGGGGTGCCCTAGCCTTAGGCTACCTGAGCCCTAGCCTTAGCCTAAGCCTAAGGTTTCCCTAGCCTAAGCCTAGGGGTGCCCTAGCCTAAGCCTAGGGGTGCCCTAGCCTAAGCCTAGGGGTGCCCTCGCCTTAGGCTAGGGGAGCCCTAGCCTTAGCCTAAGCCTAGGGGTGCCCTAACCTAAGACTAGGGGTGCCGTAGCCTAAGTTTAGGGGTGCCCTAGCCTAAGCCTAGGGGTGCCCTAGCCTAAGCCTTGGGGTGCCCTAGCCTAAGCCTATGGGTGCCCTAGCCTAAGCCTAGGGGTGCCCTACCCTAAGCCTAGGGGTGCCCTAGCTTAAGCCTAGGGGTGCCCTAGCCTTAGGCTAGCTGAGCCCTTGCCTTAGCCTAAGCCTAGGAGTGCCCTAGCCTAAGCCTAGGGGTGCCCTATCCTAAGCCTAGGGGTGCCTATGCCTAAGCCTAGTGGTGCACTAGCCTTAGGCTAGGGGAAAAGCTTTAGCCTAAGCCTTGGTGTGCCCTCGCATAAGACGATGGGTGCCATAGCCTAAGCCTAGGGGTGCCCTAACTTAAGCCTAGGTGTGCCCTAGCCTTAGGCTAGGGGAGCCCTAGCCTTAGCCTAAGCCTAGGGTTGCCCTAGCCTAAGCCTAGGGGTGCCCGAGCCTAAGCCTATGGGTGCCCTAGCCTAAGCCTAGGGGTGCCCTAGCCTTAGATAGGGGAACCCTAGCCTTAGCCTAACCCTAGGGGTGCCCTAGCCTAAGCCTAGGGTTTCCCTATCCTAAGCCTAGGGGTGCCCTAGCCTAAGCCTAAGGGTGCCCTAGCCTAAGGCTAGGGGTGCCCTAGCCTTAGTCTCGTGGAGCCCTAGCCTTAGCCTAAGCCTAGGGGTGCCCTAGCATAAGCCTAGGGGTGCCCTACCCTAAGCCTAGGGTTGCCCTAGCCTAAGCCTAGGGGTGCTCAAGTCTTAGGCTAGCTGAGCCCTAGCCTTAGCCTAAGCCTAGGGGTGCCCTAGCCTACGCCTAGGGGTGCCCTAGCCTAAGCCTAGGGGTGCCCTAGCCTTAGGCTAGGGGAGCCCTAGTCTTAGCCTAAGCCTAGCTGTGCCCTAGGCTAAGCCTAGGGGTGCCCTAGCCTAAGCTTAGGGGTGCCCTAGTCTAACCTAGGGGTGCCCTAGCCTAAGCCTAGGGGTGCCCTAGGGTTAGGTAAGGGGAGCCCTAGCCTTAGCCTAAGCCTAGCGGTGTCCTAGCCTAAGCCTAGGGGTGCCCTAGCCTAAGCCTAGGGGTGCCTTAGCCTTAGACTAGGTGAGCCCTAGCCTTAGCCTAAGCCTAGGGGTGCCCTAGCCTAAGCCTAGGGGGGCCCTAGCATAAGCCTAGGGTTGCCCTAGCCTAAGCCTAGGGGTGCCCTTGCATAAGGCTAGGGGTGCCCTAGCCTTAGTCTAGTGGAGCCCTAGCCTTAGCCTATGCCTAGGGGTGCCCTATCCTAAGCCACGGGGTGCCTTAGGCTAAGCCTAGGGGTTCCCTAGTCTATGCCTAGGTGTGCCCTATCCTAAGCCATGGGGTGCCTTAGGCTAAGCCTAGGGGTGCCCTAGCCTAAGCCTATGGGTGCCCTACCCTAAGCCTAGGGGTGCCCTAGCCTTAGGCTACGGGAGCCCTAGCCTTAGCCTAAGCATTGGGGTGCCCTAGCCTAAGCCTAGGAGTGCCCTAGCCTAAGCCTAGGGATGCCCTACCCTAAGCCTAGGGGTGCCCTAGCCTTTGGTTAGGGGAACCCTAGCCCTAGCCTAAGCCTAGGGGTGCCCTAGCCTAAGACTAGGGGTGCCCTAGCCTAAGGCTAGGGGAGCCCTAGCCTTATCCTAAGCCTAGGAGTGCCTTAGCCTCAGCCTAGGGGTGCCCTAGCCTAAGCCTAGGGGTGCCGTAGCCTAAGCCTAGTGGTGCCCTAGCCTTAGTCTAGGGGAGCCCTAGCCTTAGCCTAAGCCTAGGGTTGCCCTAGCCTAAGCCTAGGGGTGCCCTAGCTTAAGCCTAGGGGTGCCGTAGCCTTAGGCTAGGGGAGCCCTAGCCTTAGCCTAAGCCTAGGAGTGCCTTAGCCTCAGCCTAGGGGTGCCCTAGCCTAAGCCTAGGGGTGCCGTAGCCTAAGCCTAGTGGTGCCCTAGCCTTAGTCTAGGGGAGCCCTAGCCTTAGCCTAAGCCTAGGGTTGCCCTAGCCTAAGCCTAGGGGTGCCCTAGCTTAAGCCTAGGGGTGCCGTAGCCTTAGGCTAGGGGAGCCCTAGCCTTAGCCTAAGCCTAGGGGTGCCCTAGCCTAAGCCTAGGGGTGCCCTAGCCTAAGCCTAGGGGTTCCCTAGCCTAAGCCTAGGGGTGCCCTAGCCTAAGGCTAGGGGTGCCCTAGCCTTAGTCTAGTGGAGCCCTAGCATTAGCCTAAGCCTAGGGGTGACCTAGCCTACGCCTAGGGGAGCCCTAGACTAAGCCTAGGGGTGCCCTAGACTACGCCTTGGGGTGCCCTATCCTATGCTCTGGGGTGCCTTAGCCTAATCCTCGGGGTGCCCTAGCCTAAGCCAAGGGTTGCCCTACCCTAAGCCTAGGGGTGCCCTAGCCTTAGGCTAGGGGAGCCCTTCCCTTAGCCTAAGCCTAGGGGTGCCCTAGCCTAAGCCTAGAGGTGCCCTAGCCTAAGCCTACGGGTGTCTTAGCCTAAGCTTAGGGGTGCCCTACCCTAAGCCTAGGGGTGTCCTAGCCTTAGGCTAGGGGATCCCTAGCCTTAGCCTAAGCCTAGGGGTGCCCTAGCTTAAGCCTAGGGGTGCCCTAGCCTAAGCCTAGTTGTGCCCTAGACTTAGGCTAGCAGAGCCATAGCCTTAGCCTAAGCCTAGGGGTGCCCTAGCCTAAGACTAGGGGTGCCCTAGCCTAAGCTAAGGGGTGCCCTAGCCTAAGACTAGGGGTGCCCTAGCCTAAGCCTAGGGGTGCCCTAGGGTTAGGCTAGGGGAGCCCTAGCCTTAGCCTAATCTAGGTGTGCCCTAGCCTAAGCCTAGGGGTGCCCTAGCCTAAGCCTAGGGGTGCCCTAGCCTAATCCTAGGGGTGCCCTAGGGTTAGGCTAGGGGAGCCCTAACCTTAGCTTAAGCCTAGGGGTGCCCTAGTCCAAGCCTAGGGGTGCCCTACCCTAAGCTTTGGGGTGCCCTAGCCAAATCCTAGGGGTGCCCTAGCCTTAGGCTAGCTGAGCCCTAGCCTTAGCCTAAGCCTAGGGGTGCCCTAGCCTAAGCCTAGGGGTGCCCTAGCCTAAGCCTAGGGGTGCCCTAGCCTTAGTCTAGTGGAGCCCAAGCCTTAGCCTAAGCCTAGGGGTGCCCTACCCTAAGCTTAGGGGTGCCCTAGCCAAATCCTAGGGGTGCCATAGCCTTAGGCTAGCTGAGCCCTAGCCTTAGCCTAAGCCTAGGGGTGCCCTAGCCTAAGCCTAGGGGTGCCCTAGCCTAAGCCTAGGGGTGCCCTAGCCTAAGCCTAGGGGTGCCCTAGCCTAAGCCTAGGGGTGCCCTAGCCTAAGCCTAGGGGTGCCCTAACCTTAGGCTAGGGGAGCCCTAGCCTTAGCCTAAGCCTAGGGGTGCCCTAGCCTAAGACTAGGGGTGCCCTAGCCTAAGCCTAGGGGTGCCCTAGCCTAAGCCTAGGGGTGCCCTAGCCTTAGGATAGGGGAGCCTTAGCCTTAGCCTAAGCCTAGGGGTGCCCTAGCCTAAGACTAGGGGTGCCCTAGCCTAAGCCTAGGGGTGTCCTAGCCTAAGCCTACGGGTGCCCTAGCCTAAGCCTAGGGGTGCCCTAGCCTTAGTCTAGTGGAGCCCTAGCCTTAGCCTAAGCCTAGTGGTGCCCTAGCCTAAGCCTAGATGTGCCCTAGCCTAAGCCTAGGAGTGCCCTACCCTAAGCTTAGGGGTGCCCTAGCCAAAGCCTAGGGGTGCCCTAGCATAAGCCTAGGGGTGCCCTAGCCTAAGCCTAGGGGTGCCCTAGCCTAAGCCTAGGGGTGCCCTAGCGTTAGGCTAGGGGAGCCTTAGCCTTAGCCTAAGTCTAGTGGTGCCCTAGCCTAAGCCTAGGGGTGCCCTAGCCTAAGCCTAGGGGTGCCCAAGCCTAAGCTTAGGGGTGCCCTAGCCAAATTCTAGGGGTGCCCTAGCCTTAGGCTAGCTGAGCCCTAGCCTTAGCCTAAGCCTAGGGGTGCCCTAGCCTAAGCCTAGGGGTGCCCTAGCCTAAGCCTAGGGGTGCCCTACCCTAAGCCTAGGGGTGCCCTAGCCTAAGCCTAGGGGTGCCATAGCCTTAGGCTAGCTGAGCCCTTGCCTTAGCCTAAACCTAGGAGTGCCCTAGCCTAAGCCTAGGGGTGCCCTAGCCTAAGCCTAGAGGTGCCCTAGCCTAAGCTTAGGGGTGCCCTAGCCTATGCCTAGGGGTCCCCTATCCTAAGCCTAGGGGTGCCCTAGCCTTAGGCTAGGGGAGCCCTAGCCTTAGTCTAAGCCTAGGGGTGCCCTAGCCTAAGCCTCGGGGTGCCCGAGCCTAAGCCTATGGTTGCCCTAGCCTAAGCCTAGCGGTGCCCTAGCCTAAGCCTAGGGGTTTCCTAGCCTAAGCCTAGGGATGCCCTAGCCTTAGTCTAGTGGAGCCCTAGCCTTAGCCTAAGCGTAGGTGTGCCCTAGCATAAGCCAAGGGGTGCCCTAGCCTAAGCCTTGGAGTTCCCTACCCTAAGCCTACGGTTGCCCTAGCGTAAGCCTAGGGGTGCTCAAGCCTTAGGCTAGCTGAGCCCTAGCCTTAGCCTAAGCCTAGAGGTGCCCTATCCTACGCCTAGGGGTGCCCTAGCCTAAGCCTAGGGGTGCCCTAGCCTTAGGCTAGGGGAGCCCTAGCCTTAGCCTAAGCCTAGTGGTGCCCTAGCCTAAACCTAGATGTGCCCTAGAATAAGCCTAGGGGTGCCCTACCCTAAGCTTAGGGGTGCCCTAGCCAAAGCCTAGGGGTGCCCTAGCCTTAGGCTAGCTGAGCCCTAGCCTTAGCCTAAGCCTAGGGGTGCCCTAGCCTAAGGCTAGGGGGGCCCTAACCTAAGCCTAGGGGTGCCCTAGCCTAAGCCTAGGGGTGCCCTAGCCTAAGCCTAGGGGTCCCCTAGCCTTAGGCTAGGTGAGCCCTACCCTTAGCCTAAGCCTAGGGGTGCCCTAGCCTAAGCCTAGGGGTGCCCTAGCCTAAGCCTAGGGGTGCCCTAGCCTAAGCCTAGGGGTGCCGTAGCCTAAGCCTAGGGGTGCCCTAGCCTTAGGCTAGGGGAGCACTAGCCTTAGCCGAAGCCTAGGGGTGCCCTAGCCTAAGACTAGGGGTGCTCTAGCCTAAGCCTAGGGGTGTCCTCGCCTAAGCCTAGGGGTGCCCTAGCCTAAGCCTAGGGGTGCCCTAGCCTTAGTCTAGTGGAGCCCTAGCCTTAGCCTAAGCCTAGTGGTGCCCTAGCCTAAGCCTAGATGTGCCCTAGCCTAAGCCTAGGGGTGCCCTACCCTAAGCTTAGGGGTGCCCTAGCCAAATCCTAGGGGTGTCATAGCCTTAGGATCACTGAGCCCTAGCCTTAGCCTAAGCCTAGGGGTGCCCTAGCCTAAGCCTAGGGGTGCCCTAGCCTAAGCCTAGGGGTGCCCTAGCCTAAGCCTAGGGGTCCCCTAGCCTAAGCCTAGATGTGCCCTAGCCTAAGCCTAGGGGTGCCCTACCCTAAGCTTAGGGGTGCCCTAGCCAAATCCTAGGGGTGCCATAGCCTTAGGCTAACTGAGCCCTAGCCTTAGCCTAAGCCTAGGGGTGCCCTAGCCTAAGCCTAGGGGTGCCCTAGCCTAAGCCTAGGGGTGCCCTAGCCTAAGCCTAGGGGTGCCCTAGCCTTAGGCTAGGGGAGCCCTAGCCTTCGCCTAAGCCTAGGGGTGCCCTAGCCTAAGACTAGGGGTGCCATAGCCTAAGCCTAGGGGTGCCCTAGCCTAAGCCTAGGGGTGCCCTAGCCTTAGGATAGGGGAGCCCTAGCCTTAGCCTAAGCCTAGGGGTGACCTAGCCTAAGACTAGGGGTGCCCTAGCCTAAGCCTAGGGGTGTCCTAGCCTAAGCCTACGGGTGCCCTAGCCTAAGCCTAGGGGTGCCCTATCCTTAGTCTAGTGGAGCCCTAGCCTTAGCCTAAGCCTAGTGGTGCCCTAGCCTAAGCCTAGATGTGCCCTAGCCTAAGCCTAGGAGTGCCCTACCCTAAGCTTAGGGGTGCACTAGCCAAAGCCTAGTGGTGCCCTAGCATAAGCCTAGGGGTGCCCTAGCCTAAGCCTAGGGGTGCCCTAGCCTAAGCCTAGGGGGGCCCTAGCCTTAGGCTAGGGGAGCCTTAGCCTTAGCCTAAGCCTAGGGGTGCCCTAGCCTAAGCCTAGGGGTGCCCAAGCCTAAGCTTAGGGGTGCCCTAGCGTAAGCCTAGGGGTGCCCTAGCGTAAGCCTAGGGGTGCCCTAGCCTAAGCCTAGGGGTGCCCTAGCCTAAGCCTAGGGGTGCCCTAGCCTAAGCCTAGGGGTGCCCTAGCCTAAGCCTAGGGGTGCCCTAGCCTTAGGTTAGCTGAGCCCTTGCCTTAGCCTAAGCCTAGGAGTGCCCTAGCCTAAGCCTAGGGGTGCCCTAGCCTAAGCCTAGGGGTGCCCTAGCCTAAGCTTAGGGGTGCCCTAGCCTATGCCTAGGGGTCCCCTAGCCTAAGCCTAGGGGTGCCCTAGCCTAAGCCTAGGGGTGCTCTAGCCTTAGGCTAGGGGAGCCCTAGCCTTAGCCTAAGCCTAGGGGTGCCCTAGCCTAAGCCTATGGGTGCCCTAGCCTAATCCTAGCGGTGCCCTAGCCTAAGCCTAGGGGTTTCCTAGCCTAAGCCTAGGGGTGCCCTAGCCTTAGTCTAGTGGAGCCCTAGCCTTAGCCTAAGCCTAGGTGTGCCCTAGCATAAGCCAAGGGGTGCCCTAGCCTAAGCCTTGGAGTTCCCTACCCTAAGCCTTGGGTTGCCCTAGCGTAAGCCTAGGGGTGCTCAAGCCTTAGGCTAGCTGAGCCCTAGCCTTAGCCTAAGCCTAGGGGTGCCCTATCCTACGCCTAGGGGTGCCCTAGCCAAAGCCTAGGGGTGCCCTAGCCTTAGGCTAGCTGAGCCCTAGCCTTACCTAAGCCTAGGGGTGTCCTAGCCTAAGCCTAGGGGTGCCCTAGCCTAAGCCTACGGTTGCCCTACCCTAAGCCTAGGCGTGCCCTAGTCTTAGGCTAGGGGAGCCTTAGCCTTAGCCTAAGCCTTGGGGTGCCCTAGCCTAAGCCTAGGGGTGCCCTAGCCTAAGCCTACGGGTGTCCTAGCCTAAGCTTAGGGGTGCCCTACCGTAAGCCTAGGGGTGCCCTAGCATAAGCCGACGGGTGCCCTAGCGTAAGCCTAGGGGTGCCCTAGCCTAAGACTAGGGGTGCCCTAGCCTAATCCTACGGCTGCCCTAGCCTAAGCCTAGGGCTGCCCTTGCCTAAGCCTAGGGGTGCCCTAGCCTAAGCCTAGGGGTGCCCTAGCTAAGCCTAGGAGTGCCCTAGCCTAAGCCTAGGGGTGCCCTAGCCTAAGCCTAGGAGTGCCCTAGCCTAAGCCTAGGGGAGCCCTAGCCTTAGGCTAGGGGAGCCCTAGCCTTAGCCTAAGCCTTGGGGCGCCCTAGCTTAAACCTAGGGGTTCCCTAGCCTAAGCCTAGGGGTGACCTAGCCTAAGCCTAGGGGTGCCCTAGGCTAAGGCTAGGGGTGCCCGAGCCTTAGTCTAGTGGAGCCCTAGCCTTACACTACGCCTAGGGGGTGCCTTAGCCCAAGCTTAGGGATGCCCTAGCGTTAGGCTAGAGGAGCCCAGCTTAGCCTAAGCCTAGGGGTGACCTAGCCTAAGCCTAAGGGTGCCCTAGCCTAAGTCTAGGGGTGCCCTAGCCTAAGCCTAGGTGCACCCAAGCCTTAGGCTAGGGGAGTCCTCGCCTCAGCCTAAGCCTAGGGGTGCCCTAGCCTAAGCCTAGGGGTGCCCTAGCCTAAGCCTAGGGGTGCCCTAGCGGAAGCCTAGGTATACCCAAGCCTTAGGCTAGAGGAGCCCTGGCCTTACCCTAAGCCTAGGGGTGCCCCAGCCTAATCCTAGGGGTGCCCTAGCCTAAGTCTAGGGGTGCCTAGCCTAAGCATAGGGGTGCCCTAACCTAAGCCTAGGGGTTGCCTACCTAAGCCTAGGGGTTCCCTAGTCTAAGCCTACGGGTGCCCTAGCCTAAGCCTAGGGGTGCCCTAGCCTTAGGCTAGGGGAGCCCTAGCATTAGCCTAAACCTAGGGGTGCCCTAGCCTGAGACTAGGGGTACCCTAGCGTAAGCATAGGGGTGCCCTAGCCTAAGCCAAGGGTTGCCCTAGCCTAAGCCTAGGGGTGCGCTAGCGTAAGGCTAGGGGTGCCCTAGCCTTAGTCCAGTGGAGCCCTATCCTTAGCCTGAGCCTAGGGGTGCCCTAGCCTAAGCCTAGGGTTGCCCTACCCTAAACCTAGGGGTGCCCTAGTCTTAGGCTAGGGGAGCCCTAGCCTTAGCCTAAGCCTAGCGGTGCCCTAGCCTAAGCCTAGCGGTGCCCTTGCCTAAGCCTACAGGTGTCCTAGCCTAAGCCTAGGGGTGCCCTACCCTAAGCCTAGGGTTGCCCTAGCCTTAGGCTAGGGGAGCCCTAGCCTTAGCCTAAGCCTTGGGGCGCCCTAGCCGAAACCTAGGGGTTCACTAGCCTAAGCCTAGGGGTGACCTAGCCTAAGCCTAGGGGTGCCCTAGTCTAAGACTAGGGGTACCCTAGCCTAAGCTTAGGGGTGCCCTAGTCTAAGCCTAGGGGTGCCCTAGCCTAAGCCTAGGGGTGCCCTCTGGTTAGGCAAGGGGAGCCTTACCCTTATCCTAAACCTAGGGTTGCCCTAGCCTAAGCTTTGGGGTGCCCTAGCCTAAGCCTAGGGGTGCCCTAGCCTAAGCCTATGGGTGCCCTAGCCTAAGCCTTGGGGCGCCCTAGCCTAAACCTTGTGGTTCTCTAGCCTAAGCCTAGGGGTGAGCTAGCCTAAGCCTAGGGGTGCCCTATGCTAAGGCTAGGGGCCCTAGTCTTAGTCTAGTGGAGCCCTAGCCTTAGCCTAAGCCTAGGGGTGCCCTAGCCTAAGCCTTGGGGTGCCCTAGCCTAAGCCTACCGTTGCCCTACCCTAAGCCTAGGGGTGCCCTAGTCTTAGGCTAGGGGAGCCCTAGCCTTAGCCTAAGCCTAGGGGTGCCCTAGCCTAAGCCTAGGGGTGCCCTAGCCTAAGCCTACGGGTGTCCTAGCCTAAGCATAGGGGTGCCCTACCCTAAGCCTAGGGGTGCCCTAGCCTTAGGCTAGGGGAGCCCTAGCGTTAGCCTAAGCCTAGGGGCGCCCTAGTTTAAACCTAGGGGTTCCATAGCCTAAGACTAGGGGTGAGCTAGCCTAAGCCTAGGGGTGCCCTAGGCTAAGGCTAGGGGTGCCCTAGCCTTAGTCTAGTGGAGCCCTAGCCTTAGCCTAAGCTTAGGGGTGCCCTATCCTAAGCCTAGGGGTGCCCTAGCCTAAGCCTAGGGGTGCCCTAGACTAAGGCTAGCGGTGACCTTGCCTTAGGCTAGGGGAGCCCTAGCCTTAGTCTAAGCCTAGGGGTGCCCTAGCCCAAGTCTAGGGATGCCCTAGCGTTAGGCTAGAGGAGCCCTAGCCTTAGCCTAAGCCTAGGGGTGCCCTAGCCTAAGCCTAGGGGTGCCCTAGCCTAAGCCTAGGGGTGCCCTAGCCTAAGCCTAGGAGTGCCCTAGCCTTAGGCTAGGGGAGCCCTAGCCTTAGCCTAAGCCTAGGGGTGTCCTAGCCTAAGCCTAAGGGTGCCATAGCCTAAGACTAGGGGTGCCCTAGCCTTAGGCTAGGGAAGCCCTTGCCTTAGCCTAAGCCTTGGGGTGCCCTAGCTTAAACCTAGGGGTTCCCTAGCCTAAGCCTAGGGGTGCCCTAGCGTAAGTCTAGGGGTGCCCTAGCCTTAGTCTAGTGGAGCCCTAGCCTTAGCCTAAGCCTAGGGGTGCCCTATCCTAAGCCATGGGGTGCCCTAGCCTAAGCCTAGGGGTGCCCTAGCCTAAGCCTACGTTTGCCCTACCCTAAGGCTAGGGTTGCCCTAGTCTTAGGCTAGGGGAGCCCTAGCCTTAGCCTAAGCCTAGGGGTGCCCTAGCCTAAGCCTAGGGGTGCCCTAGCCTAAGCCTAGTGGTGCCCTAGCCTAAGCCTAGGGGTGCCCTACCCTAAGCCTAGGGGTGCCCTAGCATAAGCCGACGCGTGCCCTAGCGTAAGCCTAGGGGTGCCCTAGCCTAAGCCTAGGGGTGCCCTAACCTAATCTTAGGGCTGCCCTAGCCTAAGCCTAGGGCTGCCCTTGCCTAAGCCTAGGGGTGCCCTAGCCTAAGCCTAGGGGTGCCCTAGCCTAAGCCTAAGGGTGCCCTAGCCTAAGCCTAGGGGTGCCCTAGCCTAAGCCTATGGGTGCCCTAGGGTTAGGCTAAGGGAGCCCTAGCCTTAGCCTAAACCTAGGGGTGCCCTAGCCTAAGCTTTGGGGTGCCCTAGCCCAAGCCTAGGGGTGCCCTAGCCTAAGCCTAGGGGTGCCCCAGCCTTAGACTAGGGGACCCTAGCCTTAGGCTAGGGGAGCCCAAGCCTTAGCCTAAGCCTTGGGGCGCCCTAGCCTAAACCATGGGGTTCCCTAGCCTAAACCTAGGGGTGAGCTAGCCTAAGCCTAGGGGTGCCCTAGGCTAAGTCTAGGGGTGCCCTAGCCTTAGTCTAGTGGAGCCCTAACCTTAGCCTAAGCTTAGGGGTGCCCTATCCTAAGCCTAGGGGTGGCCTAGCCTAAACCTAGTGGTGCCCTACCATAAACCTAGGGTTGCCCTAGCCTAAGCCTAGGGGTGCCCTAGCGTAAGGCTAGGGGTGCCCTAGCCTTAGTCTAGTGGAGCCCTAGCCTTAGCCTAAGCCTAGGGGTGCCCTATCCTAAGCCATGGGGTGCCCTAGCCTAAGCCTAGGGGTGCCCTAGCCCAAGATTACGGTTGCCCTACCCTAAGCCTAGGGGTACCCTAATCTTAGGCTAGGGGAGCCCTAGCCTTAGCCTAAGCCTAGGGGTGCCCTAGCCTAAGCCTAGGGGTGCCCTAGCCTAAGCCTACGGGTGTCCTAGCCTAAGCCTAGGGGTGCCCTAGCCCAAGTCTAGGGATGTCCTAGCATTAGGCTAGAGGAGCCCTAGCCTTAGCCTAAGCCTAGGGGTGCCCTAGCCTAAGCCTAGGGGTTCCCTAGCCTTAGTCTATGGGTGGCCTAGCCTAAGCCTAGGTGTACCCTAGCCTTAGGCTAGGGCAGTCCTCACCTTAGCCGAAGCCTTGGGGTGCCCTAACCTAAGCCTAGGGGTGCCCTAGCCTAAGCCTAGGGGTGCCCTAGCCCAAGTCTAGGGTTGCCCTAGCGTTAGGCTAGAGGAGCCCTGGCCTTACACTAAGCCTAGGGGTGCCCTAGCCAAAGTCTAGGGGTGCCCTAGCTTAAGCCTAGGGGTACCATAGCCTTAGGCTAGGGGAGCCCTAGCCTTAGCCTAAGCCTAGGGGTGCCTAGCCTAAGCATAGTGGTGCCCTAGCCTAAGCCTAGGGGTGCCCTAGCCTAAGCCTAGGAGTGCCCTAGCCTTAGGCTAGGGGAGCCATAGCCTTAGCCTAAGCCTAGGGGTACCCTAATCTTAGGCTAGGGGAGCCCTAGCCTTAGCCTAAGCCTAGGGGTGCCCTAGCCTAAGCCTAGGGGTGCCCTAGCCTAAGCCTACGGGTGTCCTAGCCTAAGCCTAGGGGTGCCCTAGCCCAAGTCTAGGGATGTCCTAGCATTAGGCTAGAGGAGCCCTAGCCTTAGCCTAAGCCTAGGGGTGCCCTAGCCTAAGCCTAGGGGTTCCCTAGCCTTAGTCTATGGGTGGCCTAGCCTAAGCCTAGGTGTACCCTAGCCTTAGGCTAGGGCAGTCCTCACCTTAGCCGAAGCCTTGGGGTGCCCTAACCTAAGCCTAGGGGTGCCCTAGCCTAAGCCTAGGGGTGCCCTAGCCCAAGTCTAGGGTTGCCCTAGCGTTAGGCTAGAGGAGCCCTGGCCTTACACTAAGCCTAGGGGTGCCCTAGCCAAAGTCTAGGGGTGCCCTAGCTTAAGCCTAGGGGTACCATAGCCTTAGGCTAGGGGAGCCCTAGCCTTAGCCTAAGCCTAGGGGTGCCTAGCCTAAGCATAGTGGTGCCCTAGCCTAAGCCTAGGGGTGCCCTAGCCTAAGCCTAGGAGTGCCCTAGCCTTAGGCTAGGGGAGCCATAGCCTTAGCCTAAGCCTAGGGGTGCCCTAGCCTAAGTCTAGGGGTGCCCTAGCCTAAACCTACGGTTGTCCTAGCCTAAGCCTAGGGGTGCCCTAGCCTAAACCTAGGGGTGCCCTAGCCTTAGGCTAGGGGAGCCCTAGCTTTAGCCTAAGCCTTGGGGCGCCCTAGCCTAAACCTAGGGGTTCCCTAGCCTAAGCCTAGGGGTGACCTAGCCTAAGCCTAGGGGTGCCCTAGGCTAAGGCTAGGGGTGCCCGAGCCTTAGTCTAGTGGAGCCCTAGCCTTACCCTAAGCCTAGGGGTGCCTTAGCCCAAGCCTAGGGATGCCCTAGCGTTAGGCTAGAGGAGCCCTAGCTTAGCCTAAGCCTAGGGGTGCCCTAGCCTAAGCCTAAGGGTGCCCTAGCCTAAGTCTAGGGGTGCCCTAGCCTAAGCCTAGGTGTACCCAAGCCTTAGGCTAGGAGAGTCCTCGCCTCAGCCTAAGCCTTGGGGTGCCCTAGCCTAAGCCTAGGGGTGCCCTAGCCTAAGCCTAGGGGTGCCCTAGCCGAAGCCTAGGGATGCCCTAGCGTTAGGCTAGAGGACCCTTGGCCTTACCCTAAGCCTAGGGGTGCCCCAGCCTAAGCCCAGGGGTGCCCTAGCCTAAGTCTAGTGGTGCCTAGCCTAAGCATAGGGGTGCCCTAACCTAAGCCTAGGGGTTCCCTACCTAAGCCTAGGGGTTCCCTAGCCTAAGCCTACGGGTGCCCTAGCCTAAGCCTAGGGGTGCCCTAGCCTTAGGCTAGGGGAGCCCTAGCCTTAGCCTAAACCTAGGGGTGCCCTGGCCTGAGCCTAGGGGTGCCCTAGCGTAAGCATAGTGGTGCCCTAGCCTAAGCCTAGGGTTGCCCTAGCCTAAGCCTAGGGGTGCGCTAACGTAAGGCTAGAGATGCCCTAGCCTTAGTCCAGTGGAGCCCTAGCCTTAGCCTAAGCCTAGGGGTGCCCTATCCTAAGCCTAGGGGTGCCCTAGCCTAAGCCTAGGGTTGCCCTACCCTAAGCCTAGGGGTGCCCTAGTCTTAGGCTTGGGGAGCCCTAGCCTTAGCCTAAGCCTAGGGGTGCCCTAGCCTAAGCCTAGGGGTGCTCTAGCCTAAGCCTACGGGTGTCCTAGCCTAAGCTTAGGGGTGCCCTACCCTAAGCCTAGGGTTGCCCTAGCCTTAGGCTAGGGGAGCCCTAGCCTTAGCCTAAGCCTTGGGGCGCCCTAGCCTAAACCTAGGGGTTCCCTAATCCAAGCCTAGGCATGCCCTAGTGTTAGGCTATAGGAGCCCGAGCCTTAGCCTAAGCCTAGGGGTGCCCTAGCCTCAGCCTAGGGGTGCCCTAGCCTCAGCCTAGGGGTGCGCTAGCCTAAGTCTAGGGGTGCCCTAGCCTAAGCCTAGGTGTACCCTAGCCTTAGGCTGGGGGAGTCCTCGCCTTAGCCGAAGCCTTGGGGTGCCCTAGCCTAAGCCTAGGGGTGCCCTAGCCTAAGCCTAGGGGTGCCCTAGCCCAAGCCTAGGGATGCCCTAGCGTTAGGCTACAGGAGCCCCAGCCCTACCCTAAGCCTAGGGGTGCCCTAGCCTAAGCCTAGGGGTGCCCTAGCTTAACCTAGGGGTACCCTAGCCTTAGGCTAGGGGAGCCCTAGCCTTAGCCTAAGCCTAGGGGTGCCCCAGCCTAAGCCTAGGGGTGCCCTAGCCTAAGTCTACGGGTGCCTAGCCTAAGCATAGGGCTGCCCTAGCCTAAGTCTAGGGGTGCCTAACCTAAGCCTACGGGTGCCCTAGCCTAAGCATAGGGGTGCCCTAGCCTTAGGCTAGGGGAGCCCTAGCCTTAGCCTAAACCTAGGGGTGCCCTAGCCTGAGCCTAGGGGTGCCCTAGCGTAAGCATAGTGGTGCCCAAGCCTAAGCCTAGGGTTGCCCTAGCCTAAGCCTAGGGGTGCGCTAGCGTAAGGCTAGAGATGCCCTAGCCTTAGTCCAGTGGAGCCCCAGCCTTAGCCTAAGCCTAGGGGTGCCCTATCCTAAGCCTAGGGGTGCCCTAGCCTAAGCCTAGGGTTGCCCTACCCTAAGCCTAGGGGTGCCCTAGTCTTAGGCTTGGGGAGCCCTAGCCTTAGCCTAAGCCTACGGGTGTCCTAGCCTAAGCTTAGAGGTGCCCTACCCTAAGCCTAGGGTTGCCCTAGCCTTAGGCTAGGGGAGCCCTAGCCTTAGCCTAAGCCTTGGGGCGCCCTAGCCTAAACCTAGGGGTTCCCTAATCCAAGCCTAGGCATGCCCTAGTGTTAGGCTATAGGAGCCCGAGCCTTAGCCTAAGCCTAGGGGTGCCCTAGCCTCAGCCTAGGGGTGCCCTAGCCTCAGCCTAGGGGTGCCCTAGCCTAAGTCTAGGGGTGCCCTAGCCTAAGCCTAGGTGTACCCTAGCCTTAGGCTGGGGGAGTCGTCGCCTTAGCCGAAGCCTTGGGGTGCCCTAGCCTAAGCCTAGGGGTGCCCTAGCCTAAGCCTAGGGGTGCCCTAGCCCAAGCCTAGGGATGCCCTAGCGTTAGGCTAGAGGAGCCCCAGACCTACCCTAAGCCTAGGGGTGCCCTAGCGTAAGGCTAGGGGTGCCCTAGCTTAACCTAGGGGTACCCAAGCCTTAGGCTAGGGGAGCCCTAGCCTTAGCCTAAGCCTAGGGGTGCCCCAGCCTAAGCCTTGGGGTGCCCTAGCCTAAGTCTACGGGTGCCTAGCCTAAGCATAGGGGTGCCCTAGCCTAAGTCTAGGGGTGCCTAGCCTAAGCATAGGGGTGCCCTAACCTTAGCCTAGGGGTTCCCTACCTAAGCCAAGGGGTGCCCTAGTCTAAGCGTACGGGTGCCCAAGCCTAAGCCTAGGGGTGCCCTAGCCTTAGGCTAGGGAAGCCCTAGCCTTAGCCTAAGCCTAGGGGTGCCCTAGCCTAAGCCTAGGGCTGCCCTAGCCTAAGCCTAGGGGTGCCTTAGCCTAAGCCTAGGGGTGCCCTAGCCTAAGCCTAGCGGTGCCCTAGCCTAAGCCTAGGGGTACCCTAGCCTTAGGCTAGAGGAGCCCTAGCCTTAGCCTAAGCCTAGGGGTGCCCTAGCCTAAACCTAGGGGTTCCCTAGCCTTTGGGTAGGGGAGCCCTAGCCTTAGCCTAAGCCTAGGGGTGCCCTAGCCGAAGCCTAGGGATGCTCTAGCGTTAGGCTAGAGGAGCCCTAGCCTTAGCCTAAGCCTAGGGGTGCCCTAGCCTAAGCCTAGAGGTGCCCTAGCCTAAGTCTAGGGGTGCCCTAGCCTAAGCCTAGGGGTACCCTAGCCTTAGGTTAGAGGAGCCCTAGCCTTAGCCTAAGCCTAGGGGTGCCCTAGCCTAAGCCTAGAGGTGCCCTAGCCTAAGTCTAGGGGTGCCCTAGCCTAAGCCTAGGGGTACCCTAGCCTAAGCCTAGGGATGCCCTAGCCTTAGCCTAAACCTAGGGGGCCCTAGCCTAAGCCTAGGGGTGCCCTAGCCTAAGCCTAGGGTTGTCCTAGCCTAAGCCTAGGGGTGCCCTAACGTAAGGCTAGGGGTGCCCTAGCCTTAGTCCAGTGGAGCCCTAGCCTTAGCCTAAGCCTCGGGGTGCCCAATCCTAAGACATGGGGTGCCGTAGCCTAAGCCTAGGGGTGCCCTAGCTTATGCATAGGGTTGCCCGACCCTAAGCCTAGGGGTGCCCTAGCCTTAGCCTAGGGTTGCCCTAGCCTTAGGCTAGGGGAGCCCTAGCCTTAGCCAAAGCCTTGGGGAGCCCTAGCCTA
Source organism: Tenrec ecaudatus (assembly GCF_050624435.1). NCBI lineage: Eukaryota > Metazoa > Chordata > Mammalia > Afrosoricida > Tenrecidae > Tenrec > Tenrec ecaudatus. Next base: position 638,069 of record NW_027459481.1, read on the forward strand.
AACCTAAGGGTTCCCTAGCATAAGCCTAGGGGTGAGCTAGCCTAAGCCTAGGGGTGCCCTAGGATAAGGCTAGGGGTGCCCTAGCCTTTGTCTAGTGGAGCCCTAGCCTTAGCCTAAGCTTAGGGGTGCCCTATCCTAAGCCTAGGGGTGCCCTATCCTAAGGCTAGGGGTACCCTAGCCATAGGCTAGGGGAGCCCTAGCCTTAGTCTAAGCCTAGGGGTGCCCTAGCCCAAGCCTAGGGATGCCCTAGCGTTAAGCTAGAGGAGCCCTAGCCTTAGCCTAAGCCTAGGGGTGACCTAGCCTAAGCCTAGGGGTGCCCTAGACTAAGTCTAGGGGTGCCCTAGCCTAAGCCTAGGTGTAACCTAGCCTTATGCTAGGGGAGTCCTCGCCTGAGCCGAAGCCTTGGGGTGCCCTAGCCTAAGCCTTGGGGTGCCCTAGCCTAAGCCTAGGGGTGCCCTAGCCCAAGCCTAGGGATGCCCTAGAGTTAGGCTAGAGGAGCCCTAGCCTTAACCTAAGCCTAGGGGTGCCCTAGCCTAAGCCTAGGGGTGACCTAGCCTAAGCCTAGGGGTGCCCTAGGCTAAGCCTAGGGGTGCCCTAGCCTTAGTCTAGTGGAGCCCTATCCTTAGTCTAAGCTTAGGGGTGCCCTATGCTAAGCCTAGGATTGCCCAAGCCTAAGCCTAGGGGTGCCCTAGCCTAAGCCTAGGGGTGCCCTTGCCTAAGCCTAGGGGTGCCCTAGCCCAAGCCTAGGGATGCCCTAGCTTTAGGCTAGAGGAGCCCTAGTCTTACCCTAAGCCTAGGGGTGCCCTAGCCTAAGTCTAGGGGTGCCCTAGCATAAGCCTAGGGGTGCCCTAGCCTAAGCCTAGGGGTGCCCTAGCCTAAGCCTATGGGTGTTCTAGCCTAAGCCTAGGGGTGCCCTAGCCTAAGCCTAGGGGTGCCCTAGCCTTAGGCAAGGGGAGGCGTAGCCTTAGCCTAAGCCTTGGGGCACCTTAGCCTAAACCTAGGGGTTCCCTAGCCTTAGGCTAGGGGAGCCCTAGCCTTAGCCTAAGCCTAGGGGTGCCCTATCCTAAGACATGGGGTGCCGTAGCCCAAGCCTAGGGGTGCCCTAGCCTAAGCCTAGGGTTGCCCTACCCTAAGCCTAGGGGTGCCCAAGTCTTAGGCTAGGGGAGCCCTAGCCTTAGCCAAAGCCTTGGGGTGCCCTAGCCTAAACCTAGGGGTTCCCTTGCCTAAGCCTAGGGGTGAGCTATCCTAAGCCTAGGGGTGTCCTAGGCTAAGGCTAGGGGTTTCCTAGCCTAAGCCTAGGGGTGCCCTACCCTAAGCCTAGGGTTGCCTTAGCCTTAGGCTAGGGGAGCCCTAGCCTTAGCCAAAGCCTTGGGGCGCCCTAGCCTAAACCTAGGGGTTCCCTAGCCTAAGCCTAGGGGTGAGCTAGCCTAAGCCTAGGGGTGCCCTAGGCTAAGGCTAGGGGTGCCCTAGCCTTAGTCTAGTGGAGCCCTAGCCTTAGCCTAACCTTAGGGGTACCCTATCCTAAGCCTAGGGGTGCCCTATGCTAAGGCTAGGGGTGCCCTAACCATAGGCTAGGGGAGCCCTAGCCTTATTCTAAGCCTAGGGGTGCCCTAGCCCAAGCCTAGGGATACCCTAGCGTTAGGCTAGAGGAACCCTAGCCTTAGCCTAAGTCTAGGGGTGCCCTAGCCTAAGCCTACGTGTACCCTAGCCTTAAGCTAGGGGAGTCCTCGCCTTAGCCGAAGCTTTGAGGTGCCCTAGCCTAAGCCTTGGGGTGCCCCAGCCTAAGCCTAGGGGTCCCTTTGCCCAAGCCTAGGGATGCCCTAGCGTTAGGCTAGAGGAGCCCTAGCCTTACCCTATGCCTAGGGTTGCCCTAGCCTAAGCCTAGGGGTGCCCTAGCCTAAGTCTAGGGGTGCCCTAGCTTAAGCTAGGGGTCCCCTAGCCTTAGGCTAGGGGAGCCCTAGCCTTAGCCTAAGCATAGGGGTGCCCCAGACTAAGCCTAGGGGTGCCCTAGCCTAAGTCTAGGGGTGCCCTAGACTTAGGCTAGGGGAGCCCTTGCCTTAGCCTAAGCCTTGGGGCGCCCTAGCCTAAACCTAGGGGTTCCCTAGCCTAAGCCTAGGGGTGACGTAGCCTAAGCCTTGGGGTGCCCTAGGCTAAGGCTAGGGGTGCCCTAGCCTTAGTCTAGTGGAGCCCTATCCTTAGCCTAAGCTTAGGGGTGCCCTATCCTAAGCCTATTGTGCCCTAACCTAAGCCTAGGGATGCCCTACCGTTAGGCTAGAGGAGCCCTGGCCTTACCCTAAGCCTAGGGGTGCCTTAGCCTAAGCCTAGGGGTGCCTTAGCCTAAGCCTAGGGGTGCCTTAGCCTAAGGCTAGGGGTGCCGTAGCCCAAGTCTAGGGATGCCCTAGCGTAGGCTAGAGGAGCCCTAGCCTGAGCCTAAGCCTAGGGGTGCCCTAGCCTAAGCCTAGGGGTGCCCTAGCCTAAGCCTAGTGGTGCCTTAGCCTAAGCCTAGGGGTGCCCTAACCTTTAACCTATGGGTGCCGTAGCCCAAGCCTAGGGACGCCTTAGCGTAGGCTAGAGGAGCCCTAGCCTGAGCCAAAGCCTAGGGGTGCCCTAGCTTAAGCCTAGGGGTGCCCTAGCCTAAGTCTAGGGGTGCCCTAGCCTAAGCTTAGGGGTCCCCTAGCCTTAGGCTAGGGGAGTCCTCGCCTTGGCCGAAGCCTTGGGGTGCCCTAGCCTAAGCCTAGGGGTGCCCTAGCGTAAGCCTAGGGGTTCCGTAGCCCAAGCCTAGGGATGCCCTAGCGTTAGGCTAGAGGAACCCTAGCCTTTGCCTAAGCCTAGGGGTACCCTAGCCTAAGTCTAGGGTTGCCCTAGCCTAAGCCTAGGGGTACCCTAGCCTTTGGCTAGGGGAGCCCTTGCCTTAGCTTAAGCCTAGGGGTGCCCTAGCCTAAGCCTAGGGGTGCCCTAGCCTAAAGCTAGGGGTGCCCTAGCCTTAGTCTAGTGGAGCCCTCGCCCTAGCCTAAGCCTAGGGGTGCCCTAACCTAAGCCTAGGGGTGCCCTAGCCTAAGCCTAGGGGTGCCCTAGCCTAAGCCTACGGGTGTCCTAGCCTAAGCCTAGGGGTGCCCTAGCCTAAGCCTAGGGGTGCCCTAGCCTAGGCCTACGGGTGTCCTAGCCTAAACCTAGGGGTGCCCTAGCCTAAGCCTAGCGGTGCCCTAGCCTTAGGCTAGGGGAGCCCTAGCCTTATCCTAAGCCTAGGGGCGCCCTAGCCTAAACCTAAGGGTTCCCTAGCCTAAGCCTAGGGGTGACCTAGCCTAAGCCTAGGGGTTCCCTGGGCTAAGGCTAGGGGTGCCCTTGCCTTAGTTTAGTGGAGCCCTAGGCTTAGCCTATGCTTAGGGGTGCAATGCTAAGCCTAGGGGTGCCCTAGCCTAAGCCTAGGGGTGCCCTAGCCTTAGGCTAAGGGAGCCCAAGCCTTAGTCTAAGCCTAGGGGTGCCCTAGCCCAAGCCTAGGGATGCCTATCATTAGGCTAGAGGAGCCCTAGATTAGCCTAAGCTTAGGGGTGCCCTAGCCTAAGCCTAGGGGTGCCCTACCCTAAGCCTAGGGTTTCCCTAGCCTAAGCCTAGGGGTGCCCTAGCCTTAGTCTAGTGGAGCCCTAGCCTTAGCCTAAGCTTAGGGGTGCCCTATCCTAAGACTATTGTGCCCTAGCCTAAGCCTATGGGTCCCCTAGCCTAAGGGTAGGGGTGCCCAAGCCTTAGGCTAGAGGAGCCCTAGCCTTAGCCTAAGCCTAGGGGTGCCCTAGCCTAAGCCTAGGGGTGCCCTAGCCTAAGTCAAGGGGTGCCCTAGCCTAAGCCTAGGGGTGCCATAGCCTAAGCCTAGGGGTGCCCTAGCCTAAGCCTAGGGGTGCCCTAGCCCAAGCCTAGGGATGCTGTAGCGTTAGGCTAGAGGAACCCTAGCCTTACCCTAAGCCTAGGGGTGCCTTAGCCTAAGTCTAGGGGTGCCCTAGAATAAGCCTAGGGGTACCCTAGCCTTAGGCTAGGGGAGCCCTAGCCTTATCCTAAGCCTAGGGGCGCCCTAGCCTAAACCTAAGGGTTCCCTAGCCTAAGCCTAGGGGTGACCTAGCCTAAGCCTAGGGGTTCCCTGGGCTAAGGCTATGGGTGCCCTTGCCTTAGTTTAGTGGAGCCCTAGGCTTAGCCTATGCTTAGGGGTGCAACGCTAAGGCTAGGGGTGCCCTAGCCTAAGCCTAGGGGTGCCCTAGCCTTAGGCTAAGGGAGCCCAAGCCTTAGTCTAAGCCTAGGGGTGCCCTAGCCCAAGCCTAGGGATGCCTATCATTAGGCTAGAGGAGCCCTAGATTAGCCTAAGCTTAGGGGTGCCCTAGCCTAAGCCTTGAGGTGCCCTAGCCCAAGCCTAGGGGTGCCCTAGCCTAAGCCTAGGGGTGCCCTACCCTAAGCCTAGGGTTTCCCTAGCCTAAGCCTAGGGGTGCCCTAGCCTTAGTCTAGTGGAGCCCTAGCCTTAGCCTAAGCTTAGGGGTGCCCTATCCTAAGCCTATTGTGCCCTAGCCTAAGCCTATGGGTCCCCTAGCCTAAGGGTAGGGGTGCCCAAGCCTTAGGCTAGAGGAGCCCTAGCCTTAGCCTAAGCCTAGGGTGCCCTAGCCTAAGCCTAGGGGTGCCCTAGCCTAAGTCAAGGTGTGCCCTAGCCTAAGCCTAGGGGTGCCCTAGCCTAAGCCTAGGGGTGCCCTAGCCTAAGCCTAGGGGTGCCCTAGCCCAAGCCTAGGGATGCCGTAGCGTTAGGCTAGAGGAACCCTAGCCTTACCCTAAGCCCAGGGGTGCCTTAGCCTAAGTCTAGGGGTGCCCTAGAATAAGCCTAGGGGTACCCTAGCCTTAGGCTAGGGGAGCCCTAGCCTTAGCCTAAGCCTAGGGGTGCCCCATACTAAGCCTAGATGTGCCCTAGCCTAAGTCTAGGGGTGCCTAGCCTAAGCATAGGGGTGCCCTATCCTAAGCCTAGGGGTTCGTACCTAAGCTTAGGGGTGCCCTAGCCTAAGCCTACGGGTGCCCTAGCCTAAGCCTAGGGCTGCCCTAGCCTTAGGCTAGGGAAGCCCTAACCTTAGCCTAAGCCTAGGGGTGCCATAGCCTAAGCCTAGGGCAGCCTAGCCTAAACCGAGGGGTGCCCTAGCCTAAGCCTATGGGTCCCCTAGCCTAAGGGTACGGGTGCCCAAGCCTTAGGCTAGAGGAGCCCTAGCGTTAGCCTAAGCCTAGGGGTGCCCTAGCCTAAGCCTAGGGCTGCCCTAGCCTAAGTCTAGGGGTGCCCTAGCCTAATCCTAGGGGTGCCCTAGCCTAAGCCTAGGGGTTCCCTAGCCTAAGCCTAGGGGTGCCCTAGCCTAAGTCTAGGGGTGCCCTTGCCTAAGCCTAGGTGTGCCCTAGCCTTAGGCTAAGGGAGCCCTAGCCTTAGCCTAAGCCTAGGTGTGCCCTAGCCTAAGCCTAGGTGTGCCCTAGCCTAAGCCTAGGTGTGCCCTAGCCTAAGCCTAGGGGTGCCCTAGCCTAAGCCTAGGGGTGCCCTAGCCTAAGCCTAGGGGTGCCCTAGCCTAAGCCTAGGGGTGCCCTAGCCTAAGCCTAAGGGTGCCCTAGCCTAAGCCTAGGGGTGCCCTTGCCTAAGCCTAGGGGTGCCCTAGCCTTAGGCTAGGGGAGCCCTAGCCTTAGCCTAGGCCTTGGGGCGCCCTAGCCTAAACCTAGGGGTTCCCTAGCCTTAGGCTAGGGGAGCCCTAGCCTTAGCCTAAGCTTAGGGGTGCCCTAGCCGAAGCCTAGGGATCCCCTAGCGTTAGGCTAGAGGAGCCCTAGCCTTAGCCTAAGCCTAGGGGTGTCCTAGCCTAAGCCTAGAGGTGTCCTAGCCTAAGTCTAGGGTTGTCCTAGCCTAAGCCTAGGGGTACCCTAGCCTTAGGCTAGAGGAGCCATAGCCTTAGCCTAAGCCTAGGGGTGCCCTAGCCTAAGCCTAAGGGTGCCCTAGCCTAAGCCTAGGGGTCCCCTAGCCTAAGCCTAGGGATGCCCTGGCCTTAGCCTAAACCTAGGGGGCCCAAGCCTCAGCCTAGGCGTGCCCTAGCCTAAGCCTAGGGGTGCCCTAGCGTAAGGCTAGGGGTGCACTAGCTTTAGTACAGTGGAGCCCTAGCCTTAGCCTAATCCTAGGGGTGCCCTAGACTAAGACATGGGGTGCCGTAGCCTATGCCTAGGGGTGCCCTAGCCTAAGCCTAGGGTTGCCCTACCCTAAGCCTAGGGGTGCCCTAGTCTTAGGGTAGGGGAGCCCTAGCCTTAGCCTAAGCCTAGGGGTGCCCTAGCCTAAGCCTAGGGGTGCCCTAGCCTAAGCCTACTGGATTCCTAGCCTAAGCCTTGGGGTGCCCTACCCTAAGCCTAGGGTTCCCCTATCCTTAGGCTAGGGGAGCCCTAGCCTTAGCGAACGTCTTGGGGCACCCTAGCCTAAACCTAGGGGTTCCCTAGCCTAAGCCTAGAGGTGAGCTAGCCTAAGCCTAGGGGTGCCCTAGGCTAAGGCTAGGGGGCCCTAGCCTTAGTCTAGTGGAGCCCTAGCCTTAGCCTAAGCTTAGGGGTGTCCTATCCTAAGCCTAGGGGTGCCCTATCCTAAGGCTAGGGGAGCCCTAGCCTTAGTCTAAGCCTAGGGGTACCCTAGCCCAAGCCTAGGGATGCCCTAGCGTTAGGCTAGAGGAGCCCTAGCCTTAGCCTAAGCCTAGGGGTGCCCTAGCCTAAGCCTAGGGGTGCCCTAGCCTAAGTCTTGGGGTGCCCTAGCCTAAGCCTAGGTGTACCATAGCCTTAGGCTAGGGGAGTCCTAGCCTTAGCCGAAGCCTTGGGGTGCCCTAGCCTAAGCCTTGGGGTGCCCTAGCCTAAGCCTAGGGGTGCCCTAGCCCAAGCCTAGAGATGCCCTAGCGTTAGGCTAGAGGAGCACTAGCCTTACCCTAAGCCTAGGGGTGCCCTAGCCTAAGCCTAGGGGTGCCCTAGCCTGAGCCTAGGGGTGCCCTAGCCTAAGGCTAGGAGTGCCCCAGTCTTATGCTATGGGAGCCCTAGCCTTTGTCTAAGCCTAGGGGTGCCCTAGCCTAAGCCTAGGGGTGCCTAAGCCCAAGCCTAGGGATGCCCTAGCGTTAGGCTAGAGGAGCCCTAGCTTAGCCTAAGCCTAGGGGTGCCCTAGCCTAAGCCTAGGGGTCCCCTAGCCTAAGTCTAGAGGTGCCCTAGCCTAAGCCTAGGTGTACCCTAGCCTTAGGCTAGGGGAGACCTCGCCTCAGCCGAAGGCTTGGGGTGCCCTAGCCTAAGCTGAGAGGTGCCCTAGCCTAAGCCTAGGGGTGCCCTAGCCCAAGCCTAGGGATGCCCTAGCGTCAGGCTAGAGGAGCCCTAGACTTAGCGTAAGCCTAGGGGTGCCCCAGCCTAAGCCTCGGGGTGCCCTAGCCTAAGTCTAAGGGTGCCTAGCCTAAGCCTAGGGGTTCCCTACCTAAGCCTAGGGGTGCCCTATCCTAAGCCTACGGGTGCCCTAGCCTAAGCCTAGGGGTTCCCTAGCATAAGCCTAGGGCTGCCCTATCCTAAGCCTAGGGGTGCCCAAGCCTAAGCCTAGGGGTGCCCTAGCCCAAGCCTTGGGGTGCTCTATCCTAAGCCTAGGGGTGCCCTAGCCTAAGCTTAGGGGTGCCCTAGCCTAAGCCTAGGGGTGCCCTAGCCTAAGCCTAGGGGTGCCCTAGCCTAAGCCTAGGGGTGCCCTATCCTAAGCCTAGGGGTTCCCTTGCCTAAGCCTAGGGGTTCCTTTGACTAAGCCTAGGGGTGCCCTAGCCTTAGGCTAGCGGAGCCGTAGCCTTAGCCTAAGCCTAGGGGTGCCCTAGCCTAAGCCTAGGGGTGCCCTAGCCTAAGCCTAGGGGTGCCCTAGCCTAAGCCTAGGGGTGCCCTATCCTAAGCCTAGGGGTGCCCTATCCTAAGCCTAGGGGTGCCCTTGCCTAAGCCTAGGGGTTCCCTTGCCTAAGCCTAGGGGTGCCCTAGCCTTAGGCTAGGGGAGCCCTAGCCTTAGCCTAGGCCTTGGGGCGTCCTATCCTAAACCTAGGGGTTCCCTAGCCTTAGCCTAAGCTTAGGGGTGTCCTAGCCTAAGCCTAGAGGTGCCCTAGCCTAAGTCTAGGGGTGCCCTAGCCCAAGCCTAGGGATGCCCTAGCGTTAGGCTAGAGGAGCCCTAGCCTTAGCCTAAGCCTAGGGGTGTCCTAGCCTAAGCCTAGAGGTGCCCTAGCCTAAGTCTAGGGGTGTCCTAGCCTAAGCCTAGGGGTACCCTAGCCTTAGGCTAGGGGAGCCCTAGCCTTAGCCAAAGCCTTGGGGCGCCCTATCCTAAACCTAGGGGTTCCCTAGCCTAAGCCTAGGGGTGCCCTAGCCTTAGGCTAGGGGAGCCTTAGCCTTAGTCTAAGCCTAGGGATGCCCTAGCGTTAGGCTACAGGAGCCCTAGCCTTATCCTAAGCTTAGGGGTGCCCTAGCCTAAGCCTAGGGGTGCCCTAGCCTAAGTCTTGGGGTGCCCTAGCCTAATCCAAAGTGTACCCTAGCCTTAGTTTAGGGGCGTCCTCGCCTTAGCCGAAGCCTTTGGGTGCCCTAGACTAAGCCTTGGGGTGCCCTAGCCTAAGCCTAGGGGTGCCCTAGCCCAAGCCTATGGTGCCCTAGCGTTAGGCTAGAGGAGCCCTAGCCTTAACCTAAGCCTAGGGGTGCCCTAGCCTAAGACTAGGGGTGCCCTTACCTAAGACTAGGGGTGCCCTAGCCTAAGGCTAGGGGTGCCCTATCCTAAGCCTAGGGGTGCCCTAGCCTAAGTCTAGGGGTGCCCTAGCTTAAGCCTAGGTGTACCCTAGCCTTAGGCTAGGGGAGACCTCGCCTCAGCCGAAGGCTTGGGGTGCCCTAGCCTAAGCCTAGGGGTGGCCTAGCCTAAGCTTAGGGGTGCCCTAGCCGAAGCCTAGGGATGCCCTAGCGTTCGGCTAGAGGAGCCCTAGACTTAGCCTAAGCCTAGGGGTGCCCCAATCAAAGCCTAGGGGTGCCCTAGCCTAAGTCTAGGAGTACCTAGCCTAAGCATAAGGGTGCCCTAACCTAAGCCTAGGGGTTCCCTACCTAAGCCTAGGGGTGCCCTAGCCTAAGCCTACGGATGCCCAAGCCTAAGCCTAGGGGTGCCCTAGCCTTAGGCTAGGGAAGCCCTAGCCTTAGCCTAAGCCTCGGGGTGCCCTAGCACATGCCTAGGGCTGCCCTATCCTAAGCCTAGGGGTGCCCTAGCCTAAGCCTAGGGGTGCCCTAGCCTAAGCCTAGGGGTGCTCTATCCTAAGCCTAGGGGTGCCCTAGCCTAAGCTTAGGGGTGCCCTTGCCTAAGGCTAGGGGTTCCCTAGCCTTAGGCTAGGGGAGCCCTAGCCTTAGCCTAAGCCTATGGGTGCCCTAGCCTAAGTGTAGGGGTGCCCTAGCCTGAGCCTAAGGGTGCCCTAGCCTTAGTCTAGGGGTGCCCTAGCCTAATCCTAGGGGTGCCTTAGCCTAAGCCTAGGGGTCCCTTAGCCTTAGTCTAAGCCTAGGGGTGCCCTAGCCTAAGCCTCGGGGTACCTTAGCCTAAGCCTAGGGGTCCCCTAGCATTAGCCTAAGCCTTGGGGTGCCCTAGCCTAAACCTAGGGGTCTCCTAGCCATACCTTAAGCCTAGGGGTACCCTAGCCTGAGCCTAGGGGTGCCGTAGCCTTAGCCTAGGGGTGTCCTAGCCTAAGCCTAGGGGAGCCCTAGCTTTAGCCTAAGCCTAGGGGTGCCCTAGCCTAAACTTAGGGGTGCCCTAGCCTAAGCCTAGGGGTGCCTTAGCCTAAGCCTAGGGGTCCCCTAGCCTTAGCCTAAACCTAGGGGTTCCCTAGCTTAAGCCTATGGGTGCCCTAGCCTAAGCCTAGGGGTGCCCTAGCCATAGGCTAGGGGAGCCCTAGCCTTAGCCTAAGCTTAGGGGTGCCCATGCCTAAGCCTAGGGTTGCCCTAGCCTAAGCCTAGGGGTGCCCTCGCCTTGGGATAGGGGAGCCCTAGCCTTAGCCTTCGCCTAGGGGTGCCCTAGCCGAAGATTAGGGGTGCCCTAGCCTAAGCCTAGGGGTGCCCTAGCCTGAGCCTAGGGGTGCCCTAGCCTGAGCCTAGGGGTGCCCTATCCTGAGCCTACGGGTGCCCTAGCCTGAGGCTATGGGAGCCCTAGCTTTAGTCTAGCCTAGGATTGCCCTAGCCTACGCCTAGGGGTGCCATAGCCTGAGTCTAGGGGTGCCCTAGCCTGAGGTTATGGGAGCCGTAGCCTTAGTCCAAGCCTAAGGGTGCTCTAGCCTAAGCCTAGGGGTTCCCTAACCTAACCCTAGGGGTGCCCTAGCCTCAGCCTACGGGTGCCCTCGCCTTAGGCTTGGGGAGCCCTAGCCTTAGCCTAAGCCTAGGAGTGCCGTAGCCTAAGCCTAGGGATGCCCTAGCTTGAGCCTAGGGGTGCCCTAGCCTTAGGCTAGGGGAGCCCTAGCCTTAGCCTAAGCCTAGGGGTGCCCTTGCCTAAGCCTACAGGTGCTCTAGCCTAAGCCTAGGGGTGCCCTAGCCTTAGGCTAGGCGAGCCCTAGCTTTAGCCTAAGCCTAGGGCTGCCCTAGCCTAAGCCTAGGGGTGCCCTAGCCTAAACCTAGGGGTGCCCTAGCCTTAGGCTAGGGGAGCACTAGCCTTAGCCTAAGCCTATGGGTGCTCTAGCCTCAGCCTATGGGTGCTCTAGCCTAAGCCTTGGGGTGCCCTAGCCTAAGGCTAGGGGTGCCCCAGCCTAAGCCTAGTGGTGCCCTAGCCTTAGGCTAGGGGAGCCCTAGCCTTAGCCTAAGCCTAGGAGTGCCCTATCCTAAGACTAGGGGTGCCCTAGCCTAAGCTTAGGGGTGCCCTAGCCTAAGCCTAGGGGTCCCTAGCCTAAGCCTAGGGGTGCCCTAGTGTTAGGCGAGGGGAGCCCTAGCCTTAGCCTAATCCTTGGGGTGCCCTAGCCTAAGCCTAGGAGTGCCCTAGCCAAAACCTAGGGGAGCCCTAGCCTTAGGATAGGGGAGACCTAGCCTTAGCCTAATCCTAAGGGTGCCCTAGCCTAAGCCTAGGAGTGCCCTACGCAAAGCCTAGGGGTGCCCTAGCCTTAGGATAGGGGAGACCTAGCCTTAGCCTAAGCCTACGGCTGCCCTAGCTTAAGCATAGTGGTGCCCTAGCCTAAGCCTAGGGGTGCCCTAGCCTTAGGCTAGGGGAGACCTAGCCTTAGCCTAAGCCTATGGGTGCCCTAGCCTCAGCCTAGGGGTGCCCTAGCCTCAGCCTAGGGGTGCCCTAGCCTAAGCTTAGGAGTGCCCTAGCCTAAGCCTAGGGGTGCCTTAGACTAAGCCTAGGGGTGACCTAGTCTTAACCTAAGCATAGGGGTGCCCTAGCCTAAGCCTAAGGGTGCCCTAATCTAACACTAGGGTGCCCTTGGCTAAGCCTAGGGATGCCGTAGCCTAAGCCTAGGGGTCCCCTAGCCTTAGCCTAAGCGTAGGGGTGCCCTAGCCTAAGTCTAGGGGTGCTCTAGCCTAAGACTAGGGGTGTCCTAGCCTAAGCCTAGGGGTGCCTGGCCTTAGGCTAGATTAGCCCTAGCTTTAGCTTAAGCTTAGGGGTGCCTTAGTCTAACCCTAGGGGTGCCCTATCCTTAGGCTAGGGGAGCACTAGCCTTAGCCTAAGCCTAGGGGTGCCCTAGCCTAAGCCTAGGCGTGCCCTAGCCTTAGCCTAGGGGTGCACTACCCTAAGCCTAGGGATGCCCTACCCTAAGCCTAGGGGTGCCCAAGCCTAAGCCTAGGCTTGCCCTAGCCTTAGGCTAGTTGAGCCCTAGCCTAAGCCTAAGCCTAGGGGTGCACTAGCCTAAGCCTAGGGGTGCCCTAGACTAAGCCTAGGGGTGCCCAAGCCTAAGCTTAGGGTTGCCCTAGCCTAAGCCTAGGGGTGCCCTAGCCTAAGCCTAGGGGTGCCCAGGCCTTAGGCTAGAGGAGCCCTAGTCTTAGCCTAAGCCTATGGCTGCCCTAGCCAAAGCCTAGGGGTGCCCTAGCCTAACCGTAGGGGTGCGCTAGCCTTAGGCTAGGGGAGCCCTAGCCTTAGCCTAAGCCTTGGGGTGCCCTAGCCTAAACCTAGGGGTTCCCTAGCCTTAGGCTTGGGGAGCCCTAGCCTTAGCCTAAGCTTAGGGGTGCCCTAGCCGAAGCCTAGGGATGCCCTAGCGTTAGGCTAGAGGAGCCCTAGTCTTAGCTTAATCCTAGGGGTGTCCTAGCCTAAGCCTAGAGGTGCCCTAGCCTAAGTCTAGGGGTGTCCTAGCCTAAGCCTAGGGGTACCCTAGCCTTAGGCTAGAGGAGCCATAGCCTTAGCCTAAGCCTAGGGGTGCCCTAGCCTAAGGCTAAGGGTGCCCTAGCCTAAGCCTAGGGGTCCTCTAGCCTACGCCTAGGGGTGCCCTAGTCTAAGCCTACGGTTGCCCTAGCCTAAGCCTAGGGGTGCCCTAGCGTAAGGCTAGGGGTGCCCTAGACTAAGACATGGGGTGCCGTAGCCTAAGCCTAGGGGTGCCCTAGCCTAAGCCTAGGGTTGCCCTACCCTAAGCCTAGGGGTGCCCTAGTCTTAGGCTAGGGGAGCCCTAGCCTTAGCCTAAGCCTAGGGGTGCCCTAGCCTAAGCCTAGGGGTGCCCTATCCTAAGCCTACGGGTTTCCTAGCCTAAGCCTAGGGGTGTCCTACCCTAAGCCTAGGGTTCCCCTAGCCTTAGGCTAGGGGAGCCCTAGCCTTAGCCAAAGCTTGGGGCGCCCTAGCCTAAACCTAGGGGTTCCCTAGCCTAAGCCTAGGGGTTCCCTAGCCTAAGCCTAGGGGTGCCCTATCCTAAGGCTAGGGGTGCCCTAGCCTTAGGCTAGGGGAGCCCTAGCCTTAGTCTAAGCCTAGGGGTGCCCTAGCCCAAGCCTAGGGATGCCCTAGCGTTAGGCTACAGGAGCCCTAGCCTTAGCCTAAGCCTAGGGGTTCCCTAGCCTAAGCCTAGGGGTGCCCTAGCCTAAGTCTTGGGGTGCCCTAGCCTAAGCCTAGGTGTACCCTAGCTTTAGGCTAGGGGAGTCCTCGCCTAAGCCTAAGCCTTGGGGTGCACGAGCCTAAGCCTTGGGGTACCCTAGCCTAAGCCTAGGGGTGCCCTAGCCCAATCCTAGGGATGCCCTAGCATTAGGCTAGAGGAGCCCTAGCCTTACCTTAAGCCTAGGGGTGCCCTAACCTAATCCTAGGGGTGCCCTAGCCTAAGCCTAGGGGTGCCCTAGCCTTAGGATAGGGGAGACCTAGCCTTAGCCTAAGCCTACGGCTGCCCTAGCTTAAGCATAGTGGTGCCCTAGCCTAAGCCTAGGGGTGCCCTAGCCTTAGGCTAGGGGAGACCTAGCCTTAGCCTAAGCCTATGGGTGCCCTAGCCTCAGCCTAGGGGTTCCCTAGCCTCAGCCTAGGGGTGCCCTAGCCTAAGCTTAGGAGTGCCCTAGCCTAAGCCTAGGGGTGCCTTAGACTAAGCCTAGGGGTGACCTAGTCTTAACCTAAGCATAGGGGTGCCCTAGCCTAAGCCTAAGGGTGCCCTAATCTAACACTAGGGTGCCCTTGGCTAAGCCTAGGGATGCCGTAGCCTAAGCCTAGGGGTCCCCTAGCCTTAGCCTAAGCGTAGGGGTGCCCTAGCCTAAGTCTAGGGGTGCTCTAGCCTAAGACTAGGGGTGTCCTAGCCTAAGCCTAGGGGTGCCTGGCCTTAGGCTAGATTAGCCCTAGCTTTAGCTTAAGCTTAGGGGTGCCTTAGTCTAACCCTAGGGGTGCCCTATCCTTAGGCTAGGGGAGCACTAGCCTTAGCCTAAGCCTAGGGGTGCCCTAGCCTAAGCCTAGGCGTGCCCTAGCCTTAGCCTAGGGGTGCACTACCCTAAGCCTAGGGATGCCCTACCCTAAGCCTAGGGGTGCCCAAGCCTAAGCCTAGGCTTGCCCTAGCCTTAGGCTAGTTGAGCCCTAGCCTAAGCCTAAGCCTAGGGGTGCACTAGCCTAAGCCTAGGGGTGCCCTAGACTAAGCCTAGGGGTGCCCAAGCCTAAGCTTAGGGTTGCCCTAGCCTAAGCCTAGGGGTGCCCTAGCCTAAGCCTAGGGGTGCCCAGGCCTTAGGCTAGAGGAGCCCTAGTCTTAGCCTAAGCCTATGGCTGCCCTAGCCAAAGCCTAGGGGTGCCCTAGCCTAACCGTAGGGGTGCGCTAGCCTTAGGCTAGGGGAGCCCTAGCCTTAGCCTAAGCCTTGGGGTGCCCTAGCCTAAACCTAGGGGTTCCCTAGCCTTAGGCTTGGGGAGCCCTAGCCTTAGCCTAAACTTAGGGGTGCCCTAGCCGAAGCCTAGGGATGCCCTAGCGTTAGGCTAGAGGAGCCCTAGTCTTAGCTTAATCCTAGGGGTGTCCTAGCCTAAGCCTAGAGGTGCCCTAGCCTAAGTCTAGGGGTGTCCTAGCCTAAGCCTAGGGGTACCCTAGCCTTAGGCTAGAGGAGCCATAGCCTTAGCCTAAGCCTAGGGGTGCCCTAGCCTAAGGCTAAGGGTGCCCTAGCCTAAGCCTAGGGGTCCTCTAGCCTACGCCTAGGGGTGCCCTAGTCTAAGCCTACGGTTGCCCTAGCCTAAGCCTAGGGGTGCCCTAGCGTAAGGCTAGGGGTGCCCTAGACTAAGACATGGGGTGCCGTAGCCTAAGCCTAGGGGTGCCCTAGCCTAAGCCTAGGGTTGCCCTACCCTAAGCCTAGGGGTGCCCTAGTCTTAGGCTAGGGGAGCCCTAGCCTTAGCCTAAGCCTAGGGGTGCCCTAGCCTAAGCCTAGGGGTGCCCTATCCTAAGCCTACGGGTTTCCTAGCCTAAGCCTAGGGGTGTCCTACCCTAAGCCTAGGGTTCCCCTAGCCTTAGGCTAGGGGAGCCCTAGCCTTAGCCAAAGCCTTGGGGCGCCCTAGCCTAAACCTAGGGGTTCCCTAGCCTAAGCCTAGGGGTTCCCTAGCCTAAGCCTAGGGGTGCCCTATCCTAAGGCTAGGGGTGCCCTAGCCTTAGGCTAGGGGAGCCCTAGCCTTAGTCTAAGCCTAGGGGTGCCCTAGCCCAAGCCTAGGGATGCCCTAGCGTTAGGCTACAGGAGCCCTAGCCTTAGCCTAAGCCTAGGGGTTCCCTAGCCTAAGCCTAGGGGTGCCCTAGCCTAAGTCTTGGGGTGCCCTAGCCTAAGCCTAAGTGTACCCTAGCTTTAGGCTAGGGGAGTCCTCGCCTAAGCCTAAGCCTTGGGGTGCACGAGCCTAAGCCTTGGGGTACCCTAGCCTAAGCCTAGGGGTGCCCTAGCCCAATCCTAAGGATGCCCTAGCATTAGGCTAGAGGAGCCCTAGCCTTACCTTAAGCCTAGGGGTGCCCTAACCTAATCCTAGGGGTGCCCTAGCCTAAGCCTAGGGGTGCCCTAGCCTAAGGCTAGGGGTGCCCTAGCCTTAGGCTAGTGGAGCCCTAGCCTTAGTCTAAGCCTAGGGGGGCCCTAGCCTAAGCCTAGGGGTACCTTAGCCCAAGCCTAGGGATGCCCTTGCGTTAGGCTGGAGGAGCCCTAGCTTAGCCTAAGCCTAGGGGTGCCCTAGCCTAAGCCTAGGGGTGCCCTAGCCTAAGTCTAAGGGGGCCCTAGCCTAAGCCTAGGTGTACCCTAGCCTTAGGCTAGCGGAGACCTCGCCTCAGCCGAAGGCTTGGGGTGCCCTAGCCTAAGCCTAGGGGTGCCCTAGCCTAAGCCTAGGGGTGCCCTAGCCCAAGCCTAGGGATGCCCTAGCGTTAGGCTAGAGGAGCCCTAGACTTAGCCAAAGCCTTGGGGCGCCCTAGCCTAAACCTAGGGGTTCCCTAGCCTAAGCCTAGGGGTGAGCTAGTCTAAGCCTAGGGGTGCCCTAGCCTAAGTCTAAGGGGGCCCTAGCCTAAGCCTAGGTGTGCCCTAGCCTTAGATTTGGGAGCCCTAGCCTTAGCCTAAGCCTAATGGTGCCCACGCCTAATCCTAAGGGTGCCCTAGCTTAAGTCGAGGAGTGCCTAGCCTAAGCATAAGGGTGCCCTAACCTAAGCCTAGGGGTTCCCTACCTAAGCCTAGGGGTTCCCTAGCCTAAGCCTACGGGTGCCCTAGCCTAAGCCTAGGGGTGCCCTAGCCTAAGCCTAGGGGTGCCCTAGCCATAGCCAAGTGGTGCCCTAGCCTAAGCCTAGGGGTGCCCTAGCCTTAGGCTAGGGGAGACCAAGCCTTAGCCTAAGCCTAGGGGTGCCCTAGCCTAAGCGTAGGGGTGTCCTAGCCTTAGGCTAGGGGAGCCCTAGCCTTATCCTAAGCCTAGGGGTGCCCTAGCCTAAGCCTACGGGTACCCTACCCTAAGCCTAGGGGTGCTCTGGCCTAATCCTAGGGGTGACCTAGTCTAAGCCTAGTGGAGCCCTAGCCTTAGCCTAAGCCTAGGGGTGCCCTAGCCTAAGCCTAGGGGTTCCCTATCCTAAGCCGAGAGGTGCCCTAGCCTAAGCCTAGGGGTGCCCTAGCCTAAGGCTAGAGGTGCCCTAGCCTTAGTCTAGTGGAGCCCTAGCCTTAGCCTAAGCCTAGGGGTGCCCTAGCCTAAGCCTAGGGGTGCCCTCGCCTAAGCCTAGGGGTGCGCTACCCTAAGCCTAGGGTTGCCTTAGCCTTAGCCTAGCTGAGCCCTAGCCTTAATCTAAGCCTAGGGGTGCCCTAGCCTAAGCCTAGGGGTGCCCTACCCTAAGTCTAGGGGTGCTCTAGCCTAATCCTAGGGGTGCCCTAGCCTTAGGCTAGGTGAGCCCTAGCCTTAGCCTAAGCCTAGGGGTGCCCTAGCCTAAGCCTAGGGGTGCCCTAGCCTAAGCCCAGGGTTGCCCTAGCCTAAGCCTAGGGGTGCTCTAGCCTAATCCTAGGGGTGCCCTAGCCTTAGGCTAGGTGAGCCCTAGCCTTAGCCTAAGCCTAGGGGTGCCCTAGCCTAAGCCTAGTGGTGCCCTAGCCTAAGCCTAGGGGTGCCCAAGCCTACGCCTAGGGGTTCCCTACCCTAAGCCTAGTGGTGCCTTAGCCTTAGGCTAGGGGAGCCCTCGCCTTAGCCTAAGCCTAGGGGTGCCCTAGCCTAAGACTAGGGGTGCCCTAGCCTAAGCCTAGGGGTTCCCTAGCCTATGCCTAGGGGTGCCCTTGCCTAAGCCTAGGGGTGCCCTAGCGTAAGCCTAGTGTTGTCCTAGCCTAAGCCTAGGGGTGCCCTAGCCTAAGCCTAGGTGTGCCCTAGCCTTAGATTGGGGAGCCCTATCCTTAGCCTAAGCCTAGTGGTGCCCTAGCCTAAGCCTAGGGGTGCCCTAGCATAAGCCCAGGGTTGCCCTAGCCTAAGCCTAGGAGTGCCCTAGCCTAAGGCTAGCGGTGCCCTATCCTTAGTCTAGTGGAGCCCTAGCCTTAGCCTACGCCTAGGGGTGCCTTATCCTAAGCCATGGGGTGCCCTAGCCTAAGCCTAGGGGTGCCATAGCCTAAGCCTAGGGGTGCCCTAGCTTTAGGCTAGGGGAGCCCTAGCCTTAGCCTAAGCCTAGGGGTGCCCTAGCCTAAGACTAGGGGTGCCCTAGCCTTAGCCTACGGGTGTCCTAGCCTAAGCCTAGGCGTGGCCTAGCCTAAGCCTAGGCGTTCCCTAACCTTAGGCTAGGGGGGCCCTAGCCTTAGCGTAAGACTTGGGGCGCCCTAGCCTAAACCTAGGGGTTCCCTAGACTAAGCCAGGGGTGACCTTACCTTAGGCTAGGAGAGCGCTAACCTTAGTCTAAGCCTAGGGGTGCCCTAGCCTATGCCTAGGGGTGCCGTAGCCCACGCCTAGGGATGCCCTAGCGTTAGGCTAGAGGAGCCCTAGCCTTATCCTAAGCTTAGGGTGACCTAGACTAAGCCTAGGGGTGCCCTAGCCTAAGTCTAGGGGTGCCCTAGCCTAAGCCAAAGGGTACCCTAGCCTTAGGCTAGGAGAGCCCTAGCCTTAGCCTAAACCTAGGGGTGCCCCAGCCTAAGTCTAGGGGTGCCTAGCCTAAGCATAGGGGTGCCCTAACCTAAGCCTAGGGGTTCCCTAACTAAGCCTAGGGGTGCCCTAGCCTAAGCCTTGGGGTGCCCTAGCCTAAGCCTAGGGGTGCCCTAGCCTAAGATTAGGGGTGCCCTAGCCTAAGCCTAAGGGTGCCCTTGCCTAAGCCTAGTGGTGCCCTAGCCTTAGGCTAGGGGAGCCCTAGCCTTAGCCTAAGCCTAGGGGTGCCCTAGCCTAAGACTAGGGATGCCCTAGCCTAAACTTAGGGGTGCCCTAGCATAAGCCTAGGGGTCCTTAGCCTAATCCTAGGGGTGCCCTTAGGTTAGGCTAGGGGAGCCCTATCCTTAGCCTAATCCTAGGGGTGCCCTACCTAAGACTAGGAGTGCCCTAGCCAAAGCCTAGTGGTGCACTAGCCTAAGGATAGGGGAGACCTAGCCATAGCCTAAGCGTACGGGTGCCCTAGCCTAAGCCTATGGGTGCCCTAGCCTAAGCCTAGGGGTGCCCTAGCCTCAGCCTAGGGGTGCCCTAGCCTAAGCATAGGAGTGCCCTAGCCTGAGCCTAGGGGTGCGCTAACCTAAGCCTAGTGGTGCCGTAGACTAAGCCTAGGGGTGACCTAGCCTTAGCCTAAGCCTTGGGGTGCCCTAACCTAAGCCTAGGGTGCCCTTGCCTAAGCCTAGGGATGCCTTAGCCTAAGCCTAGGAGTCCCCTAGCCTTAGCCTAAGCCTAGGGGTGCCCTAGCCAAAGCCTAGGGGTACCCTAGCCTAAGCCTAGGGGTGCCATAGCCTAAGCCTTGGGGTGCCCTAGCCTTAGGCTAGGTGAGCCCTAGCCTTAGCCTAAGCCTAGGGGTGCCCTAGCCTAAGCCTAGGGGTGCCCTAGCCTAAGCCTAGGGGTGCCCTAGCCTAAGCCTAGGGGTGCTCTAGCCTAATCCTAGGGGTGCCCTAGCCTTAGGCTAGGTGAGCCCTAGCCTTAGGCTAAGCCTAGGGGTGCCTTATCCTAAGCCATGGGGTGCCCTAGCCTAAGCCTAGGGGTGCCCTAGCCTAAGCCTAGGGGTGCCCTAGCTTTAGGCTAGGTGAGCCCTAGCCTTAGCCTAAGCCTAGGGGTGCCCTAGCCTAAGCCTTGGGGTGCCCTAGCCTAAGCCTAGGGGTGCCCTAGCCTAAGATTAGGGGTGCCCTAGCCTAAGCCTAAGGGTGCCCTTGCCTAAGCCTAGTGGTGCCCTAGCCTTAGGCTAGGGGAGCCCTAGCCTTAGCCTAAGCCTAGGGGTGCCCTAGCCTAAGACTAGGGATGCCCTAGCCTAAACTTAGGGGTGCCCTAGCATAAGCCTAGGGGTCCTTAGCCTAATCCTAGGGGTGCCCTTAGGTTAGGCTAGGGGAGCCCTATCCTTAGCCTAATCCTAGGGGTGCCCTACCTAAGACTAGGAGTGCCCTAGCCAAAGCCTAGTGGTGCACTAGCCTAAGGATAGGGGAGACCTAGCCATAGCCTAAGCGTACGGGTGCCCTAGCCTAAGCCTATGGGTGCCCTAGCCTAAGCCTAGGGGTGCCCTAGCCTCAGCCTAGGGGTGCCCTAGCCTAAGCATAGGAGTGCCCTAGCCTGAGCCTAGGGGTGCGCTAACCTAAGCCTAGTGGTGCCGTAGACTAAGCCTAGGGGTGACCTAGCCTTAGCCTAAGCCTTGGGGTGCCCTAACCTAAGCCTAGGGTGCCCTTGCCTAAGCCTAGGGATGCCTTAGCCTAAGCCTAGGAGTCCCCTAGCCTTAGCCTAAGCCTAGGGGTGCCCTAGCCAAAGCCTAGGGGTACCCTAGCCTAAGCCTAGGGGTGCCATAGCCTAAGCCTTGGGGTGCCCTAGCCTTAGGCTAGGTGAGCCCTAGCCTTAGCCTAAGCCTAGGGGTGCCCTAGCCTAAGCCTAGGGGTGCCCTAGCCTAAGCCTAGGGGTGCCCTAGCCTAAGCCTAGGGGTGCTCTAGCCTAATCCTAGGGGTGCCCTAGCCTTAGGCTAGGTGAGCCCTAGCCTTAGGCTAAGCCTAGGGGTGCCCTAGCCTAAGACTAGGGGTGCCCTAGCCGAATCCTAGGGGTGCCCAAGCCTACGCCTAGGGGTTCCCTACCCTAAGCCTAGTGGTGCCTTAGCCTTAGGCTAGGGGAGCCCTCGCCTTAGCCTAAGCCTAGGGGTGCCCTAGCCTAAGACTAGGGGTGCCCTAGCCTAAGCCTAGGGGTTCCCTAGCCTATGCCTAGGGGTGCCCTTGCCTAAGCCTAGGGGTGCCCTAGCGTAAGCCTAGTGTTGTCCTAGCCTAAGCCTAGGGGTGCCCTAGCCTAAGCCTAGGTGTGCCCTAGCCTTAGATTGGGGAGCCCTAGCCTTAGCCTAAGCCTAGTGGTGCCCTAGCCTAAGCCTAGGGGTGCCCTAGCATAAGCCTAGGGTTGCCCTAGCCTAAGCCTAGGAGTGCCCTAGCCTAAGGCTAGGGGTGCCCTATCCTTAGTCTAGTGGAGCCCTAGCCTTAGCCTACGCCTAGGGGTGCCTTATCCTAAGCCATGGGGTGCCCTAGCCTAAGCCTAGGGGTGCCCTAGCCTAAGCCTAGGGGTGCCCTAGCTTTAGGCTAGGGGAGCCCTAGCCTTAGCCTAAGCCTAGGGGTGCCCTAGCCTAAGACTAGGGGTGCCCTAGCCTTAGCCTACTGGTGTCCTAGCCTAAGCCTAGGCGTGCCCTATCGTTCCCTAACCTTAGGCTAGGGGGGCCCTAGCCTTAGCGTAAGACTTGGGGCGCCCTAGCCTAAACCTAGGAGTTCCCTAGACTAAACCAGGGGTGACCTTACCTTAGGCTAGGGGAGCGCTAACCTTAGTCTAAGCCTAGGGGTGCCCTAGCCTATGCCTATGGGTGCCGTAGCCCACGCCTAGGGATGCCCTAGTGTTAGGCTAGAGGAGCCCTAGCCTTATCCTAAGCTTAGGGTGACCTAGACTAAGCCTAGGGGTGCCCCAGCCTAAGTCTAGGGGTGCCCTAGCCTAAGCCTAGGGGTACCCTAGCCTTAGGCTAGGAGAGCCCTAGCCTTAGCCTAAACCTAGGGGTGCCCCAGCCTAAGTCTAGGGGTGCCTAGCCTAAGCATAGGGGTGCCCTAACCTAAGCCTAGCGGTTCCCTACCTAAGCCCAGGGGTGCCCTAGCCTACGCCTAGGGGTGCCCTAGCCTAAGCCTTGGGGTGCCCTAGCCTAAGCCTAGGGGTGCCCTAGCCTAAGATTAGGGGTGCCCTTACCTAAGCCTAAGGGTGCCCTTGCCTATGCCTAGTGGTGCCCTAGCCTTAGGCTAGGGGAGCCCTAGCCTTAGCCTAAGCCTAGGGGTGCCCTAGCCTAAGACTAGGGATGCCCTAGCCTAAACTTAGGGGTGCCCTAGCATAAGCCTAGAGGTCCTTAGCCTAATCCTAGGGGTGTCCTTAGGTTAGGCTAGGGGAGCCCTAGCCTTAGCCTAATCCTAGGGGTGCCCTACCTAAGATTAGGAGTGCCCTAGCCAAAGCCTAGTGGTGCCCTAGCCTAAGGATAGGGGAGACCTAGACTTAGCCTAAGCGTACGGGTGCCCTAGCTTAAGCCTAGGGGTGCCCTAGCCTAAGCCTAGGGGTGCCCTAGACTTAGGCTAGGGGAGCCCTAGCGTTAGCCTAAGCCTATGGGTGCCCTAGCCTCAGCCTAGGGGTGCCCTAGCCTCAGCCTAGGGGTGCCCTAGCCTAAGCATAGGAGTGCCCTAGCCTGAGCCTAGGGGTGCGCTAGCCTAAGCCTAGTGGTGCCGTAGACTTAGCCTAGGGGTGACCTAGCCTTAGCCTAAGCCTTGGGGTGCCCTAACCTAAGCCTAGGGTGCCCTTGCCTAAGCCTAGGGATGCCTTAGCCTAAGCCTAGGAGTCCCCTAGCCTTAGCCTAAGCCTAGGGGTGCCCTAGCCAAAGCCTAGGGGTACCCTAGCCTAAGCCTAGGGGTGCCATAGCCTAAGCCTTGGGGTGCCCTAGGCTAAGCCTAGGGTTGCCCTAGCCTTAGGATAGGTGAGCCCTAGCCTTAGCCTAAGCCTAGGGGTGCCCTAGCCTAAGCCTAGGGGTGCCCTAGCCTAAGCCTAGGGGTGCCCTAGCCTAAGCCTAGGGGTGCCCAAGCCTACGCCTAGGGGTTCCCTACCCTAAGCCTAGTGGTGCCTTAGCCTTAGGCTAGGGGAGCCCTCGCCTTAGCCTAAGCCTAGGGGTGCCCTAGCCTAAGACTAGGGGTGCCCTAGCCTAAGCCTAGGGGTTCCCTAGCCTATGCTAGGGGTGCCCTTGCCTAAGCCTAGGGGTGCCCTAGCGTAAGCCTAGTGTTGTCCTAGCCTAAGCCTAGGGGTGCCCTAGCCTAAGCCTAGGTGTGCCCTAGCCTTAGATTGGGGAGCCCTAGCCTTAGCCTAAGCCTAGTGCTGCCCTAGCCTAAGCCTAGGGGTGCCGTAGCATAAGCCTAGGGTTGCCCTAGCCTAAGCCTAGGAGTGCCCTAGCCTAAGGCTAGGGGTGCCCTATCCTTAGTCTAGTGGAGCCCTAGCCTTAGCCTACGCCTAGGGGTGCCTTATCCTAAGCCATGGGGTGCCCTAGCCTAAGCCTAGGGGTGCCCTAGCCTAAGCCTAGGGGTGCCCTAGCTTTAGGCTAGAGGAGCCCTAGCCTTATCCTAAGCCTAGGGGTGCCCTAGCCTAAGACTAGGGGTGCCCTAGCCTTAGCCTACGGGTGTCCTAGCCTAAGCCTAGGCGTGCCCTAGCCTAAGCCTAGGCGTTCCCTAACCTTAGGCTAGGGGGGCCCTAGCCTTAGCGTAAGACTTGGGGCGCCCTAGCCTAAACCTAGGGGTTCCCTAGACTAAGCCAGGGGTGACCTTACCTTAGGCTAGGGGAGCGCTAACCTTAGTCTAAGCCTAGGGGTGCCCTAGCCTATGCCTAGGGGTGCCGTAGCCCACGCCTAGGGATGCCCTAGCGTTAGGCTAGAGGAGCCCTAGCCTTATCCTAAGCTTAGGGTGACCTAGACTAAGCCTAGGGGTGCCCTAGCCTAAGTCTGGGGTGCCCTAGTCTAAGCCAAGGGGTACCCTAGCCTTAGGCTAGGAGAGCCCTAGCCTTAGCCTAAACCTAGGGGTGCCCCAGCCTAAGTCTAGGGGTGCCTAGCCTAAGCATAGGGGTGCCCTTACCTAAGCCTATGGGTTCCCTACCTAAGCCTAGGGGTGCCCTAGCCTAAGCCTAGGGGTGCCCTAGCCTAAGTCTTGGGGTGCCCTAGCCTAAGCATAGGGGTGCCCTAGCCTAAGATTAGGGGTGCCCTAGCCTAAGCCTAAGGGTGCCCTTGCCTAAGCCTAGTGGTGCCCTAGCCTTAGGCTAGGGGAGCCCTAGCCTTAGCCTAAGCCTAGGGGTGCCCTAGCATAAGACTAGGGATGCCCTAGCCTAAACTTAGGGGTGCCCTAGTATAAGCCTAGGGGTCCTTAGCCTAATCCTAGGGGTGCCCTTAGGTTAGGCTAGGGGAGCCCTAGCCTTAGCCTAAGCCTAGGGGTTCCCTAGCCTAAGCCTAGGGGTGCCCTAGCCTAAGTCTTGGGGTGCCCTAGCCTAAGCCTAGGTGTACCCTAGCTTTAGGCTAGGGGAGTCCTCGCCTAAGCCTAAGCCTTTGGGTGCACGAGCCTAAGCCTTGGGGTACCCTAGCCTAAGCCTAGGGGTGCCCTAGCCCAATCCTAGGGATGCCCTAGCATTAGGCTAGAGGAGCCCTAGCCTTACCTTAAGCCTAGGGGTGCCCTAACCTAATCCTAGGGGTGCCCTAGCCTAAGCCTAGGGGTGCCCTAGCCTAAGGCTAGGGGTGCCCTAGCCTTAGGCTAGTGGAGCCCTAGCCTTAGTCTAAGCCTAGGGGGGCCCTAGCCTAAGCCTAGGGGTACCTTAGCCCAAGCCTAGGGATGCCCTTGCGTTAGGCTGGAGGAGCCCTAGCTTAGCCTAAGCCTAGGGGTGCCCTAGCCTAAGCCTAGGGGTGCCCTAGCCTAAGTCTAAGGGGGCCCTAGCCTAAGCCTAGGTGTACCCTAGCCTTAGGCTAGCGGAGACCTCGCCTCAGCCGAAGGCTTGGGGTGCCCTAGCCTAAGCCTAGGGGTGCCCTAGCCTAAGCCTAGGGGTGCCCTAGCCCAAGCCTAGGGATGCCCTAGCGTTAGGCTAGAGGAGCCCTAGACTTAGCCAAAGCCTTGGGGCGCCCTAGCCTAAACCTAGGGGTTCCCTAGCCTAAGCCTAGGGGTGAGCTAGCCTAAGCCTAGGGGTGCCCTAGCCTAAGTCTAAGGGGGCCCTAGCCTAAGCCTAGGTGTGCCCTAGCCTTAGATTTGGGAGCCCTAGCCTTAGCCTAAGCCTAATGGTGCCCACGCCTAAGCCTAAGGGTGCCCTAGCTTAAGTCGAGGAGTGCCTAGCCTAAGCATAAGGGTGCCCTAACCTAAGCCTAGGGGTTCCCTACCTAAGCCTAGGGGTTCCCTAGCCTAAGCCTACGGGTGCCCTAGCCTAAGCCTAGGGGTGCCCTAGCCTAAGCCTAGGGGTGCCCTAGCCATAGCCAAGTGGTGCCCTAGCCTAAGCCTAGGGGTGCCCTAGCCTTAGGCTAGGGGAGACCAAGCCTTAGCCTAAGCCTAGGGGTGCCCTAGCCTAAGCGTAGGGGTGTCCTAGCCTTAGGCTAGGGGAGCCCTAGCCTTATCCTAAGCCTAGGGGTGCCCTAGCCTAAGCCTACGGGTACCCTACCCTAAGCCTAGGGGTGCTCTGGCCTAATCCTAGGGGTGACCTAGTCTAAGCCTAGTGGAGCCCTAGCCTTAGCCTAAGCCTAGGGGTGCCCTAGCCTAAGCCTAGGGGTTCCCTATCCTAAGCCGAGAGGTGCCCTAGCCTAAGCCTAGGGGTGCCCTAGCCTAAGGCTAGAGGTGCCCTAGCCTTAGTCTAGTGGAGCCCTAGCCTTAGCCTAAGCCTAGGGGTGCCCTAGCCTAAGCCTAGGGGTGCCCTCGCCTAAGCCTAGGGGTGCGCTACCCTAAGCCTAGGGTTGCCTTAGCCTTAGCCTAGCTGAGCCCTAGCCTTAATCTAAGCCTAGGGGTGCCCTAGCCTAAGCCTAGGGGTGCCCTACCCTAAGTCTAGGGGTGCTCTAGCCTAATCCTAGGGGTGCCCTAGCCTTAGGCTAGGTGAGCCCTAGCCTTAGCCTAAGCCTAGGGGTGCCCTAGCCTAAGCCTAGGGGTGCCCTAGCCTAAGCCTAGGGGTGCCCTAGCCTAAGCCTAGGGGTGCTCTAGCCTAATCCTAGGGGTGCCCTAGCCTTAGGCTAGGTGAGCCCTAGCCTTAGCCTAAGCCTAGGGGTGCCCTAGCCTAAGCCTAGTGGTGCCCTAGCCTAAGCCTAGGGGTGCCCAAACCTACGCCTAGGGGTTCCCTACCCTAAGCCTAGTGGTGCCTTAGCCTTAGGCTAGGGGAGCCCTCGCCTTAGCCTAAGCCTAGGGGTGCCCTAGCCTAAGACTAGGGGTGCCCTAGCCTTAGGCTAGGTGAGCCCTAGCCTTAGCCTAAGCCTAGGGGTGCCCTAGCCTAAGCCTAGGGGTGCCCAAACCTACGCCTAGGGGTTCCCTACCCTAAGCCTAGTGGTGCCTTAGCCTTAGGCTAGGGGAGCCCTCGCCTTAGCCTAAACCTAGGGGTGCCCCAGCCTAAGTCTAGGGGTGCCTAGCCTAAGCATAGGGGTGCCCTAACCTAAGCCTAGGGGTTCCCTAACTAAGCCTAGGGGTGCCCTAGCCTAAGCCTTGGGGTGCCCTAGCCTAAGCCTAGGGGTGCCCTAGCCTAAGATTAGGGGTGCCCTAGCCTAAGCCTAAGGGTGCCCTTGAATAAGCCTAGTGGTGCCCTAGCCTTAGGCTAGGGGAGCCCTAGCCTTAGCCTAAGCCTAGGGGTGCCCTAGCCTAAGACTAGGGATGCCCTAGCCTAAACTTAGGGGTGCCCTAGCATAAGCCTAGGGGTCCTTAGCCTAATCCTAGGGGTGCCCTTAGGTTAGGCTAGGGGAGCCCTATCCTTAGCCTAATCCTAGGGGTGCCCTACCTAAGACTAGGAGTGCCCTAGCCAAAGCCTAGTGGTGCACTAGCCTAAGGATAGGGGAGACCTAGCCATAGCCTAAGCGTACGGGTGCCCTAGCCTAAGCCTATGGGTGCCCTAGCCTAAGCCTAGGGGTGCCCTAGCCTCAGCCTAGGGGTGCCCTAGCCTAAGCATAGGAGTGCCCTAGCCTGAGCCTAGGGGTGCGCTAACCTAAGCCTAGTGGTGCCGTAGACTAAGCCTAGGGGTGACCTAGCCTTAGCCTAAGCCTTGGGGTGCCCTAACCTAAGCCTAGGGTGCCCTTGCCTAAGCCTAGGAATGCCTTAGCCTAAGCCTAGGAGTCCCCTAGCCTTAGCCTAAGCCTAGGGGTGCCCTAGCCAAAGCCTAGGGGTACCCTAGCCTAAGCCTAGGGGTGCCATAGCCTAAGCCTTGGGGTGCCCTAGCCTAAGCCTAGGGGTGCCCTAGCCTTAGGCTAGGTGAGCCCTAGCCTTAGCCTAAGCCTAGGGGTGCCCTAGCCTAAGCCTAGGGGTGCCCTAGCCTAAGCCTAGGGGTGCCCTAGCCTAAGCCTAGGGGTGCTCTAGCCTAATCCTAGGGGTGCCCTAGCCTTAGGCTAGGTGAGCCCTAGCCTTAGGCTAAGCCTAGGGGTGCCCTAGCCTAAGACTAGGGGTGCCCTAGCCGAATCCTAGGGGTGCCCAAGCCTACGCCTAGGGGTTCCCTACCCTAAGCCTAGTGGTGCCTTAGCCTTAGGCTAGGGGAGCCCTCGCCTTAGCCTAAGCCTAGGGGTGCCCTAGCCTAAGACTAGGGGTGCCCTAGCCTAAGCCTAGGGGTTCCCTAGCCTATGCCTAGGGGTGCCCTTGCCTAAGCCTAGGGGTGCCCTAGCGTAAGCCTAGTGTTGTCCTAGCCTAAGCCTAGGGGTGCCCTAGCCTAAGCCTAGGTGTGCCCTAGCCTTAGATTGGGGAGCCCTAGCCTTAGCCTAAGCCTAGTGGTGCCCTAGCCTAAGCCTAGGGGTGCCCTAGCATAAGCCTAGGGTTGCCCTAGCCTAAGCCTAGGAGTGCCCTAGCCTAAGGCTAGGGGTGCCCTATCCTTAGTCTAGTGGAGCCCTAGCCTTAGCCTACGCCTAGGGGTGCCTTATCCTAAGCCATGGGGTGCCCTAGCCTAAGCCTAGGGGTGCCCTAGCCTAAGCCTAGGGGTGCCCTAGCTTTAGGCTAGGGGAGCCCTAGCCTTAGCCTAAGCCTAGGGGTGCCCTAGCCTAAGACTAGGGGTGCCCTAGCCTTAGCCTACGGGTGTCCTAGCCTAAGCCTAGGCGTGCCCTAGCGTTCCCTAACCTTAGGCTAGGGGGGCCCTAGCCTTAGCGTAAGACTTGGGGCGCCCTAGCCTAAACCTAGGAGTTCCCTAGACTAAGCCAGGGGTGACCTTACCTTAGGCTAGGGGAGCGCTAACCTTAGTCTAAGCCTAGGGGTGCCCTAGCCTATGCCTAGGGGTGCCGTAGCCCACGCCTAGGGATGCCCTAGTGTTAGGCTAGAGGAGCCCTAGCCTTATCCTAAGCTTAGGGTGACCTAGACTAAGCCTAGGGGTACCCCAGCCTAAGTCTAGGGGTGCCCTAGCCTAAGCCTAGGGGTACCCTAGCCTTAGGCTAGGAGAGCCCTAGCCTTAGCCTAAACCTAGGGGTGCCCCAGCCTAAGTCTAGGAGTGCCTAGCCTAAGCATAGGGGTGCCCTAACCTAAGCCTAGGGGTTCCCTACCTAAGCCCAGGGGTGCCCTAGCCTACGCCTAGGGGTGCCCTAGCCTAAGCCTTGGGGTGCCCTAGCCTAAGCCTAGGGGTGCCCTAGCCTAAGATTAGGGGTGCCCTTACCTAAGCCTAAGGGTGCCCTTGCCTAAGCCTAGTGGTGCCCTAGCCTTAGGCTAGGGGAGCCCTAGCCTTAGCCTAAGCCTAGGGGTGCCCTAGCCTAAGACTAGGGATGCCCTAGCCTAAATTAGGGGTGCCCTAGCATAAGCCTAGAGGTCCTTAGCCTAATCCTAGGGGTGTCCTTAGGTTAGGCTAGGGGAGCCCTAGCCTTAGCCTAATCCTAGGGGTGCCCTACCTAAGACTAGGAGTGCCCTAGCCAAAGCCTAGTGGTGCCCTAGCCTAAGGATAGGGGAGACCTAGACTTAGCCTAAGGGTACGGGTGCCCTAGCTTAAGCCTAGGGGTGCCCTAGCCTAAGCCTAGGGGTGCCCTAGACTTAGGCTAGGGGAGCCCTAGCGTTAGCCTAAGCCTATGGGTGCCCTAGCCTCAGCCTAGGGGTGCCCTAGCCTCAGCCTAGGGGTGCCCTAGCCTAAGCATAGGAGTGCCCTAGCCTGAGCCTAGGGGTGCGCTAGCCTAAGCCTAGTGGTGCCGTAGACTTAGCCTAGGGGTGACCTAGCCTTAGCCTAAGCCTTGGGGTGCCCTAACCTAAGCCTAGGGTGCCCTTGCCTAAGCCTAGGGATGCCTTAGCCTAAGCCTAGGAGACCCCTAGCCTTAGCCTAAGCCTAGGGGTGCCCTAGCCAAAGCCTAGGGGTACCCTAGCCTAAGCCTAGGGGTGCCATAGCCTAAGCCTTGGGGTGCCCTAGGCTAAGCCTAGGGTTGCCCTAGCCTTAGGATAGGTGAGCCCTAGCCTTAGCCTAAGCCTAGGGTGCCCTAGCCTAAGCCTAGGGGTGCCCTAGCCTAAGCCTAGGGGTGCCCTAGCCTAAGCCTAGGGGTGCCCAAGCCTACGCCTAGGGGTTCCCTACCCTAAGCCTAGTGGTGCCTTAGCCTTAGGCTAGGGGAGCCCTCGCCTTAGCCTAAGCCTAGGGGTGCCCTAGCCTAAGACTAGGGGTGCCCTAGCCTAAGCCTAGGGGTTCCCTAGCCTATGCTAGGGGTGCCCTTGCCTAAGCCTAGGGGTGCCCTAGCGTAAGCCTAGTGTTGTCCTAGCCTAAGCCTAGGGGTGCCCTAGCCTAAGCCTAGGTGTGCCCTAGCCTTAGATTGGGGAGCCCTAGCCTTAGCCTAAGCCTAGTGCTGCCCTAGCCTAAGCCTAGGGGTGCCGTAGCATAAGCCTAGGGTTGCCCTAGCCTAAGCCTAGGAGTGCCCTAGCCTAAGGCTAGGGGTGCCCTATCCTTAGTCTAGTGGAGCCCTAGCCTTAGCCTACGCCTAGGGGTGCCTTATCCTAAGCCATGGGGTGCCCTAGCCTAAGCCTAGGGGTGCCCTAGCCTAAGCCTAGGGGTGCCCTAGCTTTAGGCTAGAGGAGCCCTAGCCTTATCCTAAGCCTAGGGGTGCCCTAGCCTAAGACTAGGGGTGCCCTAGCCTTAGCCTACGGGTGTCCTAGCCTAAGCCTAGGCGTGCCCTAGCCTAAGCCTAGGCGTTCCCTAACCTTAGGCTAGGGGGGCCCTAGCCTTAGCGTAAGACTTGGGGCGCCCTAGCCTAAACCTAGGGGTTCCCTAGACTAAGCCAGGGGTGACCTTACCTTAGGCTAGGGGAGCGCTAACCTTAGTCTAAGCCTAGGGGTGCCCTAGCCTATGCCTAGGGGTGCCGTAGCCCACGCCTAGGGATGCCCTAGCGTTAGGCTAGAGGAGCCCTAGCCTTATCCTAAGCTTAGGGTGACCTAGACTAAGCCTAGGGGTGCCCTAGCCTAAGTCTGGGGTGCCCTAGTCTAAGCCAAGGGGTACCCTAGCCTTAGGCTAGGAGAGCCCTAGCCTTAGCCTAAACCTATGGGTGCCCCAGCCTAAGTCTAGGGGTGCCTAGCCTAAGCATAGGGGTGCCCTTACCTAAGCCTATGGGTTCCCTACCTAAGCCTAGGGGTGCCCTAGCCTAAGCCTAGGGGTGCCCTAGCCTAAGCCTTGGGGTGCCCTAGCCTAAGCATAGGGGTGCCCTAGCCTAAGATTAGGGGTGCCCTAGCCTAAGCCTAAGGGTGCCCTTGCCTAAGCCTAGTGGTGCCCTAGCCTTAGGCTAGGGGAGCCCTAGCCTTAGCCTAAGCCTAGGGGTGCCCTAGCATAAGACTAGGGATGCCCTAGCCTAAACTTAGGGGTGCCCTAGTATAAGCCTAGGGGTCCTTAGCCTAATCCTAGGGGTGCCCTTAGGTTAGGCTAGGGGAGCCCTAGCCTTAGCCTAATCCTAGGGGTGCCCTACCTAATACTAGGAGTGCCCTAGCCAAAGCCTAGTGGTGCCCTAGCCTAAGGATAGGGGAGACCTAGCCTTAGCCTAAGCGTACGGGTGCCCTAGCTTAAGCCTAGGGGTGCCCTAGCCTAAGCCTAGGGGTGCCCTAGACTTAGGCTAGGGGAGCCCTAGCGTTAGCCTAAGCCTATGGGTGCCCTAGCCTCAGCCTAGGGGTGCCCTAGCCTCAGCCTAGGGGTGCCCTAGCCTAAGCATAGGAGTGCCCTAGCCTGAGCCTAGGGGTGCGCTAGCCTAAGCCTAGGGATGCCTTAGCCTAAGTCTAGGAGTCCCCTAGCCTTAGCCTAAGCCTAGGGGTGCCCTAGCCAAAGCCTAGGGGTACCCTAGCCTAAGCCTAGGGGTGCCATAGCCTAAGCCTTGGGGTGCCCTAGCCTAAGCCTAGGGGTGCCCAGGCCTTAGGCTAGAGGAGCCCTAGCCTTAGCCTAAGCCTATGGCTGCCCTAGCCTTAGGCTAGGGGACCACTAGCCTTAGCCTAAGCCTAGGGGTGCCCTAGCCTTAGCATAGGCGTGCCCTAGCCTAAGCCTAGGGGTGCCCTACCCTAAGGCTAGGGGTGCCCTACCCTAAGCCTAGGGGTGCCCTAGCTTAAGCCTTGGGGTACCCTAGCCTAAGCCTAGGGGTGCCCTACCCTTAGGCTAAGGGAGCCCTAGCCTTAGCCTAAGCCTAGGGGTGTCCTAGCCTAAGCCTAGGGGTGTCCTAGCCTAAGCCTAGGGGTGCCCTAGCCTAAGCCTAGGGTTGCGCTAGCCTAAGCCTAGGGGTGCCCTAGCCTAAGCCTAGGGGTGCACAGGCCTTAGGGTAGAGGAGCCCTAGCCTTAGCCTAACCCTATGGCTGCCCTAGCCTAAGCCTAGGGGTGCCCTAGCCTAAGCCTAGGTGTGCCCTAGCCTAACCCTATGGGGGCCCTAGCCTTAGGCTAGGGGAGCACTAGCCTTAGCCTAAGCCTAGGGGTGCCCTAGCGTAAACTTAGGGGTTCCCTAGCCTAAGCCTAGGGGTGCCTTAGCCTAAGCCTAGGGGTCCCCTAGCCGTAGCCTAAGCCTAGGGGTGCCCTAGACTAAGCCTATGGGTGCCCTAGCCTAAGCCTAGGGTTGCCCTAGCCATAGCCTAGGGGAGCCCTAGCCTTAGCCTAAGCTTAGGGGTGCCCGAGCCTAAGCCTAGGGTTGCACTAGCCTAAGACTAGGGGTGCCCTAGCCTTAGGCTAGGGGAGCCCTAGCCTTAGCCTACGCCTAGGGGTGCGCCAGCGTAAACTTAGGGGTGCCCTAGCCTAAGCCTAGGGGTGCCTTAGCCTAAGGCTAGGGGTCCCCTAGCCTTAGCCTAAGCCTAGGGTTGCCCTAGACTAAGCCTATGCGTGCCCTAGCGTAAGCCTAGGGGTGCCCTAGCCATAGCCTAGGGGAGCCCTAGCCTTAGCCTAAGCTTAGGGGTGCCCGAGCCTAAGCCTAGGGTTGCCCTAGCCTAAGCCTAGGGGTGCCCTAGCCTAAGGCTACGGGTGCCCTTGCCTAAGCCTACGGGTGCTCTAGCCTAAGCCTAGGGGTGCCCTAGCCTTAGGCTAGGCGAGCCCAAGACTTAGCCTAAGCATAGGGCTGCCCTAGCCTAAGCGTAGGGGTGCCCTAGCCTAACCCTAGGGGTGCCCTAGCCTTAGGCTAGGGGAGCACTAGCCTTAGCCTAAGCCTAGGGGTGTCCTAGCCTAAGCCTAGGGGTGCCCTAGCCTAAGCTTAGGGGTGCCCTAGCCTAAGCCTAAGGGTGCCCTAGCCTAGGCCTAGTGGTGCCCTAGCCTTAGGCTAGGGGAGCCCTAGCTTTAGACTAAGCCTAGGGGTGCCCAAGCCTAAGCCTTGGGGTGCCCTCGCCTAAGCTTAGGGGTGCCCTAGCCTAAGCCTAGGGGTGTCCTAGCCTAAGCCTAGGGGTGCCCTAGCCTAAGCCTAGGGTTGCGCTAGCCTAAGCCTAGGGGTGCCCTAGCCTAAGCCTAGGGGTGCACAGGCCTTAGGGTAGAGGAGCCCTAGCCTTAGCCTAACCCTATGGCTGCCCTAGCCTAAGCCTAGGGGTGCCCTAGCCTAAGCCTAGGTGTGCCCTAGCCTAACCCTATGGGGGCCCTAGCCTTAGGCTAGGGGAGCACTAGCCTTAGCCTAAGCCTAGGGGTGCCCTAGCGTAAACTTAGGGGTTCCCTAGCCTAAGCCTAGGGGTGCCTTAGCCTAAGCCTAGGGGTCCCCTAGCCGTAGCCTAAGCCTAGGGGTGCCCTAGACTAAGCCTATGGGTGCCCTAGCCTAAGCCTAGGGTTGCCCTAGCCATAGCCTAGGGGAGCCCTAGCCTTAGCCTAAGCTTAGGGGTGCCCGAGCCTAAGCCTAGGGTTGCACTAGCCTAAGACTAGGGGTGCCCTAGCCTTAGGCTAGGGGAGCCCTAGCCTTAGCCTACGCCTAGGGGTGCGCCAGCGTAAACTTAGGGGTGCCCTAGCCTAAGCCTAGGGGTGCCTTAGCCTAAGGCTAGGGGTCCCCTAGCCTTAGCCTAAGCCTAGGGTTGCCCTAGACTAAGCCTATGCGTGCCCTAGCGTAAGCCTAGGGGTGCCCTAGCCATAGCCTAGGGGAGCCCTAGCCTTAGCCTAAGCTTAGGGGTGCCCGAGCCTAAGCCTAGGGTTGCCCTAGCCTAAGCCTAGGGGTGCCCTAGCCTAAGGCTACGGGTGCCCTTGCCTAAGCCTACGGGTGCTCTAGCCTAAGCCTAGGGGTGCCCTAGCCTTAGGCTAGGCGAGCCCAAGACTTAGCCTAAGCATAGGGCTGCCCTAGCCTAAGCGTAGGGGTGCCCTAGCCTAACCCTAGGGGTGCCCTAGCCTTAGGCTAGGGGAGCACTAGCCTTAGCCTAAGCCTAGGGGTGTCCTAGCCTAAGCCTAGGGGTGCCCTAGCCTAAGCTTAGG
Source organism: Tenrec ecaudatus (assembly GCF_050624435.1). Lineage (NCBI taxonomy): Eukaryota > Metazoa > Chordata > Mammalia > Afrosoricida > Tenrecidae > Tenrec > Tenrec ecaudatus. The sequence continues at coordinate 671,091 of NW_027459481.1, forward strand.
GGTGCCCTAGCCTAAGCGTAAGGGTGCCCTAGCCTAGGCCTAGTGGTGCCCTAGCCTTAGGCTAGGGGAGCCCTAGCTTTAGACTAAGCCTAGGGGTGCCCAAGCCTAAGCCTTGGGGTGCCCTCGCCTAAGCTTAGGGGTGCCCTAGCCTAAGCCTAGGGGTCCCTAACCTAAGCTTATGTGTGCCCTAGGGTTAGGCTAGGGGAGCCCTAGCCTTAGCCTAATCCTAGGGGTGCCCTAGCCTAAGCCTAGGAGTGCCCTAACCAAAGCCTAGGGGTGCCCTAGCCTTAGGATAGGGGAGACATAGCCTTAGCCTAAGCCTACTGGTGCCCTAGCTTAAGCCGAGGGGTGCCCTAGCCGAAGCCTAGGGATGCCCTAGCCTAAGACTAGTGGTGCCTTAGACTAAGCCTAGGGGTGACCTAGTCTTAGCCTAAGCCTAGGGGTGCCCTAGCCTAAGCCTAAGGGTGCCCTAACCTAAGCCTAGGGTGCCCTTGCCTAAGCCTAGGGATGCCTTAGCCTAAGCCTAGGGGTCCCCTAGCCTTAGCCTAAGCCTAGGGTGCCCTAGCCTAAGCCTAGGGGAGCCCTAGCCTAAGCCTAGGGGTACCCTAGCCTAAGCCTAGTGGTGCCCTAGCCTTAGGCTAGGGGAGCCCTAGCCTTAGCCTAAGCCTAGGGGTGCCCTAGCCTAAGACTAGGGGTGCCCTAGCCTAAGTTAGGGGTGCCCTAGCCTAAGCCTAGTGGTCCCCTAGCGTAATCCTAGGGGTGCCCTAGGGTTAGGCTAGGGGAGCCCTAGCCTTAGCCTAAGTCTACGGGTGCCCTAGTTTAAGCCTAGGGGTGCCCTAGGCTAAGCCTAGGGGTGCCCTAGCCTTAGGCTATTGGAGCCCTAGCCTTAGCCTAAGCCTATGGGTGCCCTTGCTTCAGCCTAGGGCTGCCCTAGCCTAAGCCTAGGGGTGCCCTAGCCTAAGCCTAGTGGTGCCCTAGCCTTAGGCTAGGGGAGCCCTAGCCTTAGCCTAAGCCTAGGGGTGCCCTAGCCTAAGACTAGGGGTGCCTTAGCCTAAGCCTAGGGGTGACCTAGTCTTAACCTAAGCCTAGGGGTGCCCTAGCCTAAGCCTAGGGGTGACCTAGCCTTAGCCTAAGCCTAGAGGTGCCCTAGCCTAAGACTAGGGGTGCCTTAGCCTAAGCCTAGGGGTGACCTAGTCTTAACCTAAGCCTAGGGGTGCCCTAGCCTAAGCCTAGGGGAGCCCTAGCCTTAGCCTAGTGGTGCCCTAGCCTAAGCCTATGGTTGCCGTAGCCTTAGGCTAGGGGATCCCTAACCTTAGCCTAAGCCTAGGGCTGCACTAGCCCAAGCCTAGGGGTGCCCAAGCCTTAGGCTACTTGAGCCCTAGCCTTAGCCTAAGCCTAGGGGTGCCCTAGCCTAAGACTAGGGGTGCCCTAGCCTAAGCCTTGGGGTGCCCTAGCCTAAGCCTAGGGGTGCCCAAGGGTTAGGCTAGAGGAGCCCTAGCCTTAGCCTAAGCCTAGGGGTGCCCTAGCCTAAGCCTAGGGGTGCCCTAGCCTAAGCCTAGGGATGCCCTAGCCTAAGCCTAGGGGTGCCCTACCCTTAGGCTAGGGGAGCCCTAGACTTAGCATAAGCCTAGGGATGCCCTAGTCTAAGCCTAGGGGAGCCCTAGCCTTAGCCTAGTGGTGCCCTAGCCTAAGCCTATGGTTGCCGTAGCCTTAGGCTAGGGGATCCCTAACCTTAGCCTAAGCCTAGGGCTGCACTAGCCCAAGCCTAGGGGTGCCCAAGCCTTAGAGTAAGCCTTGGGGTGCCCTAACCTAAGACTAGGTGTGCCCTAGCCTAAGCTTATTGGTGCCCTAGCGTAAGCCTAGGGGTGCCCTAGACTAAGCCTAGGGGTGCCCTAGCCTAAGCCTAGGGGTGCCCTAGCCTAACACTATGGGTGCCCTAGCCTTAGGCTAGGGGAGCAATAGCCTTAGCCTAAGCCTAAGGGTGCGCTAGCCTAAAATTAGGGGTGCCCTCGCCTAAGCCTATGGGTGCCTTAGCCTAAGCCTAGGGGTCCCCTAGCCTTAGCCTAAGCCTAGGGGTGCCCTAGCCTGAGCCTATTGGTGCCCTAGCCTAAGCCTAGGGGTGCCCTAGCCATAGTCTAGGGGAGCCTTAGCCTTAGCCTAAGCTTAGGGGTGTCCGAGCCTAAGCCTAGGGTTGCACTAGCCTAAGCCTAGGGGTGCCCTAGCCTTAGGCTAGGGGAGCCCTAGCCTTAGCCTACGCCTAGGGGTGCCCTAGCCTAAGCTTAGGGGTGCCCTAGCCTAAGCGTAGGGGTGCCCTAGCGTAAGCCTAGGGGTGCCCTAGCCTAAGCCTAGGGGTGCCTTAGCCTTAGGCTAGCTGATCCGTAGCCTTAGCCTAAGCTTAGGGGTGCCCTAGCCTAAGACTAGGGGTGCCCTAGCCTAAGACTAGGGGTGCCCTAGCCTAAGCCTAGGGGTGCCCCAGGGTTAGGCTAGGGGAGCCCTAGCCTTAGCCTAAGCCTAGGGGTGCCCTAGCCTAAGCCTAGTGGTGCCCTAGCCTAAGCCTAGGGGTGCCCTAGCCTAAGCCTAGGGGTGCCCTAGCCTAAGCCTAGTGGTGCCCTAGCCTAAGCCTAGGGGTGCCCTAGCCTTAGGCTAGGGGAGCCCTAGCCTTAGCCTAGTGGTGCCCTATCCTAAGCCTAGGGGTGCCCTAGCCTCAGCCTAGGGGTGCCCTAGCCTTATGCTAGGGGAGCCCTAACCTTACCCTAAGCCTTGGGGTGCCCTAGCCCAAGCCTAGGGGTGTCGTAGCCTAAGCCTAGCGGTGCCCTAGCCTAAGCCTAGGTGTGCCCTAGCCTAAGCCTAGGGGTGCCCTAGCCTAAGCCAAGGGGTGCCCTAGCCTTAGACTAAGCCTAGGGGTGCCCTAGCCTAAGACAAGGGGTGCCCTAGCCTAAGCTTATTGGTGTCCTAGCGTAAGCCTAGGGGTGGCCTAGCCTAAGCCTAGGGGTGCCCTAACCTAAGCCTAGAGGTGCCGTAGCCTAAGCCTAGGGGTGCCCAAGGCTTAGGCTAGAGGAGCCCTAGCCTTAGCCTAAGCCTATGGCTGCCCTAGCCTAAGTCTAGGGGTGCCCTAGCCTAAGCCTAGGAGTGCCCTAGCCTAACACTATGTGTGCCCTAGCCATAGCCTATGGAAGCCCTAGCCTTAGCCTAACCTTAGGGGTGCCCGAGCCTAAGCCTAGGGTTGCCCTAGCCTAAGCCTAGGGGTGCCCTAGCCTAAGCCTAGGGGTACCCTAGCCTAAGCCTAGGGGTGCCCTAGCCTGAGGCTAGGGGAGCCGTAGCCTAAGCCTACGGGTGCCCTTGCCTAAGCGTAGGGATGCCTTAGCCTAAGCCTAGGGGTCCCCTAGCCTTAGCCTAAGCCTAGGGTTGCCCTATCCTAAGCCTACGGGTGCCCTCACCTTAGGCTATGGGAGCCCTATCCGTAGCCTAAGCCTAGGGGTGCCGTAGCCTAAGCCTAGGGATGCCCTAGCCTGAGCCTAGGGGAGCCCTAGCCTTAGGCTAGGGGAGCCCTAGCCGTTGCCTAAGCCTACGGGTGCTCTAGCCTAAGCCTAGGTGTGCCCTACCCTAAGCCTAGATGTGACCTAGCCTAAGCCTAGGGGTGCCCTAGCCTAAGCCTAGGGGTGCCCTAGCCTAAGCCTAGGGGTGCCCTAGTCTAAGCTGAGGGGGCCCTAGCCTAAGCTTAAGGGTGCCCTAGCCTACGCCTAGTGGTGCCCTAGCCTTAGGCTAGGGGAGCGCTAGCCTTAGCCTAAGCCTAGGGGTGCCCTAGCCTAAGCCTTGGGGTGCCCTAGCCTAAGCTTAGGGGTGCCCTAGCCTAAGCCTAGGGGTCCCTAGCCTAAGCCTAGGGATGCCCTAGGTTTAGGTTAGGGGAGCCCTATCCTTAGCCTAATCCTAGGGGTGCCCTAGCCTAAGCCTAGGAGTGCCCTAGCCTTAGGATAGGGGAGACCTAGCCTTAGCCAAAGCCTACTGGTGCCCTAGCTTAAGCCTAGGGGTGCCCAAGCCTAAACCTAGGGGTGCCCTAGCCTTAAGCTAGGGGAGCCCTAGCCTTAGCCTAAGCCTAGGGGTGCCCTAGCCTCAGCCTATGGGTGCCCTAGCCTCAGCCTAGGGGTGCCCTAGCCTCAGCCTAGGGGTGCCCTAGCCTAAGCCTAGGAGTGCGCTAGCCTAAGCCTAGGGTGCCCTTGCCTAAGCCTAGGGATGCCTTAGCCTAAGCCTAGGGGTCCCTTAGCCTTAGCTTAAGCCTAGGGTGCCCTAGCCTAAGCCTAGGTGTGCCCTAGCCTAAGCCTAGGGGTGCCCTAGCCTAAGCCTAGTGGTGCCCTAGCCTTAGGCTAGGGGAGCCCTAGCCTTAGCCTAAGCCTAGGGGTGCCCTAGCCTAAGACTATGGGTGCCCTAGCCTAATTTAGGGGTGCCCTAGCCTAAGCCTAGGGGTCCCCTAGCGTAAGCTTAGGGGTGCCCTAGGGTTAGCCTTGGGGAGCCCTAGCTTTAGCCTAAGTCTACGGGTGCCCTAGTTTAAGCCTAGGGGTGCCCTAGCCTAAGCCTAGGGGTGCCCTAGCCTTAGGCTATTGGAGCCCTAGCCTTAGCCTAAGCCTATGGGTGCCCTAGCTTCAGTCTAGGGTTGCCCTTTCCTAAGCCTAGGAGTGCCCTAGCCTAAGCCTAGGGGTGCCCTAGCCTAAGCCAAGTGGTGCCTTAGCCTAAGCCTAGGGGTGACCTAGCCTTAGCCTAAGCCTAGGGGTGCCCTAGCCTAAGCCTAGGGGTGCCCTAGCCTAAGCCTAGTGGTGCCCTACCCTAAGCTTAGGGGTGCCCTAGCCTAAGCCTATGGGTGCCCTAGCCTAAGCCTAGGGTGACCTAGACTTAGGCTAGGGGAGCACTAGCCTTAGCCTAAGCCTAGGGGTGCCCTAGCCTAAGCCTAGGCGTGCCCTAGCCCAAGCCTAGGGGTGCCCTACCCTAAGCTTAGGGGTGCCCTAGCCTAAGCTTAAGCTTGCCCTAGCCTTAGGCTAGCTGAGCCCTAGCCTAAGCCTAAGCCTAGGGGTGCCCTACCCTAAGCTTAGGGGTGCCCTAGCCTAAGCCTAGGGTTGCCCTAGCCTAAGCCTAGGGTGACCTAGCCTTAGGCTAGGGGAGCACTAGCCTTAGCCTAAGCCTAGGGGTGCCCTAGCCTAAGCCTAGGCGTGCCCTAGCCCAAGCCTAGGGGTGCCCTACCCTAAGCTTAGGGGTGCCCTAGCCTAAGCTTAAGCTTGCCCTAGCCTTAGGCTAGCTGAGCCCTAGCCTAAGCCTAAGCCTAGGGGTGCCCTAGCCTAAGCCTAGGGGTGCCCTAACCTAAGCCTAGGGGTGCCCTAGCCTAAGCCTAGGGGTGCCCTAGCCTAAGCCTAGGCGTGCCCTAGCCTAAGGCTAGGGGTGCCCTACCCTAAGCCTAGGGTTGCCCTAGCCTAAGCTTAGGCTTGCCCTAGCCTTAAGCTAGCTGGGCCCTAGCCTAAGCCTAAGCCTAGGGGTGCCCTAGCCTTAGGCTAGGGGTGCCCAGGCCTTAGGATAGAGGAGCCCTAGCCTTAGCCTAAGCCTATGGCTGCCCTAGCCTAAGCCTATGGCTGCCCTAGCCTAAGCCTAGGGTTGCCCTAGCCTAAGCCTAGGGGTGCCCTAGCCTAAGCTTAGGTGTGCCCTAGCATAAGCCTAGGGGTGCCCTAGCCTAAACCTAGGGGTGCCCTAGCCTAAGCCTAGTGGTGCCCTAGCCTTAGTCTAGGGGAGCCCTAGCCCTAGCCTAAGCCTAGGGGTGCCCTAGCCTAAGCCTAGGTGTGCCCTAGCCTAAGCCTAGGGGTGCCCTAGCCTGAGCCTAGGGGTGCCCTAGCCTGAGGCTACGGGAGCCCTAGCCTTAGTCTAGCCTAGGATTGCCCTAGCCTAAGCCTAGGGGTGCCCTAGCCTAAGCCTATGGGTGCCCTAGCCTAAGCCTAGGGGTGCCCTAGCCTGAGGCTAGGGGAGCCGTAGGCTAAGCCTACGGGTGCCCTTGCCTAAGCGTAGGGATGCCTTAGCCTAAGCCTAGGGGTCCCCTAGCCTTAGCCTAAGCCTAGGGGTGCCCTATCCTAAGCCTACGGGTGCCCTCACCTTAGGCTATGGGAGCCCTAGCCTTAGCCAAAAGCCTAGGGGTGCCGTAGCCTAAGCCTAGGGATGCCCTAGCCTGAGCCTAGGGGAGCCCTAGCCTTAGGCTAGGGGAGCCCTAGCCTTAGCCTAAGCCTAGGGGTGCCCTAGTCTAAGCCTAGGGGTGCCCTAGCCTAAGGCTAAGGGTGCCTTTGCCTAAGCCTACGGGTGCTCTAGCCTAAGCCTAGGAGTGCCCTACCCTAAGCCTAGATGTGACCTAGCCTAAGCCTAGGGGTGCCCTAGCCTAAGCCTAGGGGTGCCCTATCCTAAGCCTAGGGGTGCCCTAGTCTAAGCTTAGGGGGCCCTAGCCTAAGCCTAAGGGTGCCCTAGCCTACACCTAGTGGTGCCCTAGCCTTAGGCTAGGGGAGCCCTAGCCTTAGCCTAAGCCTAGGGGTGCCCTAGCCTAAGCCTTGGGGTGCCCTAGCCTAAGCTTAGGGGTGCCCTAGCCTAAGCCTAGGGGTCCCTAGCCTAAGCCTAGGGGTGCCCTAGCCTAAGCCTAGTGGTGCCCTAGCCTTAGGCTAGGGGAGCCCTAGCTTTAGCCTAAGCCTAGGGGTGCCCTAGCCTAAGACTATGGGTGCGCTAGCCTAATTTAGGGGTGCCCTAGCCTAAGCCTAGGGGTCCCCTAGCGTAAGCCTAGGGGTGCCCTAGGGTTAGGCTTGGGGAGCCCTAGCTTTAGCCTTAGTCTACGGGTGCCCTAATTTAAGCCTAGGGGTGCCCTAGCCTAAGCCTAGGGGTTCCCTAGCCTTAGGCTATTGGAGCCCTAGCCTTAGCCTAAGCCTATGGCTGCCCTAGCTTCAGTCTAGGGTTGCCCTTGCCTAAGCCTAGGAGTGCCCTAGCCTAAGCCTAGGGGTGCCCTAGCCTACGCCTAGTGGTGCCTTAGCCTAAGACTAGGGGTGACCTAGCCTTAGCCTAAGCCTAGGGGTGCCCTAGGCTAAGCCTAGGCGTGCCCTAGCCTAAGCCTAGGGGTGCCCTACCCAAAGCTTAGGGGTGCCCTAGCCTAAGCTTAAGCTTGCCCTAGCCTTAGGCTAGCTGAGCCCTAGCTTAAGCCTAAGCCTAGGGGTGCCCTAGCCTAAGCCTAGGGGTGCCCTAGCCTAAGCCTAGGGGTGCCCTAGCCTAAGCCTAGGCGTGCCCTAGCCTAAGCCTAGGCGTGGCCTAGCCTAAGCCTAGGGGTGCCCTAGCCTAAGCCTAGGCGTGCCCTAGCCTTAGCCTAGGGGTGCCCTACCCTAAGCCTAGGGGTGCCCTACCCTAAGCTTAGGCTTGCCCTAGCCTTAGGCTAGCTGAGCCCTAGCCTAAGCCTAAGCCTTGGGGTGCCCTAGCCTAAGCCTAGGGGTGCCCTAGCCTAAGCCTAGGGGTGCCCTAGCCTAAGCCTAGGGGTGCCCTAGCCTTAGGCTAGGGGTGCCCAGGCCTTAGGATAGAGGAGCCCTAGCCTTAGCCTAAGCCTATGGCTGCCCTAGCCTAAGCCTATGGCTGCCGTAGCCTAAGCCTAGGGTTGCCCTAGCCTAAGCCTAGGGGTACCCTAGCCTAAGGCTAGGGGTGCCCTATCCTAAGGCTACGGGTGCCGTAGCCTAAGCCTAGGGGTGCCCTAGCCTAAGCCTATGGGTGCCCAGGCCTTAGGATAGAGGAGCCCTAGCCTTAGCCTAAGCCTATGGCTGCCCTAGCCTAAGCCTAGGGGTGCCCTAGCCTAAGCCGAGGGGTGCCCTACCCTAAGCCTAGGGGTGCCCTACCCTAAGCCCAGGGGTGCCCTAGCCTAACCTAGGCTTGCCCTAGCTTTAGGCTAGAGGAGCCCTAGCCTTAGCCTAGGACTAGGGGTGCCCTAGGCTAAGACTAGGGGTGCCGTAGCCTAAGCCTTGGGGTGCCCTAGCCTAAGCCTAGGGGTTCCCTAGGGTTATCCTTGGGGAGCCCTAGCCTTAGCCTAAGCCTAGGGGTGCCCTAGCCTAAGCCTAGGGGTGCCCTAGCGTAAGCCTAAGGGTGCCCTAGCCTAAGCCTAGGGGTGCCCAAGCCTTAGGCTAGGGGAGCCCTAGACTTAGCATAAGCCTAGGGGTGCCCTAGTCTAAGCCTAGTGGTGCCCTATCCTAAGCCTAGGGGTGCCCTAGCCTAAGCCTAGGGTTGCGTTGCCTTAGGCTAGGGGAGCCCTAACCTTAGCCTAAGCGTAGGGCTGCCTTAGCCCAAGCCTAGGGGTGCCGGAACCTAAGCCTAGGGGTGCCCTAGCCTAAGCCTAGGGGTGCCCTAGCCTAAGCTTACGGGTGCCCTAGCCTAAGGCTAGGGGTGCCCTAGCCTTAGTCTAGTGGAGCCCTTGCCTTAGCCTAAGCATAGGGGTGCCCTATCCTAACCCTAGATGTGACCTACCCTAAGCCTAGGGGTGCCCTAGCCTAAACCTAGGGGTTCCCTAGACTAAGCCTAGGGGTGACCTAGCCTTAGGCTAGCGGAGCCCTAGCCTTAGTCTAAGCCTAGGGGTGCCCTAGCCTAAGCCTAGGGGTGCCCTAGCCCAAGCCTAGGGATGCCCTAGCGTTAGGCTAGAGGAGCCCTAACCTTATCCTAAGCCTAGGGTGCCCTAGCCTAAGCCTAGGGGTGCCCTAGCCTAAGTCTAGGGGTGCCATAGCCTAAGGCAAGGGGTACCATAGCCTTAGGCTAGGACAGCCCTAGCCTTAACTTAAATCTAGGGGGTGCCCCAGCCTTAGTCTAGGGGTGCCTAGCCTAAGCATAGGGGTGCCCTAACCTAAGCCTAGGGGTTCCCTACCTAAGCCTAGGGGTGCCCTAGCCTAAGCCTAGGGGTGCCCTAGCCTAAGCCTTGGGGTGACCTAGCCTAAGCCTAGGGGTGCCCAAACCTACGCTTAGGGGTGCCCTAGCCTAAGCTTAAGGGTGCCCTAGCCTTAGGCTAGCTGAGCCCTAGCTTTAGCCTAAGCCTAGGGGTGCCCTAGCCTAAGCCTAGGGGTGCTCTAGCCTAAGCCTAGGAGTGCCCTACCCTAAGCCTAGATGTGACCTAGCCTAAGCCTAGGGGTGCCCTAGCCTAAGCCTAGGGGTGCCCTATCCTAAGCCTAGGGGTGCCCTAGTCTAAGCTTAGGGGGCCCTAGCCTAAGCCTAAGGGTGCCCTAGCCTACGCCTAGTGGTGCCCTAGCCTTAGGCTAGGGGAGCCCTAGCCTTAGCCTAAGCCTAGGGGTGCCCTAGCCTAAGCCTTGGGGTGCCCTAGCCTAAGCTTAGGGGTGCCCTAGCCTAAGCCTAGGGGTCCCTAGCCTAAGCCTAGGGGTGCCCTAGCCTAAGCCTAGTGGTGCCCTAGCCTTAGGCTAGGGGAGCCCTAGCCTTAGCCTAAGCCTAGGGGTGCCCTAGCCTAAGACTATGGGTGCGCTAGCCTAATTTAGGGGTGCCCTAGCCTAAGCCTAGGGGTCCCCTAGCGTAAGCCTAGGGGTGCCCTAGGTTTAGGCTTGGGGAGCCCTAGCTTTAGCCTTAGTCTACGGGTGCCCTAATTTAAGCCTAGGGGTGCCCTAGCCTAAGCCTAGGGGTTCCCTAGCCTTAGGCTATTGGAGCCCTAGCCTTAGCCTAAGCCTATGGGTGCCCTAGCTTCAGTCAAGGGTTGCCCTTGCCTAAGCCTAGGAGTGCCCTAGCCTAAGCCTAGGTGTGCCCTAGCCTACGCCTAGTGGTGCCTTAGCCTAAGACTAGGGGTGACCTAGCCTTAGCCTAAGCCTAGGGGTGCCCTAGCCTAAGCCTAGGCGTGCCCTAGCCTAAGCCTAGGGGTGCCCTACCAAAGCTTAGGGGTGCCCTAGCCTAAGCTTAAGCTTGCCCTAGCCTTAGGCTAGCTGAGCCCTAGCTTAAGCCTAAGCCTAGGGGTGCCCTAGCCTAAGCCTAGGGGTGCCCTAGCCTAAGCCTAGGGGTGCCCTATCCTAAGCCTAGGCGTGCCCTAGCCTAAGCCTAGGCGTGGCCTAGCCTAAGCCTAGATGTGCCCTAGCCTAAGCCTAGGCGTGCCCTAGCCTAAGCCTAGGGGTGCCCTACCCTAAGCCTAGGGGTGCCCTACCCTAAGCTTAGGCTTGCCCTAGCCTTAGGCTAGCTGAGCCCTAGCCTAAGCCTAAGCCTTGGGGTGCCCTAGCCTAAGCCTAGGGGTGCCCTAGCCTAAGCCTAGGGGTGCCCTAGCCTAAGCCTAGGGGTGCCCTAGCCTTAGGCTAGGGGTGCCCAGGCCTTAGGATAGAGGAGCCCTAGCCTTAGCCTAAGCCTATGGCTGCCCTAGCCTAAGCCTATGGCTGCCCTAGCCTAAGCCTAGGGTTGCCCTAGCCTAAGCCTAGGGGTGCCCTAGCCTAAGGCTAGGGGTGCCCTATCCTAAGGCTACGGGTGCCGTAGCCTAAGCCTAGGGGTGCCCTAGCCTAAGCCTATGGGTGCCCAGGCCTTAGGATAGAGGAGCCCTAGCCTTAGCCTAAGCCTATGGCTGCCCTAGCCTAAGCCTAGGGGTGCCCTAGCCTAAGCCGAGGGGTGCCCTACCCTAAGCCTAGGGGTGCCCTACCCTAAGCCCAGGGGTGCCCTAGCCTAACCTAGGCTTGCCCTAGCTTTAGGCTAGAGGAGCCCTAGCCTTAGCCTAGGCCTAGGGGTGCCCTAGGCTAAGACTAGGGGTGCCGTAGCCTAAGCCTTGGGGTGCCCTAGCCTAAGCCAAGGGGTTCCCTAGGGTTATCCTTGGGGAGCCCTAGCCTTAGCCTAAGCCTAGGGGTGCCCTAGCCTAAGCCTAGGGGTGCCCTAGCGTAAGCCTAAGGGTGCCCTAGCCTAAGCCTAGGGGTGCCCAAGCCTTAGGCTAGGGGAGCCCTAGACTTAGCATAAGCCTAGGGGTGCCCTAGTCTAAGCCTAGTGGTGCCCTATCCTAAGCCTAGGGGTGCCCTAGCCTAAGCCTAGGGTTGCGTTGCCTTAGGCTAGGGGAGCCCTAACCTTAGCCTAAGCGTAGGGCTGCCTTAGCCCAAGCCTAGGGGTGCCGGAACCTAAGCCTAGGGGTGCCCTAGCCTAAGCCTAGGGGTGCCCTAGCCTAAGCTTACGGGTGCCCTAGCCTAAGGCTAGGGGTGCCCTAGCCTTAGTCTAGTGGAGCCCTTATCTTAGCCTAAGCATAGGGGTGCCCTATCCTAACCCTAGATGTGACCTACCCTAAGCCTTGGGGTGCCCTAGCCTAAACCTAGGGGTTCCCTAGACTAAGCCTAGGGGTGACCTAGCCTTAGGCTAGCGGAGCCCTAGCCTTAGTCTAAGCCTAGGGGTGCCCTAGCCTAAGCCTAGGGGTGCCCTAGCCCAAGCCTAGGGATGCCCTAGCGTTAGGCTAGAGGAGCCCTAACCTTATCCTAAGCCTAGGGTGCCCTAGCCTAAGCCTAGGGGTGCCCTAGCCTAAGTCTAGGGGTGCCATAGCCTAAGCCAAGGGGTACCCTAGCCTTAGGCTAGGACAGCCCTAGCCTTAACTTAAATCTAGGGGGTGCCCCAGCCTAAGTCTAGGGGTGCCTAGCCTAAGCATAGGGGTGCCCTAACCTAAGCCTAGGGGTTCCCTACCTAAGCCTAGGGGTGCCCTAGCCTAAGCCTAGGGCTGCCCTAGCCTAAGCCTTGGGGTGACCTAGCCTAAGCCTAGGGGTGCCCTAGCCTAAGCCTAGGGGTGCCCTAGCCTAAGCCTAGGGGTGCCCTAGCCTAAGCCTAGGCGTGCCCTAGCCTAAGCCTAGGCGTGCCCTAGCCTAAGCCTAGGGGTGCCCTAGCCTAAGCCTAGGCGTGCCCTAGCCTAAGCCTAGGGGTGCCCTACCCTAAGCCTAGGGGTGCCCTACCCTAAGCTTAGGCTTGCCCTATCCTTAGGCTAGCTGAGCCCTAGCCTAAGGCTAAGCCTTGGGGTGCCCTAGCCTAAGCCTAGGGGTGCCCTAGCCTAAGCCTAGGGGTGCCCTAGCCTAAGCCTAGGGGTGCCCTAGCCTTAGGCTAGGGGTGCCCAGGCCTTAGGATAGAGGAGCCCTAGCCTTTGCCTAAGCCTATGGCTGCCCTAGCCTAAGCCTATGGCTGCCCTAGCCTAAGCCTAGGGTTGCCCTAGCCTAAGCTAGGGGTGCCCTAGCCTAAGGCTAGGGGTGCCCTATCCTAAGGCTACGGGTGCCGTAGCCTAAGCCTAGGGGTGCCCTAGCCTAAGCCTGTGGGTGCCCAGGCCTTAGGATAGAGGAGCCCTAGCCTTAGCCTAAGCCTATGGCTGCCCTAGCCTAAGCCTAGGTGTGCCCTAGCCTAAGCCGAGAGGTGCCCTACCCTAAGCCTAGGGGTGCCCTACCCTAAGCCCAGGGGTGCCCTAGCCTAACCTAGGCTTGCCCTAGCTTTAGGCTAGAGGAGCCCTAGCCTTAGCCTAGGCCTAGGGGTGCCCTAGGCTAAGACTAGGGGTGCCGTAACCTAAGCCTTGGGGTGCCCTAGCCTAAGCCTAGGGGTTCCCTAGGGTTATCCTTGGGGAGCCCTAGCCTTAGCCTAAGCCTAGGGGTGCCCTAGCCTAAGCCTTGGGGTGCCCTAGCCTAAGCCTAAGGGTGCCCTAGCCTAAGCCTAGGGGTGCCCAAGCCTTAGGCTAGGGGAGCCCTAGACTTAGCATAAGCCTAGGGGTGCCCTAGTCTAAGCCTAGTGGTGCCCTATCCTAAGCCTAGGGGTGCCCTAGCCTAAGGCTAGGGGTGCCCTAGCCTTAGTCTAGTGGAGCCCTTGCCTTGGCCTAAGTATAGGGGTGCGCTAGCCTAAAATTAGGGGTGCCCTAGCCTAAGCCTATGGGTGCCTTAGCCTAAGCCTAGGGGTCCCCTAACCTTAGCCTAAGCCTAGGGGTGCCCTAGCCTAAGCCTATTGGTGCCCTAGCCTAAGCCTAAGGGTGCCCTAGCCATAGCCTAGGGGAGCCCTAGCCTTAGCCTAAGCTTAGGGGTGCCCGAGCCTAAGCCTAGGGTTGCACTAGCCTAAGCCTAGGGGAGCCCTAGCCTTAGGCTAGGGGAGCCCTAGCCTTAGCCTACGCCTAGGGGTGCCCTAGCCTAAGCTTAGGGGTGCCCTAGCCTAAGCGTAGGGGTGCCCTAGCGTAAGCCTAGGGGTGCCCTAGCCTAAGCCTAGGGGTGCCCTAGCCTAAGCCTAGGGGTGCCCTAGCCTAAGCCTAGTGGTGCCCTATCCTAAGCCTATGGGTGCCCTAGCCTTAGGCTAGGGGAGCCCTAGCCTTAGCCTAGTGGTGCCCTATCCTAAGCCTAGGGGTGCCTTAGCCTCAGCCTAGGGGTCCCCTTGCCTTATTCTAGGGGAGCCCTAATCTTAGCCTAAGCCTTGGGGTGCCCTAGCCCAAGCCTAGGGGTGTCATAGCCTAAGCCTAGCGGTGCCCTAGCCTAAGTCTAGGGGTGCCCTAGCCTAAGCCAAGGGGTGCCCTAACCTTAGCCTAAGCCTAGGGGTGCCCTAGCCTAAGGCTAGGGGTGCCCTAGCCTAAGCTTATTGGTGCCCTAGCGTAAGCCTAGGGGTGGCCTAGCCTAAGCCTAGGGGTGCCCTAACCTAAGCCTAGAGGTGCCGTAGCCTAAGCCTAGGGGTGCCCAAGGCTTAGGCTAGAGGAGCCCTAGCCTTAGCCTAAGCCTATGGCTGCCCTAGCCTAAGCCTAGGGGTGCCCTATCCTAAGCCTAGGGGTGCCCTAGCCTAACACTATGTGTGCCCTAGCCATAGCCTATGGGAGCCCTAGCCTTAGACTAAGCTTAGGGGTGCCCGAGCCTAAGCCTAGGGTTGCCCTAGCCTAAGCCTAGGGGTGCCCTAGCCTTAGGCTAGGGGAGCCCTAGCCTTAGCCTACGCCTAGGGGTGCCCTAGCCTAAGCTTAGGTGTGCCCTAGCCTAAGCCTAGGGGTGTCCTAGCCTAAGCCTAGGGGTGCCCTAGCCTGAGCCTAGGGGTGCCCTAGCCTGAGGCTAGGGGAGCCCTAGCCTTAGTCTAGCCAAGGATTGCCCTAGCCTAAGCCTAGGGGTGCCCTAGCCTAAGCCTAGGGGTGCCCTAGCCTAAGCCTAGGGGTGCCCTAGCCTGAGGCTAGGGGAGCCGTAGCCTAAGCCTACGGGTGCCCTTGCCTAAGCGTAGGGATGCCTTAGCCTAAGCCTAGGGGTCCCCTAGCCTTAGCCTAAGCCTAGGGGTGCCCTCTCCTAAGCCTACGGGTGCCCTCACCTTAGGCTATGGGAGCCCTAGCCTTAGCCTAAGCCTAGGGGTGCCGTAGCCTAAGCCTAGGGGTGCCCTAGCCTTAGGCTATTGGAGCCCTAACCTTAGCCTAAGCCTATGGGTGCCCTAGCTTCAGTCTAGGGTTGCCCTTGCCTAAGCCTAGGAATGCCCTAGCCTAAGCCTAGGGGTGCCCTAGCCTAAGCCTAGTGGTGCCTTAGCCTAAGCCTAGTGGTGACCTAGCCTTAGCCTAAGCCTAGGGGTGCCCTAGTCTAAGCCTAGGGGTGCCCTAGCCTAAGCCTTGTGGTGCCCTACCCTAAGCTTAGGGGTGCCCTAGCCTAAGCCTAGGGGTGCCCTAGCCTAAGCCTAGGGTGACCTAGCCTTAGGCTAGGGGAGCACTAGCCTTAGCCTAAGCCTAGGGGTGCCCTAGCCTAAGCCTAGGCGTGCCCAAGCCCAAGCCTAGGGGTGTCCTACCCTAAGCTTAGGGGTGCCCTAGCCTAAGCTTAAGCTTGCCCTAGCCTTAGGCTAGCTGAGCCCTAGCCTAAGCCTAAGCCTAGGGGTGCCCTACCCTAAGCTTAGGGGTGCCCTAGCCTAAGCCTAGGGTTGCCCTAGCCTAAGCCTAGGGTGACCTAGCCTTAGGCTAGGGGAGCACTAGCCTTAGCCTAAGCCTAGGGGTGCCCTAGCCTAAGCCTAGGCGTGCCCTAGCCCAAGCCTAGGGGTGCCCTACCCTAAGCTTAGGGGTGCCCTAGCCTAAGCTTAAGCTTGCCCTAGCCTTAGGCTAGCTGAGCCCTAGCCTAAGCCTAAGCCTAGGGGTGCCCTAGCCTAAGCCTAGGGGTGCCATAGCCTAAGCCTAGGGGTGCCCTAGCCTAAGCCTAGGGGTGCCCTAGCCTAAGCCTAGGTGTGCCCTAGCCTAAGCCTAGGGGTGCCCTACCCTAAGCCTAGGGTTGCCCTAGCCTAAGCTTAGGCTTGCCCTAGCCTTAGGCTAGCAGGGCCCTAGCCTAAGCCTAAGCCTAGGGGTGCCCTAGCCTAAGCCTATGGCTGCCCTATCCTAAGCCTAGGGTTGCCCTAGCTTAAGCCTAGGGGTGCCCTAGCCTAAGCCTAGGGGTGCCCTAGCCTAAGCCTAGGGGTGCCCTAGCCTAAACCTAGGGGTGCCCTAGCCTAAGCCTAGTGGTGCCCAAGCCTTAGTCTAGGGGAGCCCTAGCCTTAGCCTAAGCCTAGGGGTGCCCTAGCCTAAGCCTAGGGGTGCCCTAGCCTAAGCCTAGGGGTGTCCTAGCCTGAGCCTAGGGGTGCTCTAGCCTGAGCCTAGGGGTGCCCTAGCCTGAGCCTAGGGGTGCCCTAGCCTGAGGCTAGGGGAGCCCTAGCCTTAGTCTAGCCTAGGATTGCCCTAGCCTAAGCCTAGGGGTGCCCTAGCCTAAGCCTAGGGGTGCCCTAGCCTAAGCCTAGGGGTGCCCTAGCCTAAGACTAGGGGTGCCCTAGCCTGAGGCTAGGGGAGCCCTAGCCTTAGTCTAGCCTAGGATTGCCCTAGCCTAAGCCTAGGGGTGCCCTAGCCTACGCCTAGTGGTGCCTTAGCCTAAGACTAGGGGTAACCTAGCCTTAGCCTAAGCCTAGGGGTGCCCTAGCCTAAGCCTAGGCGTGCCCTAGCCTAAGCCTAGGGGTGCCCTACCCAAAGCTTAGGGGTGCCCTAGCCTAAGCTTAAGCTTGCCCTAGCCTTAGGCTAGCTGAGCCCTAGCTTAAGCCTAAGCCTAGGGGTGCCCTAGCCTAAGCCTAGGGGTGCCCTAGCCTAAGCCTAGGGGTGCCCTAGCCTAAGCCTAGGCGTGCCCTAGCCTAAGCCTAGGCGTGGCCTAGCCTAAGCCTAGATGTGCCCTAGCCTAAGCCTAGGCGTGCCCTAGCCTAAGCCTAGGGGTGCCCTACCCTAAGCCTAGGGGTGCCCTACCCTAAGCTTAGGCTTGCCCTAGCCTTAGGCTAGCTGAGCCCTAGCCTAAGCCTAAGCCTTGGGGTGCCCTAGCCTAAGCCTAGGGGTGCCCTAGCCTAAGCCTAGGGGTGCCCTATCCTAAGCCTAGGGGTGCCCTAGCCTTAGGCTAGGGGTGCCCAGGCCTTAGGATAGAGGAGCCCTAGCCTTAGCCTAAGCCTATGGCTGCCCTAGCCTAAGCCTATGGCTGCCCTAGCCTAAGCCTAGGGTTGCCCTAGCCTAAGCCTAGGGGTGCCCTAGCCTAAGGCTAGGGGTGCCCTATCCTAAGGCTACGGGTGCCGTAGCCTAAGCCTAGGGGTGCCCTAGCCTAAGCCTATGGGTGCCCAGGCCTTAGGATAGAGGAGCCCTAGCCTTAGCCTAAGCCTATGGCTGCCCTAGCCTAAGCCTAGGGGTGCCCTAGCCTAAGCCGAGGGGTGCCCTACCCTAAGCCTAGGGGTGCCCTACCCTAAGCCCAGGGGTGCCCTAGCCTAACCTAGGCTTGCCCTAGCTTTAGGCTAGAGGAGCCCTAGCCTTAGCCTAGGCCTAGGGGTGCCCTAGGCTAAGACTAGGGGTGCCGTAGCCTAAGCCTTGGGGTGCCCTAGCCTAAGCCAAGGGGTTCCCTAGGGTTATCCTTGGGGAGCCCTAGCCTTAGCCTAAGCCTAGGGGTGCCCTAGCCTAAGCCTAGGGGTGCCCTAGCGTAAGCCTAAGGGTGCCCTAGCCTAAGCCTAGGGGTGCCCAAGCCTTAGGCTAGGGGAGCCCTAGACTTAGCATAAGCCTAGGGGTGCCCTAGTCTAAGCCTAGTGGTGCCCTATCCTAAGCCTAGGGGTGCCCTAGCCTAAGCCTAGGGTTGCGTTGCCTTAGGCTAGGGGAGCCCTAACCTTAGCCTAAGCGTAGGGCTGCCTTAGCCCAAGCCTAGGGGTGCCGGAACCTAAGCCTAGGGGTGCCCTAGCCTAAGCCTAGGGGTGCCCTAGCCTAAGCTTACGGGTGCCCTAGCCTAAGGCTAGGGGTGCCCTAGCCTTAGTCTAGTGGAGCCCTTATCTTAGCCTAAGCATAGGGGTGCCCTATCCTAACCCTAGATGTGACCTACCCTAAGCCTAGGGGTGCCCTAGCCTAAACCTAGGGGTTCCCTAGACTAAGCCTAGGGGTGACCTAGCCTTAGGCTAGCGGAGCCCTAGCCTTAGTCTAAGCCTAGGGGTGCCCTAGCCTAAGCCTAGGGGTGCCCTAGCCCAAGCCTAGGGATGCCCTAGCGTTAGGCTAGAGGAGCCCTAACCTTATCCTAAGCCTAGGGTGCCCTAGCCTAAGCCTAGGGGTGCCCTAGCCTAAGTCTAGGGGTGCCATAGCCTAAGCCAAGGGGTACCCTAGCCTTAGGCTAGGACAGCCCTAGCCTTAACTTAAATCTAGGGGGTGCCCCAGCCTAAGTCTAGGGGTGCCTAGCCTAAGCATAGGGGTGCCCTAACCTAAGCCTAGGGGTTCCCTACCTAAGCCTAGGGGTGCCCTAGCCTAAGCCTAGGGCTGCCCTAGCCTAAGCCTTGGGGTGACCTAGCCTAAGCCTAGGGGTGCCCAAACCTACGCTTAGGGGTGCCCTAGCCTAAGCTTAAGGGTGCCCTAGCCTTAGGCTAGCTGAGCCCTAGCTTTAGCCTAAGCCTAGGGGTGCCCTAGCCTAAGCCTAGGGGTGCCCTAGCCTAAGCCTAGGGGTGCCCTAGCCTAAGCCTAGGCGTGCCCTAGCCTAAGCCTAGGCGTGCCCTAGCCTAAGCCTAGGGGTGCCCTAGCCTAAGCCTAGGCGTGCCCTAGCCTAAGCCTAGGGGTGCCCTACCCTAAGCCTAGGGGTGCCCTACCCTAAGCTTAGGCTTGCCCTATCCTTAGGCTAGCTGAGCCCTAGCCTAAGGCTAAGCCTTGGGGTGCCCTAGCCTAAGCCTAGGGGTGCCCTAGCCTAAGCCTAGGGGTGCCCTAGCCTAAGCCTAGGGGTGCCCTAGCCTTAGGCTAGGGGTGCCCAGGCCTTAGGATAGAGGAGCCCTAGCCTTTGCCTAAGCCTATGGCTGCCCTAGCCTAAGCCTATGGCTGCCCTAGCCTAAGCCTAGGGTTGCCCTAGCCTAAGCTAGGGGTGCCCTAGCCTAAGGCTAGGGGTGCCCTATCCTAAGGCTACGGGTGCCGTAGCCTAAGCCTAGGGGTGCCCTAGCCTAAGCCTGTGGGTGCCCAGGCCTTAGGATAGAGGAGCCCTAGCCTTAGCCTAAGCCTATGGCTGCCCTAGCCTAAGCCTAGGTGTGCCCTAGCCTAAGCCGAGAGGTGCCCTACCCTAAGCCTAGGGGTGCCCTACCCTAAGCCCAGGGGTGCCCTAGCCTAACCTAGGCTTGCCCTAGCTTTAGGCTAGAGGAGCCCTAGCCTTAGCCTAGGCCTAGGGGTGCCCTAGGCTAAGACTAGGGGTGCCGTAACCTAAGCCTTGGGGTGCCCTAGCCTAAGCCTAGGGGTTCCCTAGGGTTATCCTTGGGGAGCCCTAGCCTTAGCCTAAGCCTAGGGGTGCCCTAGCCTAAGCCTTGGGGTGCCCTAGCCTAAGCCTAAGGGTGCCCTAGCCTAAGCCTAGGGGTGCCCAAGCCTTAGGCTAGGGGAGCCCTAGACTTAGCATAAGCCTAGGGGTGCCCTAGTCTAAGCCTAGTGGTGCCCTATCCTAAGCCTAGGGGTGCCCTAGCCTAAGGCTAGGGGTGCCCTAGCCTTAGTCTAGTGGAGCCCTTGCCTTGGCCTAAGCATAGGGGTGCGCTAGCCTAAAATTAGGGGTGCCCTAGCCTAAGCCTATGGGTGCCTTAGCCTAAGCCTAGGGGTCCCCTAGCCTTAACCTAAGCCTAGGGGTGCCCTAGCCTAAGCCTATTGGTGCCCTAGCCTAAGCCTAAGGGTGCCCTAGCCATAGCCTAGGGGAGCCCTAGCCTTAGCCTAAGCTTAGGGGTGCCCGAGCCTAAGCCTAGGGTTGCACTAGCCTAAGCCTAGGGGAGCCCTAGCCTTAGGCTAGGGGAGCCCTAGCCTTAGCCTACGCCTAGGGGTGCCCTAGCCTAAGCTTAGGGGTGCCCTAGCCTAAGCGTAGGGGTGCCCTAGCGTAAGCCTAGGGGTGCCCTAGCCTAAGCCTAGGGGTGCCCTAGCCTAAGCCTAGGGGTGCCCTAGCCTAAGCCTAGTGGTGCCCTATCCTAAGCCTAGGGGTGCCCTAGCCTTAGGCTAGGGGAGCCCTAGCCTTAGCCTAGTGGTGCCCTATCCTAAGCCTAGGGGTGCCTTAGCCTCAGCCTAGGGGTGCCCTTGCCTTATTCTAGGGGAGCCCTAATCTTAGCCTAAGCCTTGGGGTGCCCTAGCCCAAGCCTAGGGGTGTCATAGCCTAAGCCTAGCGGTGCCCTAGCCTAAGTCTAGGGGTGCCCTAGCCTAAGCCAAGGGGTGCCCTAACCTTAGCCTAAGCCTAGGGGTGCCCTAGCCTAAGGCTAGGGGTGCCCTAGCCTAAGCTTATTGGTGCCCTAGCGTAAGCCTAGGGGTGGCCTAGCCTAAGCCTAGGGGTGCCCTAACCTAAGCCTAGAGGTGCCGTAGCCTAAGCCTAGGGGTGCCCAAGGCTTAGGCTAGAGGAGCCCTAGCCTTAGCCTAAGCCTATGGCTGCCCTAGCCTAAGCCTAGGGGTGCCCTATCCTAAGCCTAGGGGTGCCCTAGCCTAACACTATGTGTGCCCTAGCCATAGCCTATGGGAGCCCTAGCCTTAGACTAAGCTTAGGGGTGCCCGAGCCTAAGCCTAGGGTTGCCCTAGCCTAAGCCTAGGGGTGCCCTAGCCTTAGGCTAGGGGAGCCCTAGCCTTAGCCTACGCCTAGGGGTGCCCTAGCCTAAGCTTAGGTGTGCCCTAGCCTAAGCCTAGGGGTGTCCTAGCCTAAGCCTAGGGGTGCCCTAGCCTGAGCCTAGGGGTGCCCTAGCCTGAGGCTAGGGGAGCCCTAGCCTTAGTCTAGCCAAGGATTGCCCTAGCCTAAGCCTAGGGGTGCCCTAGCCTAAGCCTAGGGGTGCCCTAGCCTAAGCCTAGGGGTGCCCTAGCCTGAGGCTAGGGGAGCCGTAGCCTAAGCCTACGGGTGCCCTTGCCTAAGCGTAGGGATGCCTTAGCCTAAGCCTAGGGGTCCCCTAGCCTTAGCCTAAGCCTAGGGGTGCCCTCTCCTAAGCCTACGGGTGCCCTCACCTTAGGCTATGGGAGCCCTAGCCTTAGCCTAAGCCTAGGGGTGCCGTAGCCTAAGCCTAGGGGTGCCCTAGCCTTAGGCTATTGGAGCCCTAACCTTAGCCTAAGCCTATGGGTGCCCTAGCTTCAGTCTAGGGTTGCCCTTGCCTAAGCCTAGGAATGCCCTAGCCTAAGCCTAGGGGTGCCCTAGCCTAAGCCTAGTGGTGCCTTAGCCTAAGCCTAGTGGTGACCTAGCCTTAGCCTAAGCCTAGGGGTGCCCTAGTCTAAGCCTAGGGGTGCCCTAGCCTAAGCCTTGTGGTGCCCTACCCTAAGCTTAGGGGTGCCCTAGCCTAAGCCTAGGGGTGCCCTAGCCTAAGCCTAGGGTGACCTAGCCTTAGGCTAGGGGAGCACTAGCCTTAGCCTAAGCCTAGGGGTGCCCTAGCCTAAGCCTAGGCGTGCCCAAGCCCAAGCCTAGGGGTGTCCTACCCTAAGCTTAGGGGTGCCCTAGCCTAAGCTTAAGCTTGCCCTAGCCTTAGGCTAGCTGAGCCCTAGCCTAAGCCTAAGCCTAGGGGTGCCCTACCCTAAGCTTAGGGGTGCCCTAGCCTAAGCCTAGGGTTGCCCTAGCCTAAGCCTAGGGTGACCTAGCCTTAGGCTAGGGGAGCACTAGCCTTAGCCTAAGCCTAGGGGTGCCCTAGCCTAAGCCTAGGCGTGCCCTAGCCCAAGCCTAGGGGTGCCCTACCCTAAGCTTAGGGGTGCCCTAGCCTAAGCTTAAGCTTGCCCTAGCCTTAGGCTAGCTGAGCCCTAGCCTAAGCCTAAGCCTAGGGGTGCCCTAGCCTAAGCCTAGGGGTGCCATAGCCTAAGCCTAGGGGTGCCCTAGCCTAAGCCTAGGGGTGCCCTAGCCTAAGCCTAGGTGTGCCCTAGCCTAAGCCTAGGGGTGCCCTACCCTAAGCCTAGGGTTGCCCTAGCCTAAGCTTAGGCTTGCCCTAGCCTTAGGCTAGCAGGGCCCTAGCCTAAGCCTAAGCCTAGGGGTGCCCTAGCCTAAGCCTATGGCTGCCCTATCCTAAGCCTAGGGTTGCCCTAGCTTAAGCCTAGGGGTGCCCTAGCCTAAGCCTAGGGGTGCCCTAGCCTAAGCCTAGGGGTGCCCTAGCCTAAACCTAGGGGTGCCCTAGCTTAAGCCTAGTGGTGCCCTAGCCTTAGTCTAGGGGAGCCCTAGCCTTAGCCTAAGCCTAGGGGTGCCCTAGCCTAAGCCTAGGGGTGCCCTAGCCTAAGCCTAGGGGTGTCCTAGCCTGAGCCTAGGGGTGCTCTAGCCTGAGCCTAGGGGTGCCCTAGCCTGAGCCTAGGGGTGCCCTAGCCTGAGGCTAGGGGAGCCCTAGCCTTAGTCTAGCCTAGGGTTGCCCTAGCCTAAGCCTAGGGGTGCCCTAGCCTAAGCCTAGGGGTGCCCTAGCCTAAGCCTAGGGGTGCCCTAGCCTAAGCCTAGGGGTGCCCTAGCCTGAGGCTAGGGGAGCCCTAGCCTTAGTCTAGCCTAGGATTGCCCTAGCCTAAGCCTAGGGGTGCCCTAGCCTAAGCCTAGGGGTGTCCTAGCCTAAGCCTAGGGGTGCCCTAGCCTGAGGCTAGGGGAGCCGTAGCCTAACCTACAGGTGCCCTTGCCTAAGCGTAGGGATGCCTCAGCCTAAGCCTAGGGGTCCCCTAGCCTTAGCCTAAGCCTAGGGGTGCCGTAGCCTAAGCCTAGGGATGCCCTAGCCTGAGCCTAGGGGAGCCCTAGCCTTAGGCTAGGGGAGCCCTAGCCTTAGTCTAAGCCTAGGGGTGCCCTAGCCTAAGCCTAGGGGTGCCCTAGCCCAAGCCTAGGGATGCCCTAGCGTTAGGCTAGAGGAGCCCTAACCTTATCCTAAGCCTAGGGTGCCCTAGCCTAAGCCTAGGGGTGCCCTAGCCTAAGTCTAGGGGTGCCATAGCCTAAGCCAAGGGGTACCCTAGCCTTAGGCTAGGACAGCCCTAGCCTTAACTTAAATCTAGGGGGTGCCCCAGCCTAAGTCTAGGGGTGCCTAGCCTAAGCATAGGGGTGCCCTAACCTAAGCCTAGGGGTTCCCTACCTAAGCCTAGGGGTGCCCTAGCCTAAGCCTAGGGCTGCCCTAGCCTAAGCCTTGGGGTGACCTAGCCTAAGCCTAGGGGTGCCCAAACCTACGCTTAGGGGTGCCCTAGCCTAAGCTTAAGGGTGCCCTAGCCTTAGGCTAGCTGAGCCCTAGCTTTAGCCTAAGCCTAGGGGTGCCCTAGCCTAAGCCTAGGGGTGCCCTAGCCTAAGCCTAGGGGTGCCCTAGCCTAAGCCTAGGCGTGCCCTAGCCTAAGCCTAGGCGTGCCCTAGCCTAAGCCTAGGGGTGCCCTAGCCTAAGCCTAGGCGTGCCCTAGCCTAAGCCTAGGGGTGCCCTACCCTAAGCCTAGGGGTGCCCTACCCTAAGCTTAGGCTTGCCCTATCCTTAGGCTAGCTGAGCCCTAGCCTAAGGCTAAGCCTTGGGGTGCCCTAGCCTAAGCCTAGGGGTGCCCTAGCCTAAGCCTAGGGGTGCCCTAGCCTAAGCCTAGGGGTGCCCTAGCCTTAGGCTAGGGGTGCCCAGGCCTTAGGATAGAGGAGCCCTAGCCTTTGCCTAAGCCTATGGCTGCCCTAGCCTAAGCCTATGGCTGCCCTAGCCTAAGCCTAGGGTTGCCCTAGCCTAAGCTAGGGGTGCCCTAGCCTAAGGCTAGGGGTGCCCTATCCTAAGGCTACGGGTGCCGTAGCCTAAGCCTAGGGGTGCCCTAGCCTAAGCCTGTGGGTGCCCAGGCCTTAGGATAGAGGAGCCCTAGCCTTAGCCTAAGCCTATGGCTGCCCTAGCCTAAGCCTAGGTGTGCCCTAGCCTAAGCCGAGAGGTGCCCTACCCTAAGCCTAGGGGTGCCCTACCCTAAGCCCAGGGGTGCCCTAGCCTAACCTAGGCTTGCCCTAGCTTTAGGCTAGAGGAGCCCTAGCCTTAGCCTAGGCCTAGGGGTGCCCTAGGCTAAGACTAGGGGTGCCCTAGCCTAAGCCTAGGGGTTCCCTAGGGTTATCCTTGGGGAGCCCTAGCCTTAGCCTAAGCCTAGGGGTGCCCTAGCCTAAGCCTTGGGGTGCCCTAGCCTAAGCCTAAGGGTGCCCTAGCCTAAGCCTAGGGGTGCCCAAGCCTTAGGCTAGGGGAGCCCTAGACTTAGCATAAGCCTAGGGGTGCCCTAGTCTAAGCCTAGTGGTGCCCTATCCTAAGCCTAGGGGTGCCCTAGCCTAAGGCTAGGGGTGCCCTAGCCTTAGTCTAGTGGAGCCCTTGCCTTGGCCTAAGCATAGGGGTGCGCTAGCCTAAAATTAGGGGTGCCCTAGCCTAAGCCTATGGGTGCCTTAGCCTAAGCCTAGGGGTCCCCTAGCCTTAACCTAAGCCTAGGGGTGCCCTAGCCTAAGCCTATTGGTGCCCTAGCCTAAGCCTAAGGGTGCCCTAGCCATAGCCTAGGGGAGCCCTAGCCTTAGCCTAAGCTTAGGGGTGCCCGAGCCTAAGCCTAGGGTTGCACTAGCCTAAGCCTAGGGGAGCCCTAGCCTTAGGCTAGGGGAGCCCTAGCCTTAGCCTACGCCTAGGGGTGCCCTAGCCTAAGCTTAGGGGTGCCCTAGCCTAAGCGTAGGGGTGCCCTAGCGTAAGCCTAGGGGTGCCCTAGCCTAAGCCTAGGGGTGCCCTAGCCTAAGCCTAGGGGTGCCCTAGCCTAAGCCTAGTGGTGCCCTATCCTAAGCCTAGGGGTGCCCTAGCCTTAGGCTAGGGGAGCCCTAGCCTTAGCCTAGTGGTGCCCTATCCTAAGCCTAGGGGTGCCTTAGCCTCAGCCTAGGGGTGCCCTTGCCTTATTCTAGGGGAGCCCTAATCTTAGCCTAAGCCTTGGGGTGCCCTAGCCCAAGCCTAGGGGTGTCATAGCCTAAGCCTAGCGGTGCCCTAGCCTAAGTCTAGGGGTGCCCTAGCCTAAGCCAAGGGGTGCCCTAACCTTAGCCTAAGCCTAGGGGTGCCCTAGCCTAAGGCTAGGGGTGCCCTAGCCTAAGCTTATTGGTGCCCTAGCGTAAGCCTAGGGGTGGCCTAGCCTAAGCCTAGGGGTGCCCTAACCTAAGCCTAGAGGTGCCGTAGCCTAAGCCTAGGGGTGCCCAAGGCTTAGGCTAGAGGAGCCCTAGCCTTAGCCTAAGCCTATGGCTGCCCTAGCCTAAGCCTAGGGGTGCCCTATCCTAAGCCTAGGGGTGCCCTAGCCTAACACTATGTGTGCCCTAGCCATAGCCTATGGGAGCCCTAGCCTTAGACTAAGCTTAGGGGTGCCCGAGCCTAAGCCTAGGGTTGCCCTAGCCTAAGCCTAGGGGTGCCCTAGCCTTAGGCTAGGGGAGCCCTAGCCTTAGCCTACGCCTAGGGGTGCCCTAGCCTAAGCTTAGGTGTGCCCTAGCCTAAGCCTAGGGGTGTCCTAGCCTAAGCCTAGGGGTGCCCTAGCCTGAGCCTAGGGGTGCCCTAGCCTGAGGCTAGGGGAGCCCTAGCCTTAGTCTAGCCAAGGATTGCCCTAGCCTAAGCCTAGGGGTGCCCTAGCCTAAGCCTAGGGGTGCCCTAGCCTAAGCCTAGGGGTGCCCTAGCCTGAGGCTAGGGGAGCCGTAGCCTAAGCCTACGGGTGCCCTTGCCTAAGCGTAGGGATGCCTTAGCCTAAGCCTAGGGGTCCCCTAGCCTTAGCCTAAGCCTAGGGGTGCCCTCTCCTAAGCCTACGGGTGCCCTCACCTTAGGCTATGGGAGCCCTAGCCTTAGCCTAAGCCTAGGGGTGCCGTAGCCTAAGCCTAGGGGTGCCCTAGCCTTAGGCTATTGGAGCCCTAACCTTAGCCTAAGCCTATGGGTGCCCTAGCTTCAGTCTAGGGTTGCCCTTGCCTAAGCCTAGGAATGCCCTAGCCTAAGCCTAGGGGTGCCCTAGCCTAAGCCTAGTGGTGCCTTAGCCTAAGCCTAGTGGTGACCTAGCCTTAGCCTAAGCCTAGGGGTGCCCTAGTCTAAGCCTAGGGGTGCCCTAGCCTAAGCCTTGTGGTGCCCTACCCTAAGCTTAGGGGTGCCCTAGCCTAAGCCTAGGGGTGCCCTAGCCTAAGCCTAGGGTGACCTAGCCTTAGGCTAGGGGAGCACTAGCCTTAGCCTAAGCCTAGGGGTGCCCTAGCCTAAGCCTAGGCGTGCCCAAGCCCAAGCCTAGGGGTGTCCTACCCTAAGCTTAGGGGTGCCCTAGCCTAAGCTTAAGCTTGCCCTAGCCTTAGGCTAGCTGAGCCCTAGCCTAAGCCTAAGCCTAGGGGTGCCCTACCCTAAGCTTAGGGGTGCCCTAGCCTAAGCCTAGGGTTGCCCTAGCCTAAGCCTAGGGTGACCTAGCCTTAGGCTAGGGGAGCACTAGCCTTAGCCTAAGCCTAGGGGTGCCCTAGCCTAAGCCTAGGCGTGCCCTAGCCCAAGCCTAGGGGTGCCCTACCCTAAGCTTAGGGGTGCCCTAGCCTAAGCTTAAGCTTGCCCTAGCCTTAGGCTAGCTGAGCCCTAGCCTAAGCCTAAGCCTAGGGGTGCCCTAGCCTAAGCCTAGGGGTGCCATAGCCTAAGCCTAGGGGTGCCCTAGCCTAAGCCTAGGGGTGCCCTAGCCTAAGCCTAGGTGTGCCCTAGCCTAAGCCTAGGGGTGCCCTACCCTAAGCCTAGGGTTGCCCTAGCCTAAGCTTAGGCTTGCCCTAGCCTTAGGCTAGCAGGGCCCTAGCCTAAGCCTAAGCCTAGGGGTGCCCTAGCCTAAGCCTATGGCTGCCCTATCCTAAGCCTAGGGTTGCCCTAGCTTAAGCCTAGGGGTGCCCTAGCCTAAGCCTAGGGGTGCCCTAGCCTAAGCCTAGGGGTGCCCTAGCCTAAACCTAGGGGTGCCCTAGCTTAAGCCTAGTGGTGCCCTAGCCTTAGTCTAGGGGAGCCCTAGCCTTAGCCTAAGCCTAGGGGTGCCCTAGCCTAAGCCTAGGGGTGCCCTAGCCTAAGCCTAGGGGTGTCCTAGCCTGAGCCTAGGGGTGCTCTAGCCTGAGCCTAGGGGTGCCCTAGCCTGAGCCTAGGGGTGCCCTAGCCTGAGGCTAGGGGAGCCCTAGCCTTAGTCTAGCCTAGGGTTGCCCTAGCCTAAGCCTAGGGGTGCCCTAGCCTAAGCCTAGGGGTGCCCTAGCCTAAGCCTAGGGGTGCCCTAGCCTAAGCCTAGGGGTGCCCTAGCCTGAGGCTAGGGGAGCCCTAGCCTTAGTCTAGCCTAGGATTGCCCTAGCCTAAGCCTAGGGGTGCCCTAGCCTAAGCCTAGGGGTGTCCTAGCCTAAGCCTAGGGGTGCCCTAGCCTGAGGCTAGGGGAGCCGTAGCCTAACCTACAGGTGCCCTTGCCTAAGCGTAGGGATGCCTTAGCCTAAGCCTAGGGGTCCCCTAGCCTTAGCCTAAGCCTAGGGGTGCCGTAGCCTAAGCCTAGGGATGCCCTAGCCTGAGCCTAGGGGAGCCCTAGCCTTAGGCTAGGGGAGCCCTAGCCTTAGCCTAAGCCTAGGGGGGCCCTAGTCTAAGCCTAGGGGTGCCCTATCCTAAGGCTAAGGGTGCCTTTGCCTAAGCCGACGGGTGCTCTAGCCTAAGCCTAGGGGTGCCCTACCCTAAGCCTAGATGTGAACTAGCCTAAGCCTAGGGGTGCCCTAGCCTAAGCCTAGGGGTGCCCTAGTCTAAGCTTAGGGGGCCCTAGCCTAAGCCTAAGGGTGCCCTAGCCTACGCCTAGTGGTGCCCTAGCCTTAGGCTAGGGGAGCCCTAGCCTTAGCCTAAGCCTTGGGGT
Organism: Tenrec ecaudatus; assembly: GCF_050624435.1. Taxonomy (NCBI): domain Eukaryota; kingdom Metazoa; phylum Chordata; class Mammalia; order Afrosoricida; family Tenrecidae; genus Tenrec; species Tenrec ecaudatus. Next base: position 698,260 of record NW_027459481.1, read on the forward strand.
GCCCTAGCCTAAGCTTAGGGGTGCCCTAGCCTAAGCCTAGGGATCCCTAGCCTAAGCCTAGGGGTGCCCTAGGGTTAGGCTAGGGGAGCCCTATCCTTAGCCTAATCCTAGGGGTGCCCTAGCCTAAGCCTAGGAGTGCCCTAGCCAAAGCCTAGGGGTGCCCTAGCCTTAGGATAGGGGAGACCTAGCCTTAGCCAAAGCCTACTGGTGCCCTAGCTTAAGTCTAGGGGTGCCCAAGCCTCAACCTAGGGGTGCCCTAGCCTTAAGCTAGGGGAGCCCTAGCCTTAGCCTAAGCCTAGGGGTGCCCTAGCCTCAGCCTAGGGGTGCCCTAGCCTCAGCCTAGGGGTGCCCTAACCTAAGCCTAGGAGTGCCCTATGCTAAGCCTAGGGTGCCCTTGCCTAAGCCTAGGGATGCCTTAGCCTAAGCCTAGGTTTCCCCTAGCCTTAGCCTAAGTCTAGGGTGCCCTAGCCTAAGCCTAGGTGTGCCCTAGCCTAAGCCTAGTGGTGCCCTAGCCTAAGCCTAGTGGTGTCCTAGCCTTAGGCTAGGGGAGCCCTAGACTTAGCCTAAGCCACGGGTGCCCTAGCCTAAGACTATGGGTGCCCTAGCCTAATTTAGGGGTGCCCTAGCCTAAGCCTAGGGGTCCCCTAGCGTAAGCCTAGGGGTGCCCTAGGCTTAGGCTTGGGGAGCCCTAGCTTTAGCCTAAGTCTACGGGTGCCCTAATTTAAGCCTAGGGGTGCCCTAGCCTAAGCCTAGGGGTTCCCTAGCCTTAGGCTATTGGAGCCCTAGCCTTAGCCTAAGCCTATGGGTGCCCTAGCTTCAGTCTAGGGTTGCCCTTGCCTAAGCCTAGGAGTGCCCTAGCCTAAGCCTAGGGGTGCCCTAGCCTACGCCTAGTGGTGCCTTAGCCTAAGCCTAGGGGTGACCTAGTTTTAGCCTAAGCCTAGTGGTGCCCTAGCCTAAGCCTAGGGGTGCCCTAGCCTAAGCCTAGTGGTGCCCTACCCTAAGCTTAGGGGTGCCCTAGCCTAAGCCTAGGGGTGCCCTAGCCTAAGCCTAGGGTGACCTAGCCTTAGGCTAGGGGAGCACTAGCCTTAGCCTAAGCCTAGGGGTACCCTAGCCTAAGCCTAGGCGTGCCCTAGCCTAAGCCTAGGGGTGCCCTACCCTAAGCTTAGGGGTGCCCTAGCCTAAGCTTAAGCTTGCCCTAGCCTTAGGTTAGCTGAGCCCTAGCCTAAGCCTAAGCCTACGGGTGCCCTAGCCTAAGCCTAGGGGTGCCCTAGCCTAAGCCTAGGGGTGCCCTAGCCTAAGCCTAGGGGTGCCCTAGCCTAAGCCTAGGCGTGCCCTAGCCTAAGCCTAGGGGTGACCTACCCTAAGCCTAGGGGTGCCCTACCCTAAGCTTAGGCTTGCCCTAGCCTTAGGCTAGCTGAGCCCTAGCCTAAGCCTAAGCCTTGGGGTGCCCTAGCCTAAGCCTAGGGGTGCCCTAGCCTAAGCCTAGGGGTACCCTAGCCTAAGCCTAGGGGTGCCCTAGCCTTAGGCTAGGGGTGCCCAGGCCTTAGGATAGAGGAGCCCTAGCCTTAGTCTAAGCCTATGGCTGCCCTAGCCTAAACCTATGGCTGCCCTAGCCTAAGCCTAGGGTTGCCCTAGCCTAAGCCTAGGGGTGCCCTAGCCTAAGGCTAGGGGTGCCCTATCCTAAGCCTACGGGTGCCGTAGCCTAAGCCTAGGGGTGCCCTAGCCTAAGCCTATGGGTGCCCAGGCCTTAGGATAGAGGAGCCCTAGTCTTAGCCTAAGCCTAGGGCTGCCCTAGCCTAAGCCTAGGTGTGCCCTAGCCTAAGCCGAGGGTTGCCCTACCCTAAGCCTAGGGGTGCCCTACCCTAAGCCCAGGGGTGCCCTAGCCTAACCTAGGCTTGCCCTAGCTTTAGGCTAGAGGAGCCCTAGCCTTAGCCTAGGCCTAGGGGTGCCCTAGGCTAAGACTAGGGGTGCCGTAGCCTAAGCCTTGGGGTGCCCTAGCCTAAGCCTAGGGGTGCCCTAGGGTTATCCTTGGGGAGCCCTAGCCTTAGCCTAAGACTAGGGGTGCCCTAGCCTAAGCCTAGGGGTGCCCTAGCCTAAGCCTAAGGGTGCCCAACCTAAGCCTAAGGGTGCCCTAGCCTAAGCCTAGGGGTGCCCAAGCCTTAGGCTAGGGGAGCCCTAGACTTAGCATAAGCTTAGGGGTGCCCTAGTCTAAGCCTAGTGGTGCCCTATCCTAAGCCTAGGGGTGCCCTAGCCTAAGCCTAGGGTTGCGTTGCCTTAGGCTAGGGGAGCCCTAACCTTAGCCTAAGCCTAGGGCTGCCTTAGCCCAAGCCTACGGGTGCCGGAACCTAAGCCTAGGGGTGCCCAAGCCTAAGCCTAGGGGTGCCCTAGCCTAAGCTTACGGGTGCCCTAGCATAAGGCTAGGGGTGCCCTAGCCTTAGTCTAGTGGAGCCCTTGCCTTAGCCTAAGCATAGGGGTGCCCTACCCTAACCCTAGATGTGACCTACCCTAAGCCTAGGGGTGCCCTAGCCTAAACCTAGGGGTTCCCTAGACTAAGCCTAGGGGTGACCTACCCTTAGGCTAGCGGAGCCCTAGCCTTAGTCTAAGCCTAGGGGTGCCCTAGCCTAAGCCTAGGGGTGCCCTAGCCCAAGCCTAGGGTTGCCCTAGCGTTAGGCTAGAGGAGCCCTAACCTTATCCTAAGCCTAGGGTGCCCTAGCCTAAGCCTAGGGGTGCCCTAGCCTAAGTCTAGGGGTGCCATAGCCTAAGCCAAGGGGTACCCTAGCCTTAGGCTAGGACAGCCCTAGCCTTAACCTAAACCTAGGGGTGCCCCAGCCTAAGTCTAGGGGTGCCTAGCCTAAGCATAGGGGTGCCCTAACCTAAGCCTATGGGTTCCCTACCTAAGCCTAGGGGTGCCCTAGCCTAAGCCTAGGGGTGCCCTAGCCTAAGCCTTGGGGTTACCTAGCCTAAGCCTAGGGGTGCCCAAACCTAAGCTTAGGGTTGCCCTAGCCTAAGCTTAAGGGTGCCCTTGCCTAAGCCTAGTGGTGCCCTAGCCTTAGGTTAGGGGATCCCTAGCCTTACCCTAAGCCTAGGGGTGCCCTAGCCTAAGACTAGGGGTGCCCTTGCCAAAGCTTAGGGGTGCCCTAGCCTAAGCCTAGGGGTCCCTTGCCTAAGCCTAGGGGTGCCCTAGGCTTAGGCTAGGGGAGCCCTAGCCTTCGCCTAATCCTAGGGGTGCCCTAGCCTAAGCCTAAGGGTGCCCTAACCTAAGCCTAGGGTGCCCTTGCCTAAGCCTAGGGATGCCTTAGCCTAAGCCTAGGGATCCCCTAGCCTTAGCCTAAGCCTAGGGGTGCCCTAGCCAAAGCCTAGCGGTGCCCTAGCCAAAGCCTAGGGGTGCCATAGCCTAAGCCTAGGGGTGCCCTAGCCTTAGGCTAGGGGAGCCCTAGACTTAGCATAAGCCTAGGGGTGCCCTAGTCTAAGCCTAGGGGAGCCCTAGCCTTAGCCTAGCGGTGCCCTAGCCAAAGCCTAGGGGTGCCATAGCCTAAGCCTAGGGGTGCCGTAGCCTTAGGCTAGGGGATCCCTAACCTTAGCCTAAGCCTAGGGCTACCCTAGCCCAAGCCTAGGGGTGCCCAAGCCTTAGAGTAAGCCTTGGGGTGCCCTAGCCTAAGACTAGGTGTGCCCTAGCCTAAGCTTATTGGTGCCCTAGCGTAAGCCTAGGGGTGCCCTAGACTAAGCCTAGGGGTGCCCTAGCCTAAGCCTAGGGGTCCCCTAGCCTTAGCCTTAGCCTAGGGGTGCCCTAGCCTAAGCCTATGGGTGCCCTAGCCTAAGCCTAGGGGTGCCCTAGCCATAGCCTAGGGGAGCCCTAGCCTTAGCCTAAGCTTAGGGGTGCCCGAGCCTAAGCCTAGGGTTACCCTAGCCTAAGCCTATGGGTGCCCTAGCCTTAGTCTAGGGGAGGCCTTTCCTTATCCTACGCCTAAGTGTGCCCTAGCCTAAGCTTAGGGGTGCCCTAGCCTAAGCCTAGGCGTGCCCTATCCTAAGCCTAGGGGTGCCCTAGCCTGAGCCTAGGGGGCCCTAGCCTGAGCCAACGGGTGCCCTAGACTGAGGCTAGGGGAGCCCTAGCCTTAGTCTAGCCTAGGATTGCCCTAGCCTAAGCCTAGTGGTGCCCGAGCCTAAGCCTAGGGTTGCCCTAGCCTAAGCCATGGAGTGCCCTAGCCTTAGCCTAAGCCTAGGGGTGCCCTAGCCTAAGACAAGGGGTGCCCTAGCCTAAGCTTATTGGTGCCCTAGCGTAAGCCTAGGGGTGCCCTAGCCTAAGCCTAGGGGTGCCCTAACCTAAGCCTAGGGGTGCCCTAGCCTAAGCCTAGGGGTGCCCAAGGCTTAGGCTAGAGGAGTCCTAGCCTTAGCCTAAGCCAATGGCTGCCCTAGCCTAAACCTATGGGTGCCCTAGCCTAAGCCTAGGGGTGCCCTAGCCTAAGCCTAGGGGTGCCCCAGCCTAACACTATGGGTGCCCTAGCCATAGCCTATGGGAGCCCTAGCCTTAGCCTACGCCTAGGGGTGCCCTAGCCTAAGATTAGGGGTGCCCTAGCCTAAGCCTAGGGGTGTCCTAGCCTAAGCCTAGGGGTGCCCTAGCCTGAGCCTAGTGGTGCCCTAGCCTGAGGCTAGGGGAGCCCTAGCCTTAGTCTAACCTAGGATTGCCCTAGCCTAAGGCTAGGGGTGCCCTAGCCTAAGCCTAGGGGTGCCCTAGCCTGAGGCTAGGGGAGCCGTAGCCTAAGCCTACGGGTGCCCTAGCCTAAGCCTAGGGATGCCCTAGCCTAAGCCTAGGGGTGCCCTATCCTAAGCCTACGGGTGCCCTCACCTTAAGCTATGGGAGCCCTAGCCTTAGCCTAAGCCTAGGGGTGCCGTAGCCTAAGCCTAGGGATGCCCTAGCCTGAGCCTAGGGGAGCCCTAGCCTTAGGCTAGGGGAGCCTAGCCTAAGCCTAAGCCTAGGGGTGCCCTAGTCTAAGCCTAGGGGTGCCCTAGCCTAAGGCTAAGGGTGCCTTTGCCTAAGCCAACGGGTGCTCTAGCCTAAGCCTAGGGGTGCCCTACCCAAAGCCTAGATGTGACCTAGCCTAAGCCTAGGGGTGCAGTAGCCTAAGCCTAGGGGTGCCCTATCCTAAGCCTAGGGGTGCCCTAGCCTAAGCTTAGGGGGACCTAGCCTAAACCTAAGGGTGCCCTAGCCTACGCCTAGTGGTGCCCTAGCCTTAGGCTAGGGGAACCCTAGCCTTAGCCTAAGCCTAGGGGTGCCCTAGAATAAGCCTAGGGGTGCCCTAGCCTAAGCCTAGGGGTGCCCAAGCCTTAGGCTAGGGGAGCCCTAGACTTAGTATAAGCCTAGGGGTGCCCTAGTCTAAGCCTAGTGGTGCCCTATCCTAAGCCTAGGGGTGCCCTAGCCTAAGCCTAGGGTTGACGTAGCCTTAGGCTAGGGGAGCCCTAACCTTAGCCTAAGCCTAGGGCTGCCCTAGCCCAAGCCTAGGGGTGCCGTAGCCTAAGCCTAGGGGTGCCCTAGCCTAAGCCTAGGGGTGCCCTAGCCTAAGCTTACGGGTGCCTTAGCCTAAGGCTAGGGGTGCCCTAGCCTTAGTCTAGTGGAGCCCTTGCCTTAGCCTAAGCCTAGCGGTGCCCTAGCCTAAGCCTAGATGTGACCTAGCCTAAGCCTAGGGGTGCCCTACCCTAAGCCTAGGGGTGCCCTAGCCTAAACCTAGCAGTTCCATAGACTAAGCCTAGGGGTGACCTAGCCTTAGGCTAGGGGAGCCCTAGCCTTAGTCTAAGCCTAGGGGTGCCCTAGCCTAAGCCTAGGGGTGCCCTAGCCCAAGCCTAGGGATGCCCTAGCGTTAGGCTAGAGGAGCCCTAGCCTTATCCTAAGCCTAGGGTGCCCTAGCCTAAGCCTAGGGGTGCCCTAGCCTAAGTTTAGCGGTGCCCTAGCCTAAGCCAAGGGGTACCCTAGCCTTAGGCTAGGAGAGCCCTAGCCTTAGCCTAAACCAAGGGGTGCCCCACCTAAGTCTAGGGGTGCCTAGCCTAAGCATAGGGGTACCCTAACCTAAGCCTAGGGGTTCCCTACCTAATCCTAGGGGTGCCCTAGCCTAAGCCGAGGGGTGCCCTAGCCTAAGCCTTGGGGTGCCCTAGCCTAAGCCTAGGGGTGCCCAAACCTAAGCTTAGGGGTGCCCTAGCCTAAGCCTAAGAGTGCCCTTGCCTAAGCCTAGTGGTGCCCTAGCCTTAGGCTAGGGGAGCCCTAGCCTTACCCTAAGCCTAGGGGTGACCTAGCCTAAGACTAGGGGTGCCCTTGCCTAAGCTTAGGGGTGCCCTATCCTAAGCCTAGGGGTCCCTAGCCTAAGCCTAGGGGTGCCCTAGGCTTAGGCTAGGGGAGCCATAGCCTTCGCCTAATCCTAGGGGTGCCCTAGCCTAAGCCTATGAGTGCCCTAGCCAAAACCTAGGGGTGCCCTGGCCTTAGGATAGGGGAGACCTAGCCTTAGCCTAAGCCTACGGGTGCCCTAGCTTAAGCCTAGGGGTGCCCTAGCCCAAGCCTAGGGGTGCCCTAGCCTTAGGCTAGGGGAGCCCTAGCCTTAGGCTAAGCCTATGTGTGCCCTAGCCTCAGCATAGGGGTGCTCTTGCCTCAGCCTTGGGGTGCCCTTGCCTCAGCCTAGGGGTGCCCTAGCCTAAGCATAGGACTGCCCTAGCCTAAGCCTAGGGGTGCCCTAGCCTAAGCCTAGCGGTGCCTTAGACTAAGCCTAGGGGTGACCAAGCCTTAGACTAAGCCTAGGGGGCCCTAGCCTAAGCCTTAGGGTGCCCTAACCTAAGCCTAGGGTGCCCTTGCCTAAGCCTAGGGATGCCTTAGCCTCAGCCTAGGGGTCCCCTAGCCTTAGCCTAAGCCTAGGGGTGCCCTAGCCAAAGCCTAGCGGTGCCCTAGCCTAAGCCTAGGGGTGCCATAGCCTAAGCCTAGGGGTGCCCTAGCCTAAGCCTAGGGGTGCCCAGGCCTTAGGCTAGAGGAGCCCTAGCCTTAGCCTAAGCCTATGGCTGCCCTATCCTAAGCCTAGGGGTGCCCTAGCCTAAGCCTAGGGGTGCCCTCGCCTAACCCTATGGGTACCCTAGCCTTAGGCTAGGGGAGCACTAGCCTTAGCCTAAGCCTAGGGGTGCCCTAGCCTAAGCCTAGGGGTGCCTTAGCCTTAGCCTAGGGGTCCCCTAGCCTTAGCCTAAGCTTAGGGGCGCCCTAGCCTAAGCCTATGGGTGCCCTAGCATAAGCCTAGGGGTGCCCTAGCCATAGCCTAGGGGAGCCCTAGCCTAACCCTAGGGGTGCCCTAGCCTAATCCTAGGCGTGCCCTAGCCTAAGCCTAGGGGTGCCCTACCATAAGGCTAGGGGTGCCCTACCCTAAGCTTAGGGGTGCCCTAGCCTTAGCCTTGGGGTGCCCTAGCCTAAGCCAAGGGGTGCCCTACCCTTAGGCTAGGGGAGCCCTAGCCTTAGCTTAAGCCTAGGGGTGCCCTAGCGTAAACTTAGGGGTGCCCTAGCCTAAGCCTAACGGTGCCCTAGCCTAAGCCTAGGGTTGCCCTAGCCTAAGCCTAGGGGTGCCCTAGCCTAAGCCTAGGGGTGCCCTAGCCTAACCCTATGGGTGCCCTAGCCTTAGGCTAGGGGAGCACTAGCCTTAGCCAAAGCCTAGGGGTGCCCTAGCGTAAACTTAGGGGTGCCCTAGCCTAAGCCTAGGGGTGCCTTAGCCTAAGCCTAGGGGTCCCTTAGCCTTAGCCTAAGCCTAGGGGTGCCCTAGCCTAAGCCTGTGGGTGCCCTAGCCTAAGCCTAGGGGTGCCCTAGCCATAGCCTAGGGGAGCCCTAGCCTTAGCCTAAGCTTAGGGGTGCCCGAGCCTAAGCCTAGGGTTACCTTAGCCTAAGCCTAGGGGTGCCCTAGCCTTAGTCCAGGGGAACCCTAGCCTTAGCCTACGCCTAGGTGTGCCCTAGCCTAAGCTTAGGGTTGCCCTAGCCTAAGCCTAGGCTGCCCAGGCCTAATCCTAGGGGTGCCCTAGCCTGAGCCTAGGGGTGCCCTAGCCTGAGCCAACGGGTGCCCTAGACTGAGGCTAGGGGAGCCCTAGCCTTAGTCTAGCCTAGGATTGCCCTAGCCTAAGCCTAGGGGTGCCCTAGCCTAAGCCTAGGTGTGCCCTAGCCCTAGCCTATGGGAGCCCTAGCCTTAGCCTAAGGTTAGGGGTGCCCGAGCCTAAGCCTAGGGTTGCCGTAGCCTAAGCCTAGGGGTGCCCTAGCCTTAGGCTAGGGGAGACCTACCCTTAGCCTACACCTAGGGGTGCCCTAGCCTAAGCTTAGGGGTGCCCTAGCCTAAGCCTAGGGGTGTCCTAGCCTAAGCCTAGGGGTGCCCTAGCCTGAGCCTAGGGGTGCCCTAGCCTGAGGCTAGGGGAGCCCTAGCCTTAGTCTAGCCTAGGATTGCCCTAGCCTAAGCCTAGGGGTGCCCTAGCCTAAGCCTAGGGGTGCCCTAGCCTAAGCTTAGGGGTGCCCTAACCTAAGCCTAGGGGTGCCCTAGCCTAAGTCTTGGGGTGCCATAGACTAACACTATGGGTGCCCTAGCCCTAGCCTATGGGAGCCCTAGCCTTAGCCTAAGGTTAGGGGTGCCCGAGCCTAAGCCTACAGGTGCCCTCACCTTAGGCTATTGGAGCCCTAGCCTTAGCCTAAGCCTTGGGGTGCCGTAGCCTAAGCCTAGGGATGCCCTAGCCTGAGCCTTGGGGAACCCTAGCCTTAGGCTAGGGGAGCCCTAGCCTTAGCCTAAGCCTAGGGGTGCCCTAGCCTAAGGCTAAGGGTGCCTTTGCCTAAGCCTACGGGTGCTCTAGCCTAAGCCTAGGGGTGCCCTACCCTAAGCCTAGATGTGACCTAGCCTAAGCCTAGGGGTGCCCTAGCCTAAGCCTAGGGGTGCCCTATTTTAAGCCTAGGGGTGCCCTAGCCTAAACTTAGGGGGCCCTAGCCTAAGCCTAAGGGTGCCCTAGCCTACGCCTAGTGGTGCCCTAGCCTTAGGCTAGGGGAGCCCTAGCCTTAGCCTAAGCCTAGTGGTGCCCTAGCCTAAGGTTTGGGGTGCCCTAGCCTAAGCTTAAGGGTGCCCTAGCCTAAGCCTAAGGGTCCCTAGCCTAAGCCTAGGGGTGCCCTAGGGTTAGACTAGGGGAGCGCTATCCTTAGCCTAATCCTAGGGGTGCCCTAGCCTAAGCCTAGGAGTGCCCTAGCCAAAGCCTAGGGGTGCCCTAGCCTGAGGATAGGGGAGACCTAGCCTTAGCCAAAGCCTACTGGTGCCCTAGCTTAAGCCTAGTGGTGCCCTAGCCTAAACCTAGGGGTGCCCTAGCCTTAAGCTAGGGGAGCCCTAGCCTTAGCCTAAGCCTAGGGGTGCTCTAGCCTCAGCCTAGGCGTGCCCTAGCCTCAGCCTAGGGGTGCCCTAGCCTAAGCCTAGGAGTGCCCTAGCCTAAGCCTAGGGTGCCCTTGCCTAAGCCTAGGGATGCCTTAGCCTAAGCCTAGGGGTCCCCTAGCCTTAGCCTAAGCCTAGGGTGCCCTAGCCTAAGCCTAGGTGTGCCCTAGCCTAAGCCTAGGGGTGCCCTAGCCTAAGCCTAGTGGTGCCCTAGCCTTAGGCTAGGGGAGCCCTAGCCTTAGCCTAAGCCTAGGGGTGCCCTAGCCTAAGACTATGGGTGCCCTAGCCTAATTTAAGGGTGCCCTAGCCTAAGCCTAGGGGTCCCCTAGCGTAAACCTAGGGGTGCCCTAGGGTTAGGCTAGGGGAGCCCTAGGTTTAGCCTAAGTCTCCGGTTGCCCTAGTTTAAGCCTAGGTGTGCCCTAGCCTAAGCCTAGGGGTGCCCTAGCCTTAGGCTATTGGAGCCCTAGCCTTAGCCTAAGCCTATGGGTGCCCTAGCTTCAGTCTAAGGTTGCCCTTGCCTAAGCCTAGGAGTGCCCTAACCTAAGCCTAGGGGTGCCCTAGCCTAAGCCTAGTAGTGCCTTAGCCTAAGCCTAGGGGTGACCTACCTTAGCCTAAGCCTAGGGGTGCCCTAGCCTAAGCCTAGGGGTGCCCTAGCCTAAGCCTAGTGGTGCCTTAGACTAAGCCTAGGGGTGACCTAGCCTTAGGCTAGGGGAGCACTAGCCTTAGCCTAAGCCTAGTGGTGCCCTAGCCTAAGGATTGGGGTGCCCTAGCCTAAGCTTAGGGGTGCCCTAGCCTAAGCCTAGGCGTGCCCTAGCCTAAGCCTAGGGGTGCCCTACCGTAAGCCTAGGGGTGCCCTAGCCTAAGCTTAAGCTTGCCCTAGCCTTAGGCTAGCTGAGCCCTAGCCTAAGCCTAAGCCTAGGGGTGCCCTAGCCTAAGGCTAGGGGTGCCCTAGCCTAAGCCTAGGGGTGACCTAGCCTAAGCCTAGGGGTGCCCTAGCCTAAGCATAGGCATGCCCTAGCCTAAGCCTAGGGGTGCCCTACCCTAAGCCTAGGGGTGCCCTAGCCTAAGCCTAGGGGTGCCCTAGCCTTAGGCTAGGGGTGCCCAGGCCTTAGGATGGAGGAGCCCTAGCCTTAGCCTAAGCCTATGGCTGCCCTAGCCTAAGCCTATGGCTGCCCTAGCCTAAGCCTAGGGTTGCCCTAGCCTAAGCCTAGGGGTGCCCTAGGCTAAGCCTAGGGGTGCCCTAGCCTAAGCCTAGGGGTGCCGTAGCCTAAGCCTAGGGGTGCCCTAGCCTAAGCCTAGGGGTGCCCAGGCCTTAGGATAGTGGAGCCCTAGCCTTAGCCTAAGCCTATGGCTGCCTTAGCCTAAGCCTAGGCGTGCCCTAGCCTAAGCCTAGGGGTGCCCTAGCCTAAGCCTAGGGGTGCCCTAGCCTAAGTCTAGGTGTGCCCTAGCCTAAGCCTAGGGGTGCCCTACCCTAAGCCTAGGGGTGCCCTAGCCTAAGCTTAGGCTTGCCCTAGCCTTAGGCTAGCTGAGCCCTAGCCTAAGCCTAAGCCTAGGAGTGCCCTAGCCTAAGCCTATGGGTACCCTAGCCTATGCCTAGGGGTGCCCTAGCCTTAGGCTAGGGGTGCCCAGGCCTTAGGATAGAGGAGCCCTAGCCTTAGCCTAAACCTATGGCTGCCCTAGCCTATGCCTATGGCTGCCCTAGCCTAAGCCTAGGGTTTCCCTAGCCTAAGCCTAGGGGTGCCCTAGCCTAAGGCTAGGGGTGCCCTATCCTAAGCCTAGGGGTGCCGTAGCCTAAGCCTAGGGGTGCCCTAGCCTAAGCCTATGGGTGCCCAGGCCTTAGGATAGAGGAGCCCTAGCCTTAGCCTAAGCCTATGGCTGCCCTAGCCTAAGCCTAGGCGTGCCCTAGCCTAAGCTGAGGGGTGCCCTACCCTAAGCCTAGGGGTGCCCTACCCTAAGCCCAGGGGTGCCCTAGCCTAACCTAAGCTTGCCCTAGCCTTAGGCTAGAGGACCCCTAGCCTTAGCCTAAGCTTAGGGTGCCCTAGCCTAAGACTAGGGGTGCCCTAGCTTAAGCCTTGGGGTGCCCTAGACTAAGCCTAGGGGTGCCCTAGGGTTATCCTAGGGGAGACCTAGCCTTAGCCTAAGCCTAGGGGTGCCCTAGCCTAAGCCTAGGGGTGCCCTAGCCTAAGCCGAGGGGTGCCCTACCCTAAGCCTAGGGGTGCCCTACCCTAAGCCCAGGGGTGCCCTAGCCTAACCTAAGCGTGCCCTAGCCTTAGGCTAGAGGTGCCCTAGCCTTAGCCTAAGCCTAGGGGTGCCCTAGCCTAAGACTAGGGGTGCCCTAGCCTAAGCCTTGGGGTGCCCTAGCCTAAGCCTAGGGGTGCCCTAGGGTTATCCTAGGGGAGCCCTAGCCTTAGCCTAAGCCTAGGGGTGCCCTAGCCTAAGCCTAGGGGTGCCTTGCCTAAGCCTAAGGGTGCCCTAGCCTAAGCCTAGGGGTGCCCTAGCCTAAGCCTAGGGGTGCCAAAGCCTTAGGCTAGGGGAGCCCTAGACTTAGCATAAGCCTAGGGGTGCCCTAGCCTAAGCCTAGCGGTGCCCTAGCCTAAGCCTAGTGGTGCCTTAGACTAAGCCTAGGGGTGACCTAGCCTTAGGCTAGGGGAGCACTAGCCTTAGCCTAAGCCTAGGGGTGCCCTAGCCTAAGCCTAGCCGTGCCCTAGCCTAAGCCTAGGGGTGCCCTACCGTAAGCCTAGGGGTGCCCTAGCCTAAGCTTAAGCTTGCCCTAGCCTTAGGCTAGCTGAGCCCTAGCCTAAGCCTAAGCCTAGGGGTGCCCTAGCCTAAGGCTAGGGGTGCCCTAGCCTAAGCCTAGGGGTGACCTAGCCTAAGCCTAGGGGTGCCCTAGCCTAAGCATAGGCGTGCCCTAGCCTAAGTCTAGAGGTGCCCTACCCTAAGCCTAGGGGTGCCCTAGCCTAAGCCTAGGGGTGCCCTAGCCTTAGGCTAGGGGTGCCCAGGCCTTAGGATAGAGGAGCCCTAGCCTTAGCCTAAGCCTATGGCTGCCCTAGCCTAAGCCTATGGCTGCCCTAGCCTAAGCCTAGGGTTGCCCTAGCCTAAGCCTAGGGGTGCCCTAGCCTAAGCCTAGGGGTGCCCTAGCCTAAGCCTAGCGGTGCCGTAGCCTAAGCCTAGGGGTGCCCTAGCCTAAGCCTAGGGGTGCCCAGGCCTTAGGATAGTGGAGCCCTAGCCTTAGCCTAAGCCTATGGCTGCCTTAGCCTAAGCCTAGGCGTGCCCTAGCCTAAGCCTAGGGGTGCCCTAGCCTAAGCCTAGGGGTGCCCTAGCCTAAGTCTAGGTGTGCCCTAGCCTAAGCCTAGGGGTGCCCTACCCTAAGCCTAGGGGTGCCCTAGCCTAAGCTTAGGCTTGCCCTAGCCTTAGGCTAGCTGAGCCCTAGCCTAAGCCTAAGCCTAGGGGTGCCCTAGCCTAAGCCTAGGGGTGCCCTAGCCTATGCCTAGGGGTGCCCTAGCCTTAGGCTAGGGGTGCCCAGGCCTTAGGATAGAGGAGCCCTAGCCTTAGCCTAAACCTATGGCTGCCCTAGCCTAAGCCTATGGCTGCCCTAGCCTAAGCCTAGGGTTTCCCTAGCCTAAGCCTAGGGGTGCCCTAGCCTAAGACTAGGGGTGCCCTATCCTAAGCCTAGGGGTGCCGTAGCCTAAGCCTAGGGGTGCCCTAGCCTAAGCCTATGGGTGCCCAGGCCTTAGGATAGAGGAGCCCTAGCCCTAGCCTAAGCCGAGGGGTGCCCTACCCTAAGCCTAGGGGTGCCCTACCGTAAGCCCAGGGGTGCCCTAGCCTAACCTAAGCTTGCCCTAGCCTTAGGCTAGAGGACCCCTAGCCTTAGCCTAAGCTTAGGGTGCCCTAGCCTAAGACTAGGGGTGCCCTAGCTTAAGCCTTGTGGTGCCCTAGAGTAAGCCTAGGGGTGCCCTAGGGTTATCCTAGGGGAGCCCTAGCCTTAGCCTAAACCTAGGGGTGCCCTAGCCTAAGCCTAGGGGTGACCTAGCCTAAGCCGAGGGGTGCCCTACCCTAAGCCTAGGGGTGCCCTACCCTAAGCCCAGGAGTGCCCTAGCCTAACCTAAGCTTGCCCTAGCCTTAGGCTAGAGGAGCCCTAGCCTTAGCCTAAGCCTAGGGGTGCCCTAGCCTAAGACTAGGGGTGCCCTAGCCTAAGCCTTGGGGTGCCCTAGCCTAAGCCTAGAGGTGCCCTAGGGTTATCCTAGGGGAGCCCTAGCCTTAGCCTAAGCCTAGGGGTGCCCTAGCCTAAGCCTAGGGGTGCCCTAGCCTAAGCCTAAGGGTGCCCTAGCCTAAGCCTAGGGGTGCCCTAGCCTAAGCCTAGGGGTGCCAAAGCCTTAGGCTAGGGGAGCCCTAGTGTTAGCATAAGCCTAGGGGTGCCCTAGCCTAAGCCTAGGGGTGCCCTAGCCTAATCCTAGTGGTGCCTTAGACTAAGCCTAGGGGTGACCTAGCCTTAGGCTAGGGGAGCACTAGCCTTAGCCTAAGCCTAGGGGTGCCCTAGCCTAAGCCTAGGCGTGCCCTAGCCTAAGCCTAGGGGTGCCCTACCGTAAGCCTAGGGGTGCCCTAGCCTAAGCTTAAGCTTGCCCTAGCCTTAGGCTAGCTGAGCCCTAGCCTAAGCCTAAGCCTAGGGCTGCCCTAGGTTTAGGCTAGGGGTGCCCTAGCCTAAACCTAGGGGTGACCTAGCCTAAGCCTAGGGGTGCCCTAGCCTAAGCATAGGCGTGCCCTAGCCTAAGTCTAGGGGTGCCCTACCCTAAGCCTAGGGGTGCCCTAGCCTAAGCCTAGGGGTGCCCTAGCCTTAGGCTAGGGGTGCCCAGGCCTTAGGATAGAGGAGCCCTAGCCTTAGCCTAAGCCTATGGCTGCCCTAGCCTAAGCCTAGGGTTGCCCTAGCCTAAGCCTAGGGGTGCCCTAGCCTAAGCCTAGGGGTGCCCTAGCCTAAGCCTAGGGGTGCCGTAGCCTAAGCCTAGGGGTGCCCTAGCCTAAGCCTAGGGGTGCCCAGGCCTTAGGATAGTGGAGCCCTAGCATTAGCCTAAGCCTATGGGTGCCTTAGCCTAAGCCTAGGCGTGCCCTAGCCTAAGCCTAGGGGTGCCCTAGCCTAAGCCTAGGGGTGCCCTAGCCTAAGTCTAGGTGTGCCCTAGCCTAAGCCTAGGGGTGCCCTACCCTAAGCTTAGGGGTGCCCTAGCCTAAGCTTAGGATTGCCCTAGCCTTAGGCTAGCTGAGCCCTAGCCTAAGCCTAAGCCTAGGGGTGCCCTAGCCTAAGCCTAGGGGTGCCCTAGCCTATGCCTAGGGGTGCCCTAGCCTTAGGCTAGGGGTGCCCAGGCCTTAGGATAGAGGAGCCCTAGCCTTAGCCTAAACCTATGGCTGCCCTAGCCTAAGCCTATGGCTGCCCTAGCCTAAGCCTAGGGTTTCCCTAGCCTAAGCATAGGGGTGCCCTAGCCTAAGGCTAGGGGTGCCCTATCCTAAGCCTAGGGGTGCCGTAGCCTAAGCCTAGGGGTGCCCTAGCCTAAGCCTATGGGTGCCCAGGCCTTAGGATAGAGGAGCCCTAGCCTTAGACTAAGCCTATGGCTGCCCTAGCCTAAGCCTAGGCGTGCCCTAGCCTAAGCCGAGGGGTGCCCTACCCTAAGCCTAGGGGTGCCCTACCCTAAGCCCAGGGGTGCCCTAGCCTAACCTAAGCTTGCCCTAGCCTTAGGCTAGAGGAGCCCTAGCCTTAGCCTAAGCTTAGGGTGCCCTAGCCTAAGACTAGGGGTGCCCTAGCTTAAGCCTTGGGGTGCCCTACACTAAGCCTAGGGGTGCCCTAGGGTTATCCTAGGGGAGACCTAGCCTTAGCCTAAGCCTAGGGGTGCCCTAGCCTAAGCCTAGGGGTGCCCTAGCCTAAGCCGAGGGGTGCCCTAGACTAAGCCTAGGGGTGCCCTAGGGTTATCCTAGGGGAGACCTAGCCTTAGCCTAAGCCTAGGGGTGCCCTAGCCTAAGCCTAGGGGTGCCCTAGCCTAAGCCGAGGGGTGCCCTACCCTAAGCCTAGGGGTGCCCTACCCTAAGCCCAGGGGTGCCCTAGCCTAACCTAAGCGTGCCCTAGCCTTAGGCTAGAGGTGCCCTAGCCTTAGCCTAAGCCTAGGGGTGCCCTAGCCTAAG
Organism: Tenrec ecaudatus; assembly: GCF_050624435.1. Taxonomy (NCBI): domain Eukaryota; kingdom Metazoa; phylum Chordata; class Mammalia; order Afrosoricida; family Tenrecidae; genus Tenrec; species Tenrec ecaudatus. Next base: position 713,820 of record NW_027459481.1, read on the forward strand.
ACTAGGGGTGCCCTAGCCTAAGCCTTGGGGTGCCCTAGCCTAAGCCTAGGGGTGCCCTAGGGTTATCCTAGGGGAGCCCTAGCCTTAGCCTAAGCCTAGGGGTGCCCTAGCCTAAGCCTAGGGGTGCCTTGCCTAAGCCTAAGGGTGCCCTAGCCTAAGCCTAGGGGTGCCCTAGCCTAAGCCTAGGGGTGCCAAAGCCTTAGGCTAGGGGAGCCCTAGACTTAGCATAAGCCTAGGGGTGCCCTAGCCTAAGCCTAGCGGTGCCCTAGCCTAAGCCTAGTGGTGCCTTAGACTAAGCCTAGGGGTGACCTAGCCTTAGGCTAGGGGAGCACTAGCCTTAGCCTAAGCCTAGGGGTGCCCTAGCCTAAGCCTAGCCGTGCCCTAGCCTAAGCCTAGGGGTGCCCTACCGTAAGCCTAGGGGTGCCCTAGCCTAAGCTTAAGCTTGCCCTAGCCTTAGGCTAGCTGAGCCCTAGCCTAAGCCTAAGCCTAGGGGTGCCCTAGCCTAAGGCTAGGGGTGCCCTAGCCTAAGCCTAGGGGTGACCTAGCCTAAGCCTAGGGGTGCCCTAGCCTAAGCATAGGCGTGCCCTAGCCTAAGTCTAGAGGTGCCCTACCCTAAGCCTAGGGGTGCCCTAGCCTAAGCCTAGGGGTGCCCTAGCCTTAGGCTAGGGGTGCCCAGGCCTTAGGATAGAGGAGCCCTAGCCTTAGCCTAAGCCTATGGCTGCCCTAGCCTAAGCCTATGGCTGCCCTAGCCTAAGCCTAGGGTTGCCCTAGCCTAAGCCTAGGGGTGCCCTAGCCTAAGCCTAGGGGTGCCCTAGCCTAAGCCTAGCGGTGCCGTAGCCTAAGCCTAGGGGTGCCCTAGCCTAAGCCTAGGGGTGCCCAGGCCTTAGGATAGTGGAGCCCTAGCCTTAGCCTAAGCCTATGGCTGCCTTAGCCTAAGCCTAGGCGTGCCCTAGCCTAAGCCTAGGGGTGCCCTAGCCTAAGCCTAGGGGTGCCCTAGCCTAAGTCTAGGTGTGCCCTAGCCTAAGCCTAGGGGTGCCCTACCCTAAGCCTAGGGGTGCCCTAGCCTAAGCTTAGGCTTGCCCTAGCCTTAGGCTAGCTGAGCCCTAGCCTAAGCCTAAGCCTAGGGGTGCCCTAGCCTAAGCCTAGGGGTGCCCTAGCCTATGCCTAGGGGTGCCCTAGCCTTAGGCTAGGGGTGCCCAGGCCTTAGGATAGAGGAGCCCTAGCCTTAGCCTAAACCTATGGCTGCCCTAGCCTAAGCCTATGGCTGCCCTAGCCTAAGCCTAGGGTTTCCCTAGCCTAAGCCTAGGGGTGCCCTAGCCTAAGACTAGGGGTGCCCTATCCTAAGCCTAGGGGTGCCGTAGCCTAAGCCTAGGGGTGCCCTAGCCTAAGCCTATGGGTGCCCAGGCCTTAGGATAGAGGAGCCCTAGCCCTAGCCTAAGCCGAGGGGTGCCCTACCCTAAGCCTAGGGGTGCCCTACCGTAAGCCCAGGGGTGCCCTAGCCTAACCTAAGCTTGCCCTAGCCTTAGGCTAGAGGACCCCTAGCCTTAGCCTAAGCTTAGGGTGCCCTAGCCTAAGACTAGGGGTGCCCTAGCTTAAGCCTTGTGGTGCCCTAGAGTAAGCCTAGGGGTGCCCTAGGGTTATCCTAGGGGAGCCCTAGCCTTAGCCTAAACCTAGGGGTGCCCTAGCCTAAGCCTAGGGGTGACCTAGCCTAAGCCGAGGGGTGCCCTACCCTAAGCCTAGGGGTGCCCTACCCTAAGCCCAGGAGTGCCCTAGCCTAACCTAAGCTTGCCCTAGCCTTAGGCTAGAGGAGCCCTAGCCTTAGCCTAAGCCTAGGGGTGCCCTAGCCTAAGACTAGGGGTGCCCTAGCCTAAGCCTTGGGGTGCCCTAGCCTAAGCCTAGAGGTGCCCTAGGGTTATCCTAGGGGAGCCCTAGCCTTAGCCTAAGCCTAGGGGTGCCCTAGCCTAAGCCTAGGGGTGCCCTAGCCTAAGCCTAAGGGTGCCCTAGCCTAAGCCTAGGGGTGCCCTAGCCTAAGCCTAGGGGTGCCAAAGCCTTAGGCTAGGGGAGCCCTAGTGTTAGCATAAGCCTAGGGGTGCCCTAGCCTAAGCCTAGGGGTGCCCTAGCCTAATCCTAGTGGTGCCTTAGACTAAGCCTAGGGGTGACCTAGCCTTAGGCTAGGGGAGCACTAGCCTTAGCCTAAGCCTAGGGGTGCCCTAGCCTAAGCCTAGGCGTGCCCTAGCCTAAGCCTAGGGGTGCCCTACCGTAAGCCTAGGGGTGCCCTAGCCTAAGCTTAAGCTTGCCCTAGCCTTAGGCTAGCTGAGCCCTAGCCTAAGCCTAAGCCTAGGGCTGCCCTAGGTTTAGGCTAGGGGTGCCCTAGCCTAAACCTAGGGGTGACCTAGCCTAAGCCTAGGGGTGCCCTAGCCTAAGCATAGGCGTGCCCTAGCCTAAGTCTAGGGGTGCCCTACCCTAAGCCTAGGGGTGCCCTAGCCTAAGCCTAGGGGTGCCCTAGCCTTAGGCTAGGGGTGCCCAGGCCTTAGGATAGAGGAGCCCTAGCCTTAGCCTAAGCCTATGGCTGCCCTAGCCTAAGCCTAGGGTTGCCCTAGCCTAAGCCTAGGGGTGCCCTAGCCTAAGCCTAGGGGTGCCCTAGCCTAAGCCTAGGGGTGCCGTAGCCTAAGCCTAGGGGTGCCCTAGCCTAAGCCTAGGGGTGCCCAGGCCTTAGGATAGTGGAGCCCTAGCATTAGCCTAAGCCTATGGGTGCCTTAGCCTAAGCCTAGGCGTGCCCTAGCCTAAGCCTAGGGGTGCCCTAGCCTAAGCCTAGGGGTGCCCTAGCCTAAGTCTAGGTGTGCCCTAGCCTAAGCCTAGGGGTGCCGTAGCCTAAGCCTAGGGGTGCCCTAGCCTAAGCCTAGGGGTGCCCAGGCCTTAGGATAGTGGAGCCCTAGCATTAGCCTAAGCCTATGGGTGCCTTAGCCTAAGCCTAGGCGTGCCCTAGCCTAAGCCTAGGGGTGCCCTAGCCTAAGCCTAGGGGTGCCCTAGCCTAAGTCTAGGTGTGCCCTAGCCTAAGCCTAGGGGTGCCCTACCCTAAGCTTAGGGGTGCCCTAGCCTAAGCTTAGGATTGCCCTAGCCTTAGGCTAGCTGAGCCCTAGCCTAAGCCTAAGCCTAGGGGTGCCCTAGCCTAAGCCTAGGGGTGCCCTAGCCTATGCCTAGGGGTGCCCTAGCCTTAGGCTAGGGGTGCCCAGGCCTTAGGATAGAGGAGCCCTAGCCTTAGCCTAAACCTATGGCTGCCCTAGCCTAAGCCTATGGCTGCCCTAGCCTAAGCCTAGGGTTTCCCTAGCCTAAGCATAGGGGTGCCCTAGCCTAAGGCTAGGGGTGCCCATCCTAAGCCTAGGGGTGCCGTAGCCTAAGCCTAGGGGTGCCCTAGCCTAAGCCTATGGGTGCCCAGGCCTTAGGATAGAGGAGCCCTAGCCTTAGACTAAGCCTATGGCTGCCCTAGCCTAAGCCTAGGCGTGCCCTAGCCTAAGCCGAGGGGTGCCCTACCCTAAGCCTAGGGGTGCCCTACCCTAAGCCCAGGGGTGCCCTAGCCTAACCTAAGCTTGCCCTAGCCTTAGGCTAGAGGAGCCCTAGCCTTAGCCTAAGCTTAGGGTGCCCTAGCCTAAGACTAGGGGTGCCCTAGCTTAAGCCTTGGGGTGCCCTACACTAAGCCTAGGGGTGCCCTAGGGTTATCCTAGGGGAGCCCTAGCCTTAGCCTAAGCCTAGGGGTACCCTAGCCTAAGCCTGGACGTGCCCTTGCCTAAGCCGAGGGGTGCCCTACCCTAAGCCTAGGGGTGCCCTACCCTAAGCCCAGGGGTGCCCTAGCCTAACCTAAGCTTGCCCTAGCCTTAGGCTAGAGGAGCCCTAGCCTTAGCCTAAGCCTAGGGGTGCCCTTGCCTAAGACTAGGGGTGCCCTAGCCTAAGCCTTGGGGTGCCCTAGCCTAAGCCTAGGGGTGCCCTAGGGTTATCCTAGGGGAGCCGTAGCCTTATCCTAAGCCTAGGGGTGCCCCAGCCTAAGCCTAGGGGTGCCCTAGCCTAAGCCTAAGGGTGCCCTAGCCTAAGCCTAGGGGTGCCCTAGCCTAAGCCTAGGGGTGCCAAAGCCTTAGGCTAGGGGAGCCTTAGACTTAGCATAAGCCTAGGGGTGCCCTAGTCTAAGCCTAGTGGTGCCCTATCCTAAGCCTGGGGGTGCCCTAGCCTAAGCCTAGGGTTGCCGTAGCCTTAGGCTAAGGGAGCCCTAACCTTAGCCTAAGCCTAGGGCTGCCCTAGCCCAAGCCTAGGGGTGCCGTAGCCTAAGCCTAGGGGTGCCCTAGCCTAAGCCTAGGGGTGCCCTAGCCTAAGCTTATGGGTGCCCTAGCCTAAGGCTAGGGGTGCCCTAGCCTTAGTCTAGTGGAGCCCTTGCCTTAGACTAAGCATAGGGGTGCCCTACCCTAAGCCTAGATGTGACCTAGCCTAAGCCTAGGGGTGCCCTACCCTAAGCCTAGGGGTTCCCTAGCCTAAACCTAGCGGTTCCCTAGACTAAGCCTAGGGGTGACCTAGCCTTAGGCTAGGGGAGCCCTAGCCTTAGTCTAAGCCTAGCGGTGCCCTAGCCTAAGCCTAGGGGTGCCCTAGCCCAAGCCTAGGGATGCCCTAGCGTTAGGCTAGAGGAGCCCTAGCCTTATCTTAGGGGTGCCCTAGCCTAAGTCTAGCGGTGCCCTAGCCTAAGCCAAGGGGTACCCTAGCCTTAGGCTAGGAGAGCCCTAGCCTTAGCCTAAACCTAGGGGTGGCCCAGCATAAGTCTAGGGGTGCATAGCCTAAGCATAGGGTTGCCCTAACCTAAGCCTAGGGGTTCCTTACCTAAGCCTATGGGTGCCCTAGCCTAAGCCTTGGGGTGCCCTAGCCTAAGCCTAGGGGTGCCCAAACCTAAGCTTAGGGATGCCCTAGCCTAAGCCTAAGGGTGCCCTTGCCTAAGCCTAGTGATGCCCTAGCCTTAGGCTAGGGGAGCCCTAGCCTTACCCTAAGCCTAGGGGTGCCCTAGCCTAAGACTGGGGGTGCCCTTGCCTAAGCTTAGGGGTGCCCTAGCCTAAGCCTAGGGTTGCCCTAGCCTAAGCCTAGGGGTGCCCTAGCCTAAGCCTAGGGGTGCCCTAGCCTAAGCCTAGGGGTGCCGTAGCCTAAGCCTAGGGGTGCCCTAGCCTAAGCCTAGGGGTGCCCTAGCCTAAGCCTAGGGGTGCCCTAGCCTATGCCTAGGAGTGCCCTAGCCTTAGGCTAGGGGTGCCCAGGCCTTAGGATAGAGGAGCCCTAGCCTTAGCCTAAACCTATGGCTGCCCTAGCCTAAGCCTATGGCTGCCCTAGCCTAAGCCTAGGGTTTCCCTAGCCTAAGCATAGGGGTGCCCTAGCCTAAGGCTAGGGGTGCCCTATCCTAAGCCTAGGGGTGCCGTAGCCTAAGCCTAGGGGTGCCCTAGCCTAAGCCTATGGGTGCCCAGGCCTTAGGATAGAGGAGCCCTAGCCTTAGACTAAGCCTATGGCTGCCCTAGCCTAAGCCTAGGCGTGCCCTAGCCTAAGCCGAGGGGTGCCCTACCCTAAGCCTAGGGGTGCCCTACCCTAAGCCCAGGGGTGCCCTAGCCTAACCTAAGCTTGCCCTAGCCTTAGGCTAGAGGAGCCCTAGCCTTAGCCTAAGCTTAGGGTGCCCTAGCCTAAGACTAGGGGTGCCCTAGCTTAAGCCTTGGGGTGCCCTACACTAAGCCTAGGGGTGCCCTAGGGTTATCCTAGGGGAGCCCTAGCCTTAGCCTAAGCCTAGGGGTACCCTAGCCTAAGCCTGGACGTGCCCTTGCCTAAGCCGAGGGGTGCCCTACCCTAAGCCTAGGGGTGCCCTACCCTAAGCCCAGGGGTGCCCTAGCCTAACCTAAGCTTGCCCTAGCCTTAGGCTAGAGGAGCCCTAGCCTTAGCCTAAGCCTAGGGGTGCCCTAGCCTAAGACTAGGGGTGCCCTAGCCTAAGCCTTGGGGTGCCCTAGCCTAAGCCTAGGGGTGCCCTAGGGTTATCCTAGGGGAGCCGTAGCCTTATCCTAAGCCTAGGGGTGCCCTAGCCTAAGCCTAGGGGTGCCCTAGCCTAAGCCTAAGGGTGCCCTAGCCTAAGCCTAGGGGTGCCCTAGCCTAAGCCTAGGGGTGCCAAAGCCTTAGGCTAGGGGAGCCTTAGACTTAGCATAAGCCTAGGGGTGCCCTAGTCTAAGCCTAGTGGTGCCCTATCCTAAGCCTGGGGGTGCCCTAGCCTAAGCCTAGGGTTGCCGTAGCCTTAGGCTAAGGGAGCCCTAACCTTAGCCTAAGCCTAGGGCTGCCCTAGCCCAAGCCTAGGGGTGCCGTAGCCTAAGCCTAGGGGTGCCCTAGCCTAAGCCTAGGGGTGCCCTAGCCTAAGCTTATGGGTGCCCTAGCCTAAGGCTAGGGGTGCCCTAGCCTTAGTCTAGTGGAGCCCTTGCCTTAGACTAAGCATAGGGGTGCCCTACCCTAAGCCTAGATGTGACCTAGCCTAAGCCTAGGGGTGCCCTACCCTAAGCCTAGGGGTTCCCTAGCCTAAACCTAGCGGTTCCCTAGACTAAGCCTAGGGGTGACCTAGCCTTAGGCTAGGGGAGCCCTAGCCTTAGTCTAAGCCTAGCGGTGCCCTAGCCTAAGCCTAGGGGTGCCCTAGCCCAAGCCTAGGGATGCCCTAGCGTTAGGCTAGAGGAGCCCTAGCCTTATCTTAGGGGTGCCCTAGCCTAAGTCTAGCGGTGCCCTAGCCTAAGCCAAGGGGTACCCTAGCCTTAGGCTAGGAGAGCCCTAGCCTTAGCCTAAACCTAGGGGTGGCCCAGCATAAGTCTAGGGGTGCATAGCCTAAGCATAGGGTTGCCCTAACCTAAGCCTAGGGGTTCCTTACCTAAGCCTATGGGTGCCCTAGCCTAAGCCTTGGGGTGCCCTAGCCTAAGCCTAGGGGTGCCCAAACCTAAGCTTAGGGATGCCCTAGCCTAAGCCTAAGGGTGCCCTTGCCTAAGCCTAGTGATGCCCTAGCCTTAGGCTAGGGGAGCCCTAGCCTTACCCTAAGCCTAGGGGTGCCCTAGCCTAAGACTGGGGGTGCCCTTGCCTAAGCTTAGGGGTGCCCTAGCCTAAGCCTAGGCGTCTCTAGCGTAAGCCTAGGGGTGCCCTAGGCTTAGGCTAGGGGAGCCCTAGCCTTCGCCTAATCCTAGGGGTGCCCTAGCCTAAGACTAGGAGTGCCCTAGCCAAAGCCTTGGGGTGCCCTGGCCTTAGGATAGGGGAGACCTAGCCTTAGCGTAAGCCTACGGGTGCCCTAGCCTCAGCTTAGGGTTGCCCTTGCCTCAGCCTAGGTGTGCCCTAACGTAAGCATAGTATTGCCCTAGCCTAAGCCTAGGGGTGCCCTAGCCTAAGCCTAGTGGTGCCTTAGACTAAGCCTAGGGGTGACCTAGCCTTAGCCTAAGCCTAGGGGGCTCTAGCCTAAGCCTAAGGGTGCCCTAACCTAAGCCTAGGGTGCCCTAGCCTAAGCCTAGGGGTGCCTTAGCCTAAGCCTAGGGGTCCCCTAGCCTTAGCCTAAGCCTAGGGGTGCCCTAGCCTAAGCCTATGGGTGCCCTAGCCTAAGCCTAGGGGTGCCCTAGCCATAGCCTAGGGTAGCCCTAGCCTTAGCCTAAGCTTAGGGGTGCCCGAGCCTAAGCCTAGGGTTACCCTAGCCTAAGCCTAGGGGTGCCCTAGCCTTAGGCTAGTGGAGCCCTAGCCTTAGCCTACGCCTAGGTGTGCCCTAGCCTAAATTAGGGGTGACCTAGCCTAAGCCTAGGCGTGCCCTAGCCTAAGCCTAGGGGTGCCCTAGCCTGAGCCTAGGGGTGCCCTAGCCTGAGCCACCGGGTGCCCTAGACTGAGGCTAGGGGAGCCCTAGCCTTAGTCTAGCCTAGGTTGCCCTAGCCTAAGCCTAGGGGTGCCCTAGCCTAAGCCTAGGGGTGCCCTAGCCTGTGGCTAGGGGAGCCGTAGCCTAAGCCTACGGGTGCCCTTGCCTAAGCCTAGGGATGCCTTAGCCTAAGCCTAGGGGTGCCCTAGGGTTAAGTTAGGGGAGCCCTAGCCTTAGCCTAATCCTAGGGGTGCCCTAGCCTAAGCCTAGGAGTGCCCTAGCCTAAGCCTAGTGTGCCCTTGCCTAAGCCTAGGGATGCCTTAGCCTAAGCCCAGGGGTCCCCTAGCCTTAGCCTAAGCCTAGGGTGCCCTAGCCTAAGCCTAGGTGTGCCCTAGCCTAAGCCTAGGGGTGCCCTAGCCTAAGCCTAGTGGTGCCCTAGCCTTAGGCTAGGGGAGCCCTAGCCTTAGCCTAAGCCTAGGGGTGCCCTAGCCTAAGACTATGGGTGCCCTAGCCTAATTTAAGGGTGCCCTAGCCTAAGCCTAAGGTTCCCCTAGCGTAAGCCTAGGGGTGCCCTAGGGTTAGTTTAGGGGAGCCCTAGGTTTAGGCTAAGTCTACGGGTGCCCTAGTTTAAGCCTAGGTGTGCCCTAGCCTAAGCCTAGGGGTGCCCTAGGCTTAGGCTATTGGAGCCCTAGCCTTAGCCTAAGCCTATGGGTGCCCTAGTTTCAGTCTAGGTTTACCCTTGCCTAAGCCTAGGAGTGCCCTAGCCTAAGCCTAGGGGTGCCCTAGCCTAAGCCTAGTGGTGCCTTAGCCAAAGCCTAGGGGTGACCTAGCCTTAGCCTAAGCCTAGGGGTGCCCTAGCCTAAGCCTCGTGGTGCCTTAGCCTAAGCCTAGGGGTGCCTTAGCCTAAGCCTAGGCGTGCCCTAGCCTAAGCCTAGGGGTGCCCTACCCTAAGCTTAGGGGTGCCCTAGCCTAAGCTTAGGCTTGCCCTAACCTTAGGCTAGCTGAGCCCTAGCCTAAGCCTAAGCCTAGGGGTGCCCTAGCCTAAGCCTAGGGGTGCCCTAGCCTAAGCCTTGGGGTGCCCTAGCCTAAGCCTAGGGGTGCCCTAGCCTAAGCCTAGGCGTGCCCTAGCCTAAGCCTAGGGGTGCCCTACCCTAAGACTAGGGGTGCCCTAGCCTAAGCTTAGGCTTGCCCTAGCCTTAGGCTAGCTGAGCCCTAGCCTAAGCCTAAGCCTAGGGGTGCCCTAGCCTAAGCCTAGGGGTGCCTTAGCCTAAGCCTAGGGGTCCCCTAGCCTTAGCCTAAGCCTAGGGGTGCCCTAGCCTAAGCCTATGGGTGCCCTAGCCTAAGCCTAGGGGTGCCCTAGCCATAGCCTAGGGTAGCCCTAGCCTTAGCCTAAGCTTAGGGGTGCCCGAGCCTAAGCCTAGGGTTACCCTAGCCTAAGCCTAGGGGTGCCCTAGCTTTAGGCTAGTGGAGCCCTAGCCTTAGCCTACGCCTAGGTGTGCCCTAGCCTAAATTAGGAGTGACCTAGCCTAAGCCTAGGCGTGCCCTAGCCTAAGCCTAGGGGTGCCCTAGCCTGAGCCTAGGGGTGCCCTAGCCTGAGCCACCGGGTGCCCTAGACTGAGGCTAGGGGAGCCCTAGCCTTAGTCTAGCCTAGGTTGCCCTAGCCTAAGCCTAGGGGTGCCCTAGCCTAAGCCTAGGGGTGCCCTAGCCTGTGGCTAGGGGAGCCGTAGCCTAAGCCTACGGGTGCCCTTGCCTAAGCCTAGGGATGCCTTAGCCTAAGCCTAGGGGTGCCCTAGGGTTAAGTTAGGGGAGCCCTAGCCTTAGCCTAATCCTAGGGGTGCCCTAGCCTAAGCCTAGGAGTGCCCTAGCCTAAGCCTAGTGTGCCCTTGCCTAAGCCTAGGGATGCCTTAGCCTAAGCCCAGGGGTCCCCTAGCCTTAGCCTAAGCCTAGGGTGCCCTAGCCTAAGCCTAGGTGTGCCCTAGCCTAAGCCTAGGGGTGCCCTAGCCTAAGCCTAGTGGTGCCCTAGCCTTAGGCTAGGGGAGCCCTAGCCTTAGCCTAAGCCTAGGGGTGCCCTAGCCTAAGACTATGGGTGCCCTAGCCTAATTTAAGGGTGCCCTAGCCTAAGCCTAAGGTTCCCCTAGCGTAAGCCTAGGGGTGCCCTAGGGTTAGTTTAGGGGAGCCCTAGGTTTAGGCTAAGTCTACGGGTGCCCTAGTTTAAGCCTAGGTGTGCCCTAGCCTAAGCCTAGGGGTGCCCTAGCCTTAGGCTATTGGAGCCCTAGCCTTAGCCTAAGCCTATGGGTGCCCTAGTTTCAGTCTAGGTTTGCCCTTGCCTAAGCCTAGGAGTGCCCTAGCCTAAGCCTAGGGGTGCCCTAGCCTAAGCCTAGTGGTGCCTTAGCCAAAGCCTAGGGGTGACCTAGCCTTAGCCTAAGCCTAGGGGTGCCCTAGCCTAAGCCTCGTGGTGCCTTAGCCTAAGCCTAGGGGTGCCTTAGCCTAAGCCTAGGCGTGCCCTAGCCTAAGCCTAGGGGTGCCCTACCCTAAGCTTAGGGGTGCCCTAGCCTAAGCTTAGGCTTGCCCTAACCTTAGGCTAGCTGAGCCCTAGCCTAAGCCTAAGCCTAGGGGTGCCCTAGCCTAAGCCTAGGGGTGCCCTAGCCTAAGCCTTGGGGTGCCCTAGCCTAAGCCTAGGGGTGCCCTAGCCTAAGCCTAGGCGTGCCCTAGCCTAAGCCTAGGGGTGCCCTACCCTAAGACTAGGGGTGCCCTAGCCTAAGCTTAGGCTTGCCCTAGCCTTAGGCTAGCTGAGCCCTAGCCTAAGCCTAAGCCTAGGGGTGCCCTAGCCTAAGCCTATGGCTGCCCTAGCCTAAGCCTAGGGTTGCCCTAGCCTAAGCCTAGGGGTGCCCTAGCCTAAGCCTAGGGGTGCCCTAGCCTAAGCCTAGGGGTGCCCTAGCCTAAGCCTAGGCGTGCCCTAGCCTAAGCCTAGGGGTGCCCTACCCTAAGACTAGGGGTGCCCTAGCCTAAGCGTAGGCTTGCCCTAGCCTTAGGCTAGCTGAGCCCTAGCCTAAGCCTAAGCCTAGGGGTGCCCTAGCCTAAGCCTAGGGGTGCCCTAGCCTAAGCCTAGGGGTGCCCTAGCCTAAGCCTAGGGGTGCACTAGCCTAAGGTTAGGAGTGCCCAGGCCTTAGGATAGAGGAGCCCTAGCCTTAGCCTAAGCCTATGGCTACCCTAGCCTAAGCCTAGGGTTGCCCTAGCCTAAGCCTAGGGGTGCCCTAGCCTAAGCCTAGGGGTGCCCTAGCCTAAGCCTAGGGGTGCCGTAGCCTAAGCCTAGGGGTGCCCTAGCCTTAGCCTAGGGGTGCCCAGGCCTTAGGATAGAGGAGCCCTAGCCTTAGCCTAAGCCTATGGCTGCCCTAGCCTAAGCCTAGGCGTGCATTAGCCTAAGCCTAGGGGTGCCCTAGCCTAAGCCTAGGGGTGCCCTATCCTAAGCCTAGGCGTGCCCTAGCCTAAGCTTAGGGGTGCCCTACCCTAAGCTTAGGGGTGCCCTAGCCTAAGCTTATGCTTGCCCTAGCCTTAGGCTAGCTGAGCCCTAGCCTAAGCCTAAGCCTAGGGGTGCCCTAGCCTAAGCCTAGGGGTGCCCTAGCCTAAATCTAGGGGTGCCCTAGCCTAAGCCTAGGGGTGCCCTAGCCTTAGGCTTGGGGTGCCCAGGCCTTAGGATAGAGGAGCCCTAGGCTTAGCCTAAGCCTATGGCTGCCCTAGCCTAAGCCTATGGCTGCCCTAGCCTAAGCCTAGGGTTGCCCTAGCCTAAGCCTAGGCGTGCGCTAGCCTAAGCCTAGGGGTGCCCTAGCCTCAGCCTAGGGGTGCCCTAGCCTCAACCTAGGGGTGCCCTAGCCTAAGCCTTGGAGTGCCCTAGCCTAAGCCTAGTGTGCCCTTGCCTAAGCCTGGGGATGCCTTAGCCTAAGCCTAGGGGTCCCCTAGTCTTAGCCTAAGCCTAGGGTGCCCTAGCCTAAGCCTAGGTGTGCCCTAGCCTAAGCCTAGGGGTGCCCTAGCCTAAGCCTTGTGGTGCCCTAGCCTTAGGCTAGGGGAGCCCTAGCCTTAGCCTAAGCCTAGGGGTGCCCTAGCCTAAGACTATGGGTGCCCTAGCCTAATTTAAGGGTGCCCTAGCCTAAGCCTAGGGGTCCCCTAGCGTAAGCCTAGGGGTGCCCTAGGGTTAGGCTAGGGGAGCCCTAGCTTTAGCCTAAGTCTACGGGTGCCCTAGTTTAAACCTAGGGGTGCCCTAGCCTAAGCCTAAGGGTGCCCTAGCCTTAGGCTATTGGAGCCCTAGCCTTAGCCTAAGCCTATGTGTGCCCTAGCTTCAGTCTAGGGTTGCCCTTGCCTAAGCCTAGGAGTGCCCTAGCCTAAGCCTAGGGGTGCCCTAGCCTAAGCCTAGTGGTGCCTTAGCCTAAGCCTAGGGGTGACCTAGCCTTAGCCTAAGCCTAGGGGTGCCCTAGCCTAAGCCTAGTAGTGCCTTAGCCTAAGCCTAGGGGTGCGCTAGCCTAAGCCTAGGCGTGCCCTAGCCTAAGCCTAGGGGTGCCCTACCCTAAGCCTAGGGGTGCCCTAGCCTAAGCTTAGGCTTGCCCTAGCCTTAGGCTAGCTGAGCCCTAGCCTAAGCCTAAGCCTAGGGGTGCCGTAGCCTAAGCCTAGGGGTGCCCTAACCTAAGCCTAGGCGTGCCCTAGCCTAAGCCTAGGGGTGCCCTACCCTAAGACTAGGGGTGCCCTAGCCTAAGCTAAGGCTTGCCCTAGCCTTAGGCTAGCTGAGCCCTAGCCTAAGCCTAAGCCTAGGGGTGCCCTAGCCTAAGCCTGGGGGTGCCCTAGCCTAAGCCTAGGGGTGCCCTAGCCTAAGCCTAGGGGTGCCCTAGCCTAAGCCTAGGGGTGCCCTAGCCTAAGGCTAGGAGTGCCCATGCCTTAGGATAGAGGAGCCCTAGCCTTAGCCTAAGCCTATGGCTGCCCTAGCCTAAGCCTATGGCTGCCCTAGCCTAAGCCTAGGGTTGCCCTAGCCTAAGCCTAGGGGTGCCCTAGCCTAAGCCTAGAGGTGCCTTAGCCTAAGCCTAGGGGTGCCGTAGCCTAAGCCTAGGGGTGCCCTAGCCTAAGCCTAGGGGTGCCAAGGCCTTAGGATAGAGGAGCCCTAGCCTTAGCCTAAGCCTATGGGTGCCCTAGCCTAAGCCTAGGCGTGCATTAGCCTAAGCCTAGGGGTGCCCTAGCCTAAGCCTAGGGGTGCCCTAGCCTAAGCCTAGGGGTGCCCTACCCTAAGCATAGGGGTGCCCTAGCCTAAGCTTATGCTTGCCCTAGCCTTAGGCTAGCTGAGCCCTAGCCTAAGCCTAAGCCTAGGGGTGCCCTAGCCTAAGCCTAGGGGTGCCCTAGCCTAAGCCTAGGGGTGCCCTAGCCTTAGGCTTGGGGTGCCCAGGCCTTAGGGTAGAGGAGCCCTAGCCTTAGCCTAAGCCTATGGCTGCCCTAGCCTAAGCCTATGGCTGCCCTAGCCTAAGCCTAGGGGTGCCCTAGCCTAAGGCTTGTGGTGCCCTAGCCTAAGCCTAGGGGTGCCGTAGCCTAAGCCTAGGGGTGCCCTAGCCTAAGCCTATGGGTGCCCAGGCCTTAGGATAGAGGAGCCCTAGCCTTAGCCCAAGCCTATGGCTGCCCTAACCTAAGCCTAGGCGTGCGCTAGCCTAAGACGAGGGGTGCCCTACCCTAAGCCTATGGGTGCCCTACCCTAAGCCCAGGGGTGCCCTAGCCTAACCTAGGCTTGCCGTAGCCTTAGGCTAGAGGAGCCCTAGCCTTAGCCTAAGCCTAGGGGTGCCCTAGCCTAAGACTAGGGGTGCCCTAGCCTAAGCCTTGGGGTGCCCTAGCCTAAGCCTAGGGGTGCCCTAGGGTTATCCTAGGGGAGCCCTAGCCTTAGCCTAAGCCTAGGGGTGCCCTAGCCTAAGCCTAGGGGTGCCCTATCCTAAGCCTAGGGGTTCCTTACCTAAGCCTATGGGTGCCCTAGCCTAAGCCTTGGGGTGCCCTAGCCTAAGCCTAGGGGTGCCCAAACCTAAGCTTAGGGATGCCCTAGCCTAAGCCTAAGGGTGCCCTTGCCTAAGCCTAGTGATGCCCTAGACTTAGGCTAGGGGAGCCCTAGCCTTACCCTAAGCCTAGGGGTGCCCTAGCCTAAGACTAGGGGTGCCCTTGCCTAAGCTTAGGGGTGCCCTAGCCTAAGCCTAGGGGTCCCTAGCCTAAGCCTAGGGGTGCCCTAGGCTTAGGCTAGGGGAGCCCTAGCCTTCGCCTAATCCTAGGGGTGCCCTAGCCTAAGCCTAGGAGTGCCCTAGCCAAAGCCTTGGGGTGCCCTGGCCTTAGGATAGGGGAGACCTAGCCTTAGCGTAAGCCTACGGGTGCCCTAGCCTCAGCTTAGGGTTGCCCTTGCCTCAGCCTAGGGGTGCCCTTGCCTCAGCCTAGGGGTGCCCTAACGTAAGCATAGTATTGCCCTAGCCTAAGCCTAGGAGTGCCCTAGCCTAAGCCTAGTGGTGCCTTAGACTAAGCCTAGGGGTCCCCTAGCCTTAGCCTAAGCCTAGGGGTGCCCTAGCCTAAGCCTATGGGTGCCCTAGCCTAAGCCTAGGGGTGCCCTAGCCATAGCCTAGGGGAGCCCTAGCCTTAGCCTAAGCTTAGGGGTGCCCGAGCCTAAGCCTAGGGTTACCCTAGCCTAAGCCTAGGGGTGCCCTAGCCTTAGGCTAGTGGAGCCCTAGCCTTAGCCTACGCCTAGGTGTGCCCTAGCCTAAATTAGGGGTGACCTAGCCTAAGCCTAGGCGTGCCCTAGCCTAAGCCTAGGGGTGCCCTAGCCTGAGCCTAGGGGTGCCCTAGCCTGAGCCAACGGGTGCCCTAGACTGAGGCTAGGGGAGCCCTAGCCTTAGTCTAGCCTAGGTTGCCCTAGCCTAAGCCTAGGGGTGCCCTAGCCTAAGCCTACGGGTGCCCTAGCCTGTGGCTAGGGGAGCCGTAGCCTAAGCCTACGGGTGCCCTTGCCTAAGCCTAGGGATGCCTTAGCCTAAGCCTAGGGGTGCCCTAGGGTTAGGTTAGGGGAGCCCTAGCCTTAGCCTAATCCTAGGGGTGCCCTAGCCTAAGCCTAGGAGTGCCCTAGCCTAAGCCTAGTGTGCCCTTGCCTAAGCCTAGGGATGCCTTAGCCTAAGCCCAGGGGTCCCCTAGCCTTAGCCTAAGCCTAGGGTGCCCTAGCCTAAGCCTAGGTGTGCCCTAGCCTAAGCCTAGGGGTGCCCTAGCCTAAGCCTAGTGGTGCCCTAGCCTTAGGCTAGGGGAGCCCTAGCCTTAGCCTAAGCCTAGGGGTGCCCTAGCCTAAGACTATGGGTGCCCTAGCCTAATTAAGGGTGCCCTAGCCTAAGCCTAAGGTTCCCCTAGCGTAAGCCTAGGGGTGCCCTAGGGTTAGTTTAGGGGAGCCCTAGGTTTAGGCTAAGTCTACGGGTGCCCTAGTTTAAGCCTAGGTGTGCCCTAGCCTAAGCCTAAGGGTGCCCTAGCCTTAGGCTATTGGAGCCCTAGCCTTAGCCTAAGCCTATGGGTGCCCTAGCTTCAGTCTAGGTTTGCCCTTGCCTAAGCCTAAGAGTGCCCTAGCCTAAGCCTAGGGGTGCCCTAGCCTAAGCCTAGTGGTGCCTTAGCCTAAGCCTAGGGGTGACCTAGCCTTAGCCTAAGCCTAGGGGTGCCCTAGCCTAAGCCTCGTGGTGCCTTAGCCTAAGCCTAGGGGTGCCTTAGCCTAAGCCTAGGCGTGCCTAGCCTAAGCCTAGGGGTGCCCTACCCTAAGCTTAGGGGTGCTCTAGCCTAAGCTTAGGCTTGCCCTAGCCTTATGCTAGCTGAGCCCTAGCCTAAGCCTAAGCCTAGGGGTGCCCTAGCCTAAGCCTAGGGGTGCCCTAGCCTAAGCCTAGGCGTGCCCTAGCCTAAGCCTAGGGGTGCCCTACCCTAAGACTAGGGGTGCCCTAGCCTAAGCTTAGGCTTGCCCTAGCCTTAGGCTAGCTGAGCCCTAGCCTAAGCCTAAGCCTAGGGGTGCCCTAGCCTAAGCTTATGGCTGCCCTAGCCTAAGCCTAGGGTTGCCCTAGCCTAAGCCTAGGGGTGCCCTAGCCTAAGCCTAGGGGTGCCCTAGCCTAAGCCTAGGGGTGCCCTAGCCTAAGCCTAGGCGTGCCCTAGCCTAAGCCTAGGGGTGCCCTACCCTAAGACTAGGGGTGCCCTAGCCTAAGCGTAGGCTTGCCCTAGCCTTAGGCTAGCTGAGCCCTAGCCTAAGCCTAAGCCTAGGGGTGCCCTAGCCTAAGCCTAGGGGTGCCCTAGCCTAAGCCTAGGGGTGTACTAGCCTAAGGTTAGGAGTGCCCAGGCCTTAGGATAGAGGAGCCCTAGCCTTAGCCTAAGTCTATGGCTGCCCTAGCCTAAGCTTATGGCTACCCTAGCCTAAGCCTAGGGTTGCCCTATCCTAAACCTAGGCGTGCCCTAGCCTAAGCTTAGGGGTGCCCTACCCTAAGCATAGGGGTGCCCTAGCCTAATCTTATGCTTGCCCTAGCCTTAGGCTAGCTGAGCCCTAGCCTAAGCCTAAGCCTAGGGGTGCCCTAGCCTAAGCCTAGGGGTGCCCTAGCCTAAATCTAGGGGTGCCCTAGCCTAAGCCTAGGGGTGCCCTAGCCTTAGGCTTGGGGTGCCCAGGCCTTAGGATAGAGGAGCCCTAGCCTTAGCCTAAGCCTATGGCTGCCCTAGCCTAAGCCTATGGCTGCCCTAGCCTAAGCCTAGGGTTGCCCTAGCCTAAGCCTAGGCGTGCGCTAGCCTAAGCCTAGGGGTGCCCTAGCCTCAGTCTAGGGGTTACCTAGCCTCAGCCTAGGGGTGCCCTAGCCTAAGCCTAGGAGTGCCCTAGCCTAAGCCTAGTGTGCCCTTGCCTAAGCCTAGGGATGCCTTAGCCTAAGCCTAGGGGTCCCCTAGCCTTAGCCTAAGCCTAGGGTGCCCTAGCCTAAGCCTAGGTGTGCCCTAGCCTAAGCCTAGGGGTGCCCTAGCCTAAGCCTTGTGGTGCCCTAGCCTTAGGCTAGGGGAGCCCTAGCCTTAGCCTAAGCCTAGGGGTGCACTAGCCTAAGACTATGGGTGCCCTAGCCTAATTTAAGGGTGCCCTAGCCTAAGCCTAGTGGTCCCCTAGCGTAAGCCTAGGGGTGCCCTAGGGTTAGGCTAGGGGAGCCCTAGCTTTAGCCTAAGTCTACGGGTGCCCTAGTTTAAGCCTAGGGGTGCCCTAGCCTAAGCCTAAGGGTGCCCTAGCCTTAGGCTATTGGAGCCCTAGCCTTAGCCTAAGCCTATGGGTGCCCTAGCTTCAGTCTAGGGTTGCCCTTGCCTAAGCCTAGGAGTGCCCTAGCCTAAGCCTAGGGGTGCCCTAGCCTAAGCCTAGTGGTGCCTTAGCCTAAGCCTAGGGGTGACCTAGCCTTAGCCTAAGCCTAGGGGTGCCCTAGACTAAGCCTAGTAGTGCCATAGCCTAAGCCTAGGGGTGGCCTAGCCTAAGCCTAGGCGTGCCCTAGCCTAAGCCTAGGGGTGCCCTACCCTAAGCCTAGGGGTGCCCTAGCCTAAGCTTAGGCTTGCCCTAGCCTTAGGCTAGCTGAGCCCTAGCCTAATCCTAAGCCTAGGGGTGCCCTAGCCTAAGCCTAGGGGTGCCCTAACCTAAGCCTAGGCGTGCCCTAGCCTAAGCCTAGGGGTGCCCTACCCTAAGACTAGGGGTGCCCTAGCCTAAGCTTACGCTTGCCCTAGCCTTAGGCTAGCTGAGCCCTAGCCTAAGCCTAAGCCTAGGGGTGCCCTAGCCTAAGCCTAGGGGTGCCCTAGCCTAAGCCTAGGGGTGCCCTAGCCTAAGCCTAGGGGTGCCCTAGACTAAGGCTAGGAGTGCCCAGGCCTTAGGATAGAGGAGCCCTAGCCTTAGCCTAAGCCTATGGCTGCCCTAGCCTAAGCCTAGGGTTGCCCTAGCCTAAGCCTAGGGGTGCCCTAGCCTAAGCCTAGGGGTGCCTTAGCCTAAGCCTAGGGGTGCCGTAGCCTAAGCCTAGGGGTGCCCTAGCCTAAGCCTAGGGGTGCCAAGGCCTTAGGATAGAGGAGCCCTAGCCTTAGCCTAAGCCTATGGGTGCCCTAGCCTAAGCCTAGGCGTGCATTAGCCTAAGCCTAGGGGTGCCCTAGCCTAAGCCTAGGGGTGCCCTAGCCTAAGCCTAGGGGTGCCCTACCCTAAGCATAGGGGTGCCCTAGCCTAAGCTTATGCTTGCCCTAGCCTTAGGCTAGCTGAGCCCTAGCCTAAGCCTAAGCCTAGGGGTGCCCTAGCCTAAGCCTAGGGGTGCCCTAACCTAAGCCTAGGGGTGCCCTAGCCTAAGCTTAGGGGTGCCCTAGCCTTAGGCTTGGGGTGCCCAGGCCTTAGGGTAGAGGAGCCCTAGCCTTAGCCTAAGCCTATGGCTGCCCTAGCCTAAGCCTATGGCTGCCCTAGCCTAAGCCTAGGGGTGCCCTAGCCTAAGGCTAGGGTTGCCCTAGCCTAAGCCTAGGGGTGCCGTAGCCTAAGCCTAGGGGTGCCCTAGCCTAAGCCTATGGGTGCCCAGGCCTTAGGATAGAGGAGCCCTAGCCTTAGCCCAAGCCTATGGCTGCCCTAGCCTAAGCCTAGGCGTGCGCTAGCCTAAGACGAGGGGTGCCCTACCCTAAGCCTAGGGGTGCCCTACCCTAAGCCCAGGGGTGCCCTAGCCTAACCTAGGCTTGCCGTAGCCTTAGGCTAGAGGAGCCCTAGCCTTAGCCTAAGCCTAGGGGTGCCCTAGCCTAAGACTAGGGGTGCCCTAGCCTAAGCCTTGGGGTGCCCTAGCCTAAGACTAGGGGTGCCCTAGGGTTATCCTAGGGGAGTCCTAGCCTTAGCCTAAGCCTAGGGGTGCCCTAGCCTAAGCCTAGGGGTGCCCTAGCCTAAGCCTAGGGGTGCCCTAGCCTAAGCCTAGGGGTGCCCTAGCCTAAGCCTAGGGGTGCCGAAGCCTTAGACTAGGGGAGCCCTAGACTTAGCATAAGCCTAGGGGTGCCCTAGTCTAAGCCTAGTGGTGCCCTAGCCTAAGCCTAGGGGTGCCCTAGCCTAAGCCAAGGGGTGCCGTAGCCTTAGGCTAGGGGAGCCCTAACCTCAGCCTAAGCCTAAGGCTGCCCTAGCCTAAGCCTAGGGGTGCCGTAGCCTAAGACTAAGGGTGCCCTAGCCTAAGCCTAGGGGTGCCCTAGCCTAAGCTTACGGGTGCCTTAGCCTAAGGCTAGGGGTGCCCTAGCCTTAGTCTAGTGGAGCCCTTGCCTTAGCCTAAGCATAGGGTGCCCTACCCTAAGCCTAGATGTGACCTAGCCTAAGCCTAGGGGTGCCGTACCCTAAGCCTAGGGGTGCCCTAGCCTAAACCTAGCGGTTCCTAGACTAAGCCTAGGGGTGACCTAGCCTTAGGCTAGGGGAGCCCTAGCCTTAGTCTAAGCCTATGGGTGCCCTAGCCTAAGCTTAGGGGTGCCCTAGCCCAAGCCTAGGGATGGCCTAGCGTTAGGCTAGAGGAGCCCTAGCCTTATCGTAAGCCTAGGGTGCCCTAGCCTAAGCCTAGGGGTGCCCTAGCCTAAGTCTTGCGATGCCCTAGCCTAAGCCAAGGGGTACCCTAGCCTTAGGCTAGGAGAGCCCTAGCCTTAGCCTAAACCTAGGGGTGCCCCAGCCTAAGTCTAGGGGTGCCTAGCCTAAGCATAGGGGTGCCCTAACCTAAGCCTAGGGGTTCCCTACCTAAGCCTAGGGGTGCCCTAGCCTAAGCCTACGGGTGCCCTAGCTTAAGCCTAGGGGTGCCCTAGCCTGAGCCTAGGGCTGCCCTAGCCTTAGGCTAGGCGAGCCCTAGCCTTAGCCTAAGCCTATGGGTGCCCTAGCCTCAGCCTAGGGGTGCCCTTGCCTCAGCCTAGGGGTGCCCTAGCCTAAGCATAGGAGTGCCCTAGCCTAAGCCTAGGGGTGCCCTAGCCTAAGCCTAGTGGTGCCTTAGACTAAGCCTAGGGGTGACCTAGCCTTAGCCTAAGCCTAGGGGTGCCCTAGCCTAAGCCTAAGGGTGCCCTAACCTAAGCCTAGGGTGCCCTTGCCTAAGCCTAGGGATGCCTTAGCCTAAGCCTTGTGGTGACCTAGCCTTAGCCTAAGCCTAGGGGTGCCTTAGCCTAAGCCTCGTGGTGCCTTAGCCTAAGCCTAGGGGTGCCTTAGCCTAAGCCTAGGCGTGCCCTAGCCTAAGCCTAGGGGTGCCCTACCCTAAGCTTAGGGGTGCCCTAGCCTAAGCTTAGGCTTACCCTAGCCTTAGGCTAGCTGAGCCCTAGCCTAAGCCTAAGCCTAGGGGTGCCCTAGCCTAAGCCTAGGGGTACCCTAGCCTAAGCCTTGGGGTGCCCTAGCCTAAGCCTAGGGGTGCCCTAGCCTAAGCCTAGGCGTGCCCTAGCCTAAGCCTAGGGGTGCCCTACCCTAAGACTAGGGGTGCCCTAGCCTAAGCTTAGGCTTGCCCTAGCCTTAGGCTAGCTGAGCCCTAGCCTAAGCCTAAGCCTAGGGGTGCCCTAGCCTAAGCTTATGGCTGCCCTAGCCTAAGCCTAGGGTTGCCCTAGCCTAAGCCTAAGGGTGCCCTAGCCTAAGCCTAGGGGTGCCCTAGCCTAAGCCTAGGGGTGCCGTAGCCTAAGCCTAGGCGTGCCCTAGCCTAAGCCTAGGGGTGCCCTACCCTAAGACTAGGGGTGCCCTAGCCTAAGCGTAGGCTTGCCCTAGCCTTAGGCTAGCTGAGCCCTAGCCTAAGCCTAAGCCTAGGGGTACCCTAGCCTAAGCCTAGGGGTGCCCTAGCCTAAGCCTAGGGGTGCCCTAGCCTAAGACTAGGGGTGCACTAGCCTAAGGTTAGGAGTGCCCAGGCCTTAGGATAGAGGAGCCCTAGCCTTAGCCTAAGCCTATGGCTGCCCTAGCCTAAGCTTATGGCTACCCTAGCCTAAGCCTAGGGTTGCCCTAGCCTAAGCCTAGGGGTGCCCTAGCCTAAGCCTAGGGGTGCCCTAGCCTAAGCCTAGGGGTGCCGTAGCCTAAGCCTAGGGGTGCCCTAGCCTTAGCCTAGGGGTGCCCAGGCCTTAGGATAGAGGAGCCCTAGCCTTAGCCTAAGCCTATGGCTGCCCTAGCCTAAGCCTAGGCGTGCATTAGCCTAAGTCTAGGGGTGCCCTAGCCTAAGCCTAGGGGTGCCCTATCCTAAGCCTAGGCGTGCCCTACCCTAAGCTTAGGGGTGCCCTACCCTAAGCATAGTGGTGCCCTAGCCTAAGCTTATGCTTACCCTAGCCTTAGGCTAGCTGAGCCCTAGCCTAAGCCTAAGCCTAGGGGTGCCCTAGCCTAAGCCTAGGGGTGCCCTAGCCTAAATCTAGGGGTGCCCTAGCCTAAGCCTAGGGGTGCCCTAGCCTTAGGCTTGGGGTGCCCAGGCCTTAGGATAGAGGAGCCCTAGCCTTAGCCTAAGCCTATGGCTGCCCTAGCCTAAGCCTATGGCTGCCCTAGCCTAAGCCTAGGGTTGCCCTAGCCTAAGCCTAGGCGTGCGCTAGCCTAAGCCTAGGGGTGCCCTAGCCTCAGCCTAGGGGTGCCCTAGCCTCAACCTAGGGGTGCCCTAGCCTAAGCCTAGGAGTGCCCTAGCCTAAGCCTAGTGTGCCCTTGCCTAAGCCTAGGGATGCCTTAGCCTAAGCCTAGGGGTCCCCTAGCCTTAGCCTAAGCCTAGGGTGCCCTAGCCTAAGCCTAGGTGTGCCTTAGCCTAAGCCTAGGGGTGCCCTAGCCTAAGCCTTGTGGTGCCCTAGCCTTAGGCTAGGGGAGCCCTAGCCTTAGCCTAAGCCTAGGGGTGCCCTAGCCTAAGCCTATGGCTGCCCTAGCCTAAGCCTAGGGTTGCCCTAGCCTAAGCCTAGGCGTGCGCTAGCCTAAGCCTAGGGGTGCCCTAGCCTCAGCCTAGGGGTGCCCTAGCCTCAACCTAGGGGTGCCCTAGCCTAAGCCTAGGAGTGCCCTAGCCTAAGCCTAGTGTGCCCTTGCATAAGCCTAGGGATGCCTTAGCCTAAGACTAGGGGTCCCCTAGCCTTAGCCTAAGCCTAGGGTGCCCTAGCCTAAGCCTAGGTGTGCCCTAGCCTAAGCCTAGGGGTGCCCTAGCCTAAGCCTTGTGGTGCCCTAGCCTTAGGCTAGGGGAGCCCTAGCCTTAGCCTAAGCCTAGGGGTACCCTAGCCTAATTTAAGGGTGCCCTAGCCTAAGCCTAGGGGTCCCCTAGCGTAAGCCTAGGGGTGCCCTAGGGTTAGGCTAGGGGAGCCCTAGCTTTAGCCTAAGTCTACGGGTGCCCTAGTTTAAGCCTAGGGGTGCCCTAGCCTAAGCCTAAGGGTGCCCTAGCCTTAGGCTATTGGAGCCCTAGCCTTAGCCTAAGCCTATGGGTGCCCTAGCTTCAGTCTAGGGTTGCCCTTGCCTAAGCCTAGGAGTGCCCTAGCCTAAGCCTAGGGGTGCCCTAGCCTAAGCCAAGTGGTGCCTTAGCCTAAGCCTAGGGGTGACCTAGCCTTAGCCTAAGCCTAGGGGTGCCCTAGACTAAGCCTAGTAGTGCCATAGCCTAAGCCTAGGGGTGGCCTAGCCTAAGCCTAGGCGTGCCCTAGCCTAAGCCTAGGGGTGCCCTACCCTAAACCTAGGGGTGCCCTAGCCTAAGCTTAGGCTTGCCCTAGCCTTAGGCTAGCTGAGCCCTAGCCTAATCCTAAGCCTAGGGGTGCCCTAGCCTAAGCCTAGGGGTGCCCTAACGTAAGCCTAGGCATGCCCTAGCCTAAGCCTAGGGGTGCCCTACCCTAAGACTAGGGATGCCCTAGCCTAAGCTTAGGCTTGCCCTAGCCTTAGGCTAGCTGAGCCCTAGCCTAAGCCTAAGCCTAGGGGTGCCCTAGCCTAAGCCTAGGGGTGCCCTAGCCTAAGCCTAGGGGTGCCCTAGCCTAAGCCTAGGGGTGCCCTAGCCTAAGGCTAGGAGTGCCCAGGCCTTAGGATAGAGGAGCCCTAGCCTTAGCCTAAGCCTATGGCTGCCCTAACCTAAGCCTATGGCTGCCCTAGCCTAAGCCTAGGGTTGCCCTAGCCTAAGCCTAGGGGTGCCCTAGCCTAAGCCTAGGGGTGCCTTAGCCTAAGCCTAGGGGTGCCGTAGCCTAAGCCTAGGGGTGCCCTAGCCTAAGCCTAGGGGTGCCAAGGCCTTAGGATAGAGGAGCCCTAGCCTTAGCCTAAGCCTATGGGTGCCCTAGCCTAAGCCTAGGCGTGCATTAGCCTAAGCCTAGGGGTGCCCTAGCCTAAGCCTAGGGGTGCCCTAGCCCAAGCCTAGGGATGGCCTAGCGTTAGGCTAGAGGAGCCCTAGCCTTATCGTAAGCCTAGGGTGCCCTAGCCTAAGCCTAGGGGTGCCCTAGCCTAAGTCTAGCGATGCCCTAGCCTAAGCCAAGGGGTACCATAGCCTTAGGCTAGGAGAGCCCTAGCCTTAGCCTAAACCTAGGGGTGCCCCAGCCTAAGTCTAGGGGTGCCTAGCCTAAGCATAGGGGTGCCCTAACCTAAGCCTAGGGGTTCCCTACCTAAGCCTAGGGGTGCCCTAGCCTAAGCCTACGGGTGCCCTAGCTTAATCCTAGGGGTGCCCTATCCTGAGCCTAGGGCTGCCCTAGCGTTAGGCTAGGCGAGCCCTAGCCTTAGCCTAAGCCTATGTGTGCCCTAGCCTCAGCCTAGGGGTGCCCTTGCCTCAGCCTAGGGGTGCCCTAGCCTAAGCATAGGAGTGCCCTAGCCTAAGCCTAGGGGTGCCCTAGCCTAAGCCTAGTGGTGCCTTAGACTAAGCCTAGGGGTGACCTAGCCTTAGCCTAAGCCTAGGGGTGCCCTAGCCTAAGCCTAAGGGTGCCCTAACCTAAGCCTAGGGTGCCCTTGCCTAAGCTTGGGATGCCTTAGCCTAAGCCTTGGGGTCCCCTAGCCTTAGCCTAAGCCTAGGGGTGCCCTAGCCAAAGCCTAGCGGTGCCCTAGCCATAGCCTAGGGGAGCCCTAGCCTAAGCCTAGGGGTGCCCTACCCTTAGGCTAGGGGAGCCCTAGCCTTAGCCTAAGCCTAGGGGTGCCCTAGCGTAAAATTAGGGGTGCCCTAGCCTAAGCCTAGGGGTGCCTTAGCCTAAGCCTAGGGGTCCCCTAGCCTTAGCCTAAGCCTAGGGGCGCCCTAGCCTAAGCCTATGGGAGCCCTAGCCTAAGCCTAGGGGTGCCCTAGCCATAGCCTAGGGGAGCCCTAGCCTAAGCCTAGGGGTGCCCTACCCTTAGGCTAGGGGAGCCCTAGCCTTAGCCTAAGCCTAGGGGTATCCTAGCCTAAGCCTAGGGGTTTCCTAGCCTAAGCCTATGGGTGCCCTAGCCTAAGCCTAGGGTTGCCCTACCCGAAGCCTAGGGGTGCCCTAGCCTAAGCCTAGGGGTGCCCAGGCCATAGGCTAGAGGAGCCCTAGCCTTAGCCTAAGCCTATAGCTGCCCTAGCCTAAGCCTAGGGGTGCCCTAGCCTAAGCCTAGGGGTGCCCTAGCCTAACCCTATGGGTGCCCTAGCCTTAGGCTAGGGGAGCACTAGCCTTAGCCAAAGCCTAGGTGTGCCCTAGCGTAAACATAGGGGTGCCCTAGCCTAAGCCTAGGGGTGCCTTAGCCTACGCCTAGGGGTCTCCTAGCCTTAGCCTAAGCCTAGGGGTGCCCTAGCCTAAGCCTATGGGTGCCCTAGCCTAAGCCTAGGGGTGCCCTAGCCATAGCCTAGGGGAGCCCTAGCCTTAGCCTAAGCTTAGGGGTGCCCGAACCTAAGCCTAGGGTTACCCTAGCCTAAGCCTAGGGGTGCCCTAGCCTTAGGCTAGTGGAGCCCTAGCCTTAGCCTACGCCTAGGTGTGCCCTAGCCTAAGCTTAGGGGTGCCCTAGCCTAAGCCTAGGCGTGCCCTAGCCT
Source organism: Tenrec ecaudatus (assembly GCF_050624435.1). Taxonomy (NCBI): domain Eukaryota; kingdom Metazoa; phylum Chordata; class Mammalia; order Afrosoricida; family Tenrecidae; genus Tenrec; species Tenrec ecaudatus. Next base: position 738,579 of record NW_027459481.1, read on the forward strand.
AAGCCTAGGGGTGCCTTAGCCTGAGCCTAGGAGTACCCTAGCCTGAGCCAACGGGTGCCCTAGACTGAGGCTAGGGGAGCCCTAGCCTTATTCTAGCCTAGGATTGCCCTAGCCTAAGCCTAGGGGTGCCCTAGCCTAAGCCTATGGGTGCCCTAGCCTAAGCCTAGGGGTGCCCTAGCCATAGCCTAGGGAGCCCTAGCCTTAGCCTAAGCTTAGGGGTGCCCGAACCTAAGCCTAGGGTTACCCTAGCCTAAGCCTAGGGGTGCCCTAGCCTTAGGCTAGGGGAGCCCTAGCCTTAGCCTACGCCTAGGTGTGCCCTAGCCTAAGCTTAGGGGTGCCGTAGCCTAAGCCTAGGCGTGCCCTAGCCTAAGCCTAGGGGTGCCTTAGCCTGAGCCTAGGAGTACCCTAGCCTGAGCCAACGGGTGCCCTAGACTGAGGCTAGGGGAGCCCTAGCCTTATTCTAGCCTAGGATTGCCCTAGCCTAAGCCTAGGGGTGCCCTAGCCTAAGCCTACGGGTGCCCTAGCCTGTGGCTAGGGGAGCCGTAGCCTAAGCCTACGGGTGCCCTTGCCTAAGCCTAGGGATGCCTTAGCCTAAGCCTAGGGGTCCCGTAGCCTTAGCCTATGCCTAGGGGTGCCCTAGCCTAAGCCTAGGTGTGCCCTAGCCTAAGCCTAGGGGTGCCCAAGCCTTAGACTAGGGGAGCCCTAGACTTAGCATAAGCCTAGGGGTGCCCTAGTCTAAGCCTAGTGGTGCCCTATCCTAAGCATAGGGGTGCCCTAGCCTAAGCCTAGGGGTGCCGTAGCCTTAGGCTAGGGGAGCCCTAGCCTCAGCCTAAGCCTAAGGCTGCCCTAGCCTAAGCCTAGGGGTGCCGTAGCCTAAGCCTAAGGGTGCCCTAGCCTAAGCCTAGGGGTGCCCTAGCCTAAGCTTACGGGTGCCCTAGCCTAAGGCTAGGGGTGCCCTGGCCTTAGTCTAGTGGAGCCCTTGCCTTAGCCTAAGCATAGGGGTGCCCTACCCTAAGCCTAGATGTGACCTAGCCTAAGCCTAGGGGTGCCCTACCCTAAGCCTAGGGGTGCCCTAGCCTAAGCCTCCGGTGGCCATAGCTTAAGCCTAGGGGTGCCCTATCCTAATCCTAGGGGTGCCCTAGACTTAGGCTAGGGGAGCCCTAGCCTTAGCCTAAGCCTATGGGTGCCCTAGCCTCAGCCTAGGGGTGCCCTTGCCTCAGCCTAGGGGTGCCCTAGCCTAAGCATAGGAGTGCCCTAGCCTAAGCCTAGGGGTGCCCTAGCCTAAGCCTAGTGGTGCCTTAGACTAAGCCTAGGGGTGACCTAGCCTTAGCCTAAGCCTAGGGGTGCCCTAGCCTAAGCCTAAGAGTGCCCTAACCTAAGCCTAGTGTGCCCTTGCCTAAGCCTAGGGATGCCTTAGCCTAACCTTGGGGTCCCCTAGTCTTAGCCTAAGCCTAGGGGTGCCCTAGCCAAAGCCTAGCGGTGCCCTAGCCATAGCCTAGGGGAGCCCTAGCCTAAGCCTAGGGGTGCCCTACCCTTAGGCTAGGGGAGCCCTAGCCTTAGCCTAAGCCTAGGGGTGCCCTAGCGTAAACTCTGGGGTGCCCTAGCCTAAGCCTAGGGGTGCCATAGCCTAAGCCTAGGGATCCCCTAGCCTTAGCCTAAGCCTAGGGGCGCCCTAGCCTAAGCCTATGGGAGCCCAAGCCTAAGCCTAGGGGTGCCCTAGCCATAGCCTAGGGGAGCCCTAGCCTAAGCCTAGGGGTGCCCTACCCTTAGGCTAGGGGAGCCCTAGCCTTAGCCTAAGCCTAGGGGTATCCTAGCCTAAGCCTAGGGGTTTCCTAGCCTAAGCCTACGGGTGCCCTAGCCTAAGCCTAGGGTTACCCTAGCCGAAGCCTAGGGGTGCCCTAGCCTAAGCCTAGGGTGCCCAGGCCATAGGCTAGAGGAGCCCTAGCCTTAGCCTAAGCCTATAGCTGCCCTAGCCTAAGCCTAGGGGTGCCCTAGCCTAAGCCTAGGGGTGCCCTAGCCTAACCCTATGGGTGCCCTAGCCTTAGGCTAGGGGAGCACTAGCCTTAGCCAAAGCCTAGGTGTGCCCTAGCGTAAATTTAGGGGTGCCCTAGCCTAAGCCTAGGGGTGCCTTAGCCTACGTCTAGGGGTGCCCTAGCCTAAGCCTATGGGTGCCCTTGCCTAAGCCTAGGGATGCCTTAGCCTAACCTTGGGGTCCCCTAGCCTTAGCCTAAGCCTAGGGGTGCCCTAGCCAAAGCCTAGCGGTGCCCTAGCCATAGTCTAGGGGAGCCCTAGCCTAAGCCTAGGGGTGCCCTACCCTTAGGCTAGGGGAGCCCTAGCCTTAGCCTAAGCCTAGGGGTGCCCTAGCATAAACTCTGGGGTGCCCTAGCCTAAGCCTAGGGGTGCCTTAGCCTAAGCCTAGGGATCCCCTAGCCTTAGCCTAAGCCTAGGGGCGCCCTAGCCTAAGCCTATGGGAGCCCAAGCCTAAGCCTAGGGGTGCCCTAGCCATAGCCTAGGGGAGCCCTAGCCTAAGCCTAGGGGTGCCCTACCCTTAGGCTAGGGGAGCCCTAGCCTTAGCCTAAGCCTAGGGGTATCCTAGCCTAAGCCTAGGGGTTTCCTAGCCTAAGCCTACGGGTGCCCTAGCCTAAGCCTAGGGTTACCCTAGCCGAAGCCTAGGGGTGCCCTAGCCTAAGCCTAGGGGTGCCCAGGCCATAGGCTAGAGGAGCCCTAGCCTTAGCCTAAGCCTATAGCTGCCCTAGCCTAAGCCTAGGGGTGCCCTAGCCTAAGCCTAGGGGTGCCCTAGCCTAACCCTATGGGTGCCCTAGCCTTAGGCTAGGGGAGCACTAGCCTTAGCCAAAGCCTAGGTGTGCCCTAGCGTAAACTTAGGGGTGCCCTAGCCTAAGCCTAGGGGTGCCTTAGCCTACGTCTAGGGGTGCCCTAGCCTAAGCCTATGGGTGCCCTTGCCTAAGCCTAGGGATGCCTTATCCTAACCTTGGGGTCCCCTAGCCTTAGCCTAAGCCTAGGGGTGCCCTAGCCAAAGCCTAGCGGTGCCCTAGCCATAGTCTAGGGGAGCCCTAGCCTAAGCCTAGGGGTGCCCTACCCTTAGGCTAGGGGAGCCCTAGCCTTAGCCTAAGCCTAGGGGTGCCCTAGCGTAAACTCTGGGGTGCCCTAGCCTAAGCCTAGGGGTGCCTTAGCCTAAGCCTAGGGATCCCCTAGCCTTAGCCTAAGCCTAGGGGCGCCCTAGCCTAAGCCTATGGGAGCCCAAGCCTAAGCCTAGGGGTGCCCTAGCCATAGCCTAGGGGAGCCCTAGCCTAAGCCTAGGGGTGCCCTACCCTTAGGCTAGGGGAGCCCTAGCCTTAGCCTAAGCCTAGGGGTATCCTAGCCTAAGCCTAGGGGTTTCCTAGCCTAAGCCTACGGGTGCCCTAGCCTAAGCCTAGGGTTACCCTAGCCGAAGCCTAGGGGTGCCCTAGCCTAAGCCTAGGGGTGCCCAGGCCATAGGCTAGAGGAGCCCTAGCCTTAGCCTAAGCCTATAGCTGCCCTAGCCTAAGCCTAGGGGTGCCCTAGCCTAAGCCTAGGGGTGCCCTAGCCTAACCCTATGGGTGCCCTAGCCTTAGGCTAGGGGAGCACTAGCCTTAGCCAAAGCCTAGGTGTGCCCTAGCGTAAACTTAGGGGTGCCCTAGCCTAAGCCTAGGGGTGCCTTAGCCTACGTCTAGGGGTGCCCTAGCCTAAGCCTATGGGTGCCCTAGCCTAAGCCTAGGGGTGCCCTAGCCATAGCCTAGGGGAGCCCTAGCCTTAGCCTAAGCTTAGGGGTGCCCGAACCTAAGCCTAGGGTTACCCTAGCCTAAGCCTAGGGGTGCCCTAGCCTTAGGCTAGGGGAGCCCTAGCCTTAGCCTACGCCTAGGTGTGCCCTAGCCTAAGCTTAGGGGTGCCCTAGCCTAAGCCTATGCGTGCCCTAGCCTAAGCCTAGGGGTGCCTTAGCCTGAGCCTAGGAGTACCCTACCCTGAGACAACGGGTGCCCTAGACTGAGGCTAGGGGAGCCCTAGCCTTATTCTAGCTTAGGATTGCCCTAGCCTAAGCCTAGGGGTGCCCTAGCCTAAGCCTACGGGTGCCCTAGCCTGTGGCTAGGGGAGCCGTAGCCTAAGCCTACGGGTGCCCTTGCCTAAGCCTAGGGATGCCTTAGCCTAAGCCTAGGGGTCCCGTAGCCTTAGCCTATGCCTAGGGGTGCCCTATCCTAAGCCGACGGGTGCCCTCACCTTAGGCTAGGGGAGCCCTAGCCTTAGCCTAATCCTAGGGATGCCGTAGCCTAAGCCTATGGATGCCCTAGCCTGAGCCTAGGGGAGCTCTAGCCTTAGGTTAGGGGAGCCCTAGCCTTGGCCTAAGCCTAGGGGTGCCCTAGCCTAAGCCTAGGGGTGCCCTATCCTAAGGCTAAGGATGCCCTTGCCTAAGCCTATGGGTGCTCTAGCCTAAGCCTAGGGGTGCCCTAGCCTTAGGCTAGGCGAGCCCTAGCCTTAGCCTAAGCATACGGCTGCCCTAGCCTAAGCCTAGGGGTGCCCTAGCCTAACCGTAGGGGTGCCCTAGCCTTAGGCTAGGGGAGCACTAGCCTTAGCCTAAGCCTAGGGGTGTCCTAGCCTAAGCCTAGGGGTGCCCTATCCTAAGCCTGGGGGTGCCCTAGTCTAAGCTTAGGGGTGCCCTAGCCTAAGCCTAAGGGTGCCCTAGCCTAGGCCTAGTGGTGCCCTAGCCTTAGGCTAGGGGAGCCCTAGCTTTAGCCTAAGCCTAGGGGTGACCTAGCCTAAGCCTTGGGGTGCCCTAGCCTAAGCTTAGGGGTGCCCTAGCCTAAGCCTTGGGGTCCCTAGCCTAAGCCTAGGTGTGCCCTAGGGTTAGGCTTGTGGAGCCCTAGCCTTAGCCTAATCCTAGGGGTGCCCTAGCCTAAGCCTAGGAGTGCCCTAGCCAAAGCCTAGGGGTGCCCTAGCCTTAGGATATGGGAGACCTAGCCTTAGCCTAAGCCTACTGGTGTCCTAGCTTAAGCCTATGGGTGCCCTAGCCTTAGGCTAGGGGGCCCCAGCCTTAGCCTAAGCCTATGGGTGTCCTAGCCTCAGCCTCGGGGTGCCCTAGCCTCAGCCTAGGGGTGACCTAGCCTAAGCCTAGGAGTGCCCTAGCCTAAGCCTAGGGGTGCCCTAGCCTAAGACTAGTGGTGCCTTAGACTAAGCCTAGTGGTGACCTAGTCTTAGCCTAAGCCTAGGGGTGCCCTAGCCTAAGCCTAAGGGTGCCCTAACCTAAGCCTAGGGTGCCCTTGCCTAAGCCTAGGGATGCCTTAGCCTAAGCCTAGGGGTCCCCAAGCCTTAGCCTAAGCCTAGGGTGCCCTAGCCTTAGCCTAGGGGTGCCCTAGCCTAAGCCTAGGGGTGCCCTAGCTTAAGCCTAGTGGTGCCCTAGCCTTAGGCTAGGGGAGCCCTAGCCTTAGCCTAAGCCTAGGGGTGCCCTAGCCTAAGTTAGGGGTGCCCTAGCCTAAGCCTAGGGGTCCCCTAGCGTAAGCCTAGGTGTGCCCTAGGGTTAGGCTAGGGGAGCCCTAGCCTTAGCTTAAGTCTACGGGTGCCCTAGTTTAAGCCTAGGTGTGCCCTAGCCTAAGCCTAGGGGTGCCCTAGCCTTAGGCTATTGGAGCCCTAGCCTTAGCCTAAGCCCATGGGTGCCCTAGCTTCAGCCTAATGGTGCCCGAGCCTAAGCCTAGGAGTTCCCTAGCCTAAGCCTAGGGGTGCCCTAGCCTAAGCCTAGTGGTGCCTTAGCCTAAGCCTAGGGGTGACCTAGCCTTAGCCTAAGCCTAGGGGTGCCCTAGCCTAAGCCTAGTGGTGCCTTAGCCTAAGCCTAGGGGTGACCTAGCCTTAGCCTAAGCCTTGGGGTGCCTTAGCCTAAGCCTAGGGGTCCCCTAGCCTTAGCCTAAGCATAGGGGTGCCCTAGCCTAAGCCTAGGGGTGCCCTAGCCTAAGCCTAGGGGTGCCCTAGCCTAAGTCAATGGGTGCCCTAGCCTAAGCCTAGGGGTGCCCAGGCCTTAGGATAGAGGAGCCCTAGCCTTAGCCTAAGCCTATGGCTGCCCTAGCCTAAGCCTAGGGGTGCCCTAGCCTAAGCCTAGGTGTGCCCTAGCCTAAGCCTAGGGGTGCCCTAGCCTAAGCCTAGGCTTGCCCTAGCCTTAGGCTAGCTGAGCCCTAGCCTAAGCCTAAGCCTATGGCTGCCCTAGCCTAAGCCTATGGCTGCCCTAGCCTAAGCCTAGGGTTGCCCTAGCCTAAGACTAGGGATGCCATAGCCTAAGCCTAGGGGTGCCCTAGCCTAAGCCTTGGGGTGCCCTAGCCTAAGCCTAGGGGTGCCCTAGCCTAAGCCTAGGGGTGCCCTAGCCTAAGCCTAGGGGTGCCCAGGCCTTAGGATAGAGGAGCCCTAGCCTTAGCCTAAGCCTATGGCTTCCCTAGCCTAAGCCTAGGGTTTCCCTAGCCTAAGCCTAGGGGTGCCCTAGCCTAACCTTAGGCTAGGGGAGCTCTAGCCTTAGCCTAAGCCTAGGGGTGCCCTAGCCTAAGGCTAGGGGTGCCCTATCCTAAGCCAAGGGGTGCCCTAGCCTTAGACTAAGCGTAGGGGTGCCCTAGCCTAAGCCTAGGGGTGCACAGGCCTTAGGCTAGAGGAGCCCTTGCCTTAGCCTAAGCCTATGGCTGCCCTAGCCTAAGCCTAGGGGTGCCCTAGCCTAAGCCTAGGGGTGCCCTAGCCTTAGGCTAGTGGTGCCCAGGCCTGAGGATAGAGGAGCCCTAGCCTTAGCCTAAGCCTATGGCTGCCCTAGCCTAAGCCTATGGCTGCCCTAGCCTAAGCCTAGGGGTGCCCTAGCCTAAGCCTATGGGTGCCCTAGCCTAAGCCTAGTGGTGCCCTAGCCTAAACCTAGGGGTGCCCAAGCCTTAGGCTAGGGGAGTCCTAGACTTAGCCTAAGCCTAGGGGTGCCCTAGTCTAAGCCTAGTGGTACCCTATCCTAAGCCTAGGGGTGCCCTAGCCTAAGCCTAGGGGTGCCGTAGCCTTAGGTTAGGGGAGCCCTAACCTTAGTCTAGTGGTGCCCTATCCTAATCCTAGGGGTGCCCTAGCCTTAGGCTAGGGGAGCCCTAACCTTAGCCTAAGCCTTGGGGTGCCCTAGCCCAAGCCTAGGGGTGTCGTAGCCTAAGCCTAGGGGTGCCCTAGCCTAAGCCTAGGGATGCCCTAGCATAAGCCCAGGGGTGCCCTAGCATAAGCCAAGGGGTGCCCTAGCCTTAGCCTAAGCCTAGGGGTGCCCTAGCCTAAGACTAGGGATGCCCTAGCCTAAGCTTATTGTTGCCCTAGCGTAAGCATAGTGGTGCCCTAGCCTAAGCATAGGGGTGCCCTAGCCTAAGCCTAGGGGTGCCCTAGCCTAAGCCTAGGGGCGCCCAGGCCTTAGGCTAGAGGAGCCCTAGCCTTAGCCTAAGCCTATGGCTGCCCTAGCCTAAGCCTAGGGGTGCCCTAGCCTAAGCCTAGGGGTGCCCTAGCCTAACACTATGGGTGCCCTAACCTTAGGCTAGGGGAGCACTAGCCTTAGCCTAAGCCTAAGGGTGCCCTAGCCTAAATTTAGGGGTGCCCTAGCCTAAGCCTAGGGGTGCCCTAGCTTAAGCCTAATGGTGTCCTAGCCTTAGACTAGGGGAGCCCTAGCCTTAGCCTAAGCCTAGGGGTGCCCTAGCCTAAGTTAGGGGTGCCCTAGCCTAAGCCTAGGGGTCCCCTAGCGTAAGCCTAGGTGTGCCCTAGGGTTAGGCTAGGGGAGCCCTAGCTTTAGCCTAAGTCTACGGGTGCCCTAGTTTAAGCCTAGGGGTGCCAAAGCCTAAGCCTAGGGGTGCCCTAGCCTTAGGCTATTGGAGCCCTAGCCTTAGCCTAAGCCTATGGGTGCCCTAGCTTCAGCCTAGGGGTGCCCTAGCCTAAGCCTAGGAGTGCCCTAGCCTAAGCCTAGGGGTGCCCTAGCCTAAGCCTAGTGGTGCCTTAGCCTAAGACTAGGGGTGACCTAGCCTTAGCCTAAGCCTAGGGGTGCCCTAGCCTAAGCCTAGTGGTGCCTTAGCCTAAGCCTAGGGGTGACCTAGCCTTAGCCTAAGCCTTGGGGTGCCTTAGCCTAAGCCTAGGGGTCCCCTAGCCTTAGCCTAAGCATAGGGGTGCCCTAGCCTAAGCCTAGGGGTGCCCTAGCCTAAGCCTAGGGGTGCCCTAGCCTAAGTCAAGGGGTGCCCTAGCCAAAGCCTAGGGGTGACCTTGCCTTAGGATAGGGGAGACCTAGCCTTAGCCTAAGCCTACGGGTGCCCTAGCTTAAGCCTAGGGGTGCCCTAGCCTAAGCCTAGAGGAGCCCTAGCCTTAGCCTTCGCCTAGGTGTGCCCTAGCCAAAGCCTAGTGGTGCCCTAGCGTAAACTTAGGGGTGCACTAGCCTAAGCCTAGGGGTGCCTTAGCCTATGCCAAGGGTCCCCTAGCCTTAGCCTAAGCCAAGGGGTGCCCTAGCCTAAGCCTATGGGTGCCCTAGCCTAAGCCTAGGGGTGCCGTAGCCTAAGCCTAGGCGTGCCCTAGGCTAAGCCTAGGGGTGCCCTAGCCTGAGCCTAGGGGTGCCCTAGCCTGAGCCAACGGGTGCCCTAGACTGACGCTAGGGGAGCCCTAGCCTTAGTCTAGCCTAGGATTGCCCTAGCCTAAGCCTAGGGGTGCCCTAGCCTAAACCTACGGGTGCCCTAGCCTGTGGCTAGGGGAGCCGTAGCCTAAGCCTACGGGTGCCCTTGCCTAAGCCTAGGGATGCCTTAGCCTAAGCCTAGGAGTCCCCTAGCCTTAGCCTAAGCCTAGGGGTGCCCTATCCTAAGCCTACGGATACCCTCACCTTAGGCTAGGGGAGCCCTAGCCTTAGCCTAATCCTAGGGATGCCGTAGCCTAAGCCTATGGATGCCCTAGCCTGAGCCTAGGGGAGCCCTAGCCTTGGGCTAGGGGAGCCCTAGCCTTGGCCTAAGCCTAGGGGTGCCCTAGCCTAAGCCTAGGGGTGCCCTAGCCTAAGGCTAAGGGTGCCCTTGCCTAAGCCTATGGGTGCTCTAACCTAAGCCTAGGGGTGCCCTTGCCTTAGGCTAGGCGAGCCCTAGCCTTAGCCTAAGCATACGGCTGCCCTAGCCTAAGCCTAGGGGTGCCCTAGACTAACCCTAGGGGTGCCCTAGCCTTAGGCTAGGGGAGCACTAGCCTTAGCCTAAGCCTAGGGGTGTCCTAGCCTAAGCCTAGGGGTGCCCTATCCTAAGCCTGGGGATGCCCTAGCCTAAGCTTAGGGGTGCCCTAGCCTAAGCCTAAGGTTGCCCTAGCCTAGGCCTAGTGGTGCCCTAGCCTAAGGCTAGGGGAGCCCTAGCTTTAGCCTAAGCCTAGGGGTGACCTAGCCTAAGCCTTGGGGTGCCCTAGCCTAAGCTTAGGGGTGCCCTAGCCTAAGCCTAGGGGTCCCTAGCCTAAGCCTAGGTGTGCCCTAGGGTAAGGCTTGTGGAGCCCTAGCCTTAGCCTAATCCTAGGGGTGCCCTTGCCTAAGCCTAGGAGTGCCCTAGCCAAAGCCTAGGGGTGCCCTAGCCTTAGGCTAGGGGAGCCCTAGCCTTTGCCTAAGCCTATGGGTGCCCTTGCCTCAGCCTCGGGGTGCCCTAGCCTCAGCCTAGGGGTGACCTAGCCTAAGCCTTTGAGTGCCCTAGCCTAAACCTAGGGGTGCCCTAGCCTAAGACTAGTGGTGCCTTAGACTAAGCCTAGGGGTGTCCTAGCCTAAGCCTAAGGGTGCCCTAACCTAAGCCTAGGGTGCCCTTGCCTAAGCCTAGGGATGCCTTAGCCTAAGCCTAGGGGTCCCCAAGCCTTAGCCTAAGCCTAGGGTGCCCTAGCCTAAGCCTAGGGGTGCCCTAGCCTAAGCCTAGGGGTGCCCTAGCTTAAGCCTAGTGGTGCCCTAGCCTTAGGCTAGGGGAGCCCTAGCCTTAGCCTAAGCCTAGGGGTGCCCTAGCCTTAGGCTAGGGGAGCCCTAGCCTTAGCCTAAGCCTAGGGGTGCCCTAGCCTAAGTTAGGGGTGCCCTAGCCTAAGCCTAGGGGTCCCCTAGCGTAAGCCTAGGTGTGCCCTAGGGCTAGGCAAGGGGAGCCCTAGCTTTAGCCTAAGTCTACGGGTACCCTAGTTTAAGCCTAGGGGTGCCAAAGCCTAAGCCTAGGGGTGCCCTAGCCTTAGGCTATTGGAGCCCTAGCCTTAGCCTAAGCCTATGGGTGCCCTAGCTTCAGCCTAGGGGTGCCCTAGCCTAAGCCTAGGAGTGCCCTAGCCTAAGCCTAGGGGTGCCCTAGCCTAAGCCTAGTGGTGCCTTAGCCTAAGCCTAGGGGTGACCTAGCCTTAGCCTAAGCCTAGGGGTGCCCTAGCCTAAGCCTAGTGGTGCCTTAGCCTAAGCCTAGGGGTGACCTAGCCTTAGCCTAAGCCTTGGGGTGCCTTAGCCTAAGCCTAGGGGTCCCCTAGCCTTAGCCTAAGCATAGGGGTGCCCTAGCCTAAGCCTAGGGGTGCCCTAGCCTAAGCCTAGGGGTGCCCTAGCCTAAGTCAAGGGGTGCCCTATCCTAAGCCTAGGGGTGCCCAGGCCTTAGGATAGAGGAGCCCTAGCCTTAGCCTAAGCCTATGTCTGCCCTAGCCTAAGCCTAGGGGTGCCCTAGCCTAACACTATGGGTGCCCTAGCCTTAGGCTAGGGGAGCACTAGCCTTAGCCTAAGCCTAAGGGTGCCCTAGCCTAAATTTAGGGGTGCCCTAGCCTAAGCCTAGGGGTGCCTTGGCCTAAGCCTAGAGGTCCCCTAGCCTAAGCCTAAGTCTAAGGGTGCACTAGCCTAAGCCTATTGGTGCCCTAGCCTAAGCCTAGAGGTGCCCTATCCTTAGGCTAGGGGAGCCCTAACCTTAGCCTAAGCCTTGGGGTGCCCTAGCCCAAGCTAGGGGTGTCGGGGCCTAAGCCTAGGGGTGCACTACCCTAAGCATAGGGGTGCCCTAGCCTAAGCTTATGCTTGTCCTCGCCTTAGGCTAGCTGAGCCTTAGCCTATGCCTAGGGGTGCCCTAGCCTAAGCCTTGTGGTGCCCTAGCCTAAGCCTAGGGGTGCCCTACCCTTAGGCTAGGGGTGCCCAGGCCTTAGGATAGAGGAGCCCTACCCTTAGCCTAAGCCTATGGCTGCCCTAGCCTAAGCCTATGGCTGCCCTAGCCTAAGCCTAGGGGTGCCCTAGCCTAAGCCTAGGGGTGCCCTAGCCTTAGGCTAGGGGTGCCCAGGCCTTAGGATAGAGGAGCCCTACCCTTAGCCTAAGCCTATAGCTGCCCTAGCCTAAGCCTATGGCTGCCCTAGCCTAAGCCTAGGGGTGCCCAAGCCTTAGACTAGGGGAGCCCTAGACTTAGCATAAGCCTAGGGGTGCCCTAGTCTAAGCCTTGTGGTGCCCTATCCTAAGCCTAGGGGTGCCCTAGCCTAAGCCTAGGGGTGCCGTAGCCTTAGGCTTGGGGAGCCCTAACCTTAGCCTAAGCCTAGGGCTGCCCTAGCCCAAGCCTAGGGGTGCCGTAGCCTAAGCCTAGGGGTGCCCTACCCTAAGCCTAGGGGTGCCCTAGCCTTAACCTAAGCATAGGGGTGCCCTACCCTAAGCCTAGATGTGACCTAGCCTAAGCCTAGGGGTGCCCTACCCTAAGACTAGGGGTGCCCTAGCCTAAACCTAGCGGTTCCCTAGACTAAGCCTAGGGGTGACCTAGCCTTAGGCTAGGGGAGCCCTAGCCTTAGTCTAAGCCTAGGGATGCCCTAGCCTAAGCCTAGGGGTGCCCTAGCCCAAGCCTAGGGATGCCCTAGCGTTAGGCTAGAGGAGCCCTAGCCTTATCCTAAGCCTAGGGTGCCCTAGCCTAAGCCTAGGGGTGCCCTAGCCTAAGTCTAGCGGTGCCAAGCCTAAGCATAGGGGTGCCCTAACCTAAGCCTAGGGGTTCCCTACCTAAGCCTAGGGGTGCCTTAGCCTAAGCCTAGGGGTGCCCTAGGCTTAGGCTAGGGGAGCCCTAGCCTTCACCTAATCCTAGGGGTGCCCTAGCCTAAGCCTAGGAGTGCCCTAGCCAAAGCCTAGGGGTGACCTTGCCTTAGGATAGGGGAGACCTAGCCTTAGCCTAAGCCTATGGGTGCCCTAGCTTAAGCCTAGGGGTGCCCTAGCCTAAGCCTAGAGGAGCCCTAGCCTTAGCCTACGCCTAGGTGTGCCCTAGCCAAAGCCTAGGGGTGCCCTAGCGTAAACTTAGGGGTGCACTAGCCTAAGCCTAGGGGTGCCTTAGCCTACGCCAAGGGTCCCCTAGCCTTAGCCTAAGCCTAGTGGTGCCCTAGCTTAAGCCTATGGGTGCCCTAGCCTAAGCCTAGGGGTGCCGTAGCCTAAGCCTAGGCGTGCCCTAGGCTAAGCCTAGGGGTGCCCTAGCCTAAGCCTATGGGTGCCCTAGCCTGAGCCAACGGGTGCCCTAGACTGAGGCTAGGGGAGCCCTAGCCTTAGTCTAGCCTAGGATTGCCCTAGCCTAAGCCTAGGGGTGCCCTAGCCTAAGCCTACGGGTGCCCTAGCCTGTGGCTAGGGGAGCCGTAGCCTAAGCTTACAGGTGCCCTTGCCTAAGCCTCGGGATGCCTTAGCCTAAGCCTAGGGGTCCCCTAGCCTTAGCCTAAGCCTAGGGGTGCCCTATCCTAAGCCTACGGGTGCCCTCACCTTAGGCTAGGGGAGCCCTAGCCTTAGCCTAATCCTAGGGATGCCGTAGCCTAAGCCTATGGATGCCCTAGCCTGAGCCTAGGGGAGCCCTAGCCTTAGGCTAGGGGAGCCCTAGCCTTGGCCTAAGCCTAGGGGTGCCCTAGCCTAAGCCTAGGGGTGCCCTAGCCTAAGGCTAAGGGTGCCCTTGCCTAAGCCTATGGGTGCTCTAACCTTAGCCTAGGGGTGCCCTTGCCTTAGGCTAGGCGAGCCCTAGCCTTAGCCTAAGCATACGGCTGCCCTCGCCTAAGCCTAGGGGTGCCCTAGCCTAACCCTAGGGGTGCCCTAGCCTTAGGCTAGGGGAGCACTAGCCTTAGCCTAAGCCTAGGGGTGTCCTAGCTTAAGCCTAGGGGTGCCCTATCCTAAGCCTGGGGATGCCCTAGCCTAAGATAAGGGGTGCCCTAGCCTAAGCCTAAGGGTGCCCTAGCCTAGGCCTAGTGGTGCCCTAGCCTAAGGCTAGGGGAGCCCTAGCTTTAGCCTAAGCCTAGGGGTGACCTAGCCTAAGCTTAGGGGTGCCCTAGATTAAGCCTAGGGGTCCCTAGCCTAAGCCTAGGTGTGCCCTAGGGTAAGGCTTGTGGAGCCCTAGCCTTAGCCTAATCCTAGGGGTGCCCTTGCCTAAGCCTAGGAGTGCCCTAGCCAAAGCCTAGGGGTGCCCTAGCCTTAGGCTAGGGGAGCCTTAGCCTTAGCCTAAGCCTATGGGTGCCCTTGCCTCAGCCTCGGGGTGCCCTAGCCTCAGCCTAGGGGTGACCTAGCCTAAGCCTAGGAGTGCCCTAGCCTAAGCCTAGGGGTGCCCTAGCCTAAGACTAGTGGTGCCTTAGACTAAGCCTAGGGGTGACCTAGTCTTAGCCTAAGCCTAGGGGTGTCCTAGCCTAAGCCTAAGGGTGCCCTAACCTAAGCCTAGGGTGCCCTTGCCTAAGCCTAGGGATGCCTTAGCCTAAGCCTACGGTCCCCAAGCCTTAGCCTAAGCCTAGGGTGCCCTAGCCTAAGCCTAGGGGTGCCCTAGCCTAAGCCTAGGGGTGCCCTAGCTTAAGCCTAGTGGTGCCCTAGCCTTAGGCTAGGGGAGCCCTAGCCTTAGCCTAAGCCTAGGGGTGCCCTAGCCTAAGTTAGGGGTACCCTAGCCTAAGCCTAGGGGTCCCCTAGCGTAAGCCTAGGTGTGCCCTAGGATTAGGCTAGGGGAGCCCTAGCTTTAGCCTAAGTCTACGGGTGCCCTAGTTTAAGCCTAGGAGTGCCAAAGCCTAAGCCTAGGGGTGCCCTAGCCTTAGGCTATTGGAGCCCTAGCCTTAGCCTAAGCCTATGGGTGCCCAAGCTTCAGCCTAGGGGTGCCCTAGCCTAAGCCTAGGAGTGCCCTAGCCTAAGCCTAGGGGTGCCCTAGCCTAAGCCTAGTGGTGCCTTAGCCTAAGCCTCGGGGTGACCTAGCCTTAGCCTAAGCCTAGGGGTGCCCTAGCCGAAGCCTAGTGGTGCCTTAGCCTAAGCCTAGGGGTGACCTAGCCTTAGCCTAAGCCTTGGGGTGCCTTAGCCTAAGCCTAGGGGTCCCCTAGCCTTAGCCTAAGCATAGGTGTGCCCTAGCCTAAGCCTAGGGGTGCCCTAGCCTAAGCCTAGGGGTGCCCTAGCCTAAGTCAAGGGGTGCCCTAGCCTAAGCCTAGGGGTGCCCAGGCCTTAGGATAGAGGAGCCCTAGCCTTAGCCTAAGCCTATGTCTGCCCTAGCCTAAGCCTAGGGGTGCCCTAGCCTAAGCCTAGGGGTGCCCTAGCCTAACCCTAAGGGTACATTAGCCTTAGGCTAGGGGAGCACTAGCCTTAGCCTAAGCCTAGGGGTGCCCTAGCCTAAGCCTAGGTGTGCCCTAGCCTAAGCCTAGGGGTGCCCTACCCTAAGCCTAGGGGTGCCCTAGCCTAAGCCTAGGCTTGCCCTAGCCTTAGGCTAGCTGAGCCCTAGCCTAAGCCTAAGCCTATGGCTGCCCTAGCCTAAGCCTATGGCTGCCCTAGCCTAAGCCTAGGGTTGCCCTAGCCTAAGCCTAGGGATGCCGTAGCCTAAGCATAGGGGTGCCCTAGCCTAAGCCTAGGGGTGCCCTAGCCTAAGCCTAGGGGTGCCCAGGCCTTAGGCTAGAGGAGCCCTAGCCTTAGCCTAAGCCTATAGCTGCCCTAGCCTAAGCCTAGGGGTGCCCTAGCCTTAGCCTAGGGTTGCCCAGCCTAACCCTATGGGTGCCCTAGCCTTAGGCTAGGGGAGCACTAGCCTTAGCCAAAGCCTAGGGGTGCCCTAGCGTAAACTTAGGGGTGCCCTAGCCTAAGCCTAGGGGTGCCTTAGCCTAAGCCTAGGGGTCCCCTAGCCTTAGCCTAAGCCTAGGGGTGCCCTAGCCTAAGCCTATGGGTGCCCTAGCCTAAGCCTAGGGGTGCCGTAGCCATAGCCTAGGGGAGCCCTAGCCTTAGCCTAAGCTTAGGGGTGCCCGAGCCTAAGCCTAGGGTTACCCTAGCCTACGCCTAGGTGTGCCCTAGCCTAAGCTTAGGGGTGCCCTAGCCTAAGCCTAGGCTGCCCAGGCCTAATCCTAGGGGTGCCCTAGCCTGAGCCTAGGGGTGCCCTAGCCTGAGCCAACGGGTGCCCTAGACTGAGGTTAGGGGAGCCCTAGCCTTAGTCTAGCTTAGGATTGCCCTAGCCTAAGCCTAGGGGTGCCCTAGCCTAAGCCAAGGGGTGCCCTAGCCTTAGCCTAAGCCTATGGGTGCCCTAGCCTAAGACAAGGGGTGCCCTAGCCTAAGCTTATTGGTGCCCTAGCGTAAGCCTAGGGGTGCCCTAGCCTGAGCCTAGGGGTGCCCTAGCCTGAGGCTAGGGGAGCCCTAGCCTTAGTCTAGCCTAGGATTGCCCTAGCCTAAGCCTAGGGGTGCCCTAGCCTAAGCCTAGGGGTGCCCTAGCCTAAGCCTAGGGGTGCCCTAGACTGAGGCTAGGGGAGCCGTACCCTAAGCCTACGGGTGCCCTTGCCTAAGCCTAGGGATGCCTTATCCTAAGCCTAGGGGTCCCCTAGCCTTAGCCTAAGCCTAGGGGTGCCCTATCCTAAGCCTACAGGTGCCCTCACCTTAGGCTATGGGAGCCCTAGCCTTAGCCTAAGCCTAGGGGTGCCGTAGCCTAAGCCTATGGATGCCCTAGCCTGAGCCTAGGGGAACCCTGGCCTTAGGCTAGGGGAGCCCTAGCCTTAGCCTAAGCCTAGGGGTGCCCTAGCCTAAGGCTAAGGGTGCCTTTGCCTAAGCCTACGGGTGCTCTAGCCTAAGCCTAGGGGTGCCCTACACTAAGCCTAGATGTGACCTAGCTTAAGCCTAGGGGTGCCCTATTCTAAGCTGAGGGGTGCCCTAGCCTAAGCTTAGGGGGCCCTAGCCTAAGCCTATTGGTGCCCTAGCCTAAGCCTAGAGGTGCCCTATCCTTAGGCTAGGGGAGCCCTAACCTTAGCCTAAGCCTTGGGGTGCCCTAGCCCAAGCTAGGGGTGTCGGGGCCTAAGCCTAGGGGTGCACTACCCTAAGCATAGGGGTGCCCTAGCCTAAGCTTATGCTTGTCCTCGCCTTAGGCTAGCTGAGCCTTAGCCTATGCCTAGGGGTGCCCTAGCCTAAGCCTAGGGGTGCCCTAGCCTAAGCCTAGGGGTGCCCTAGCCTTAGGCTAGGGGTGCCCAGGCCTTAGGATAGAGGAGCCCTACCCTTAGCCTAAGCCTATGGCTGCCCTAGCCTAAGCCTATGGCTGCCCTAGCCTAAGCCTAGGGGTGCCCTAGCCTAAGCCTAGGGGTGCCCTAGCCTTAGGCTAGGGGTGCCCAGGCCTTAGGATAGAGGAGCCCTACCCTTAGCCTAAGCCTATAGCTGCCCTAGCCTAAGCCTATGGCTGCCCTAGCCTAAGCCTAGGGGTGCCCAAGCCTTAGACTAGGGGAGCCCTAGACTTAGCATAAGCCTAGGGGTGCCGTAGTCTAAGCCTTATGGTGCCCTATCCTAAGCCTAGGGGTGCCCGAGCCTAAGCCTAGGGGTGCCGTAGCCTTAGGCTTGGGGAGCCCTAACCTTAGCCTAAGCCTAGGGCTGCCCTAGCCCAAGCCTAGGGGTGCCGTAGCCTAAGCCTAGGGGTGCCCTACCCTAAGCCTAGGGGTGCCCTAGCGTTAACCTAAGCATAGGGGTGCCCTACCCTAAGCCTAGATGTGACCTAGCCTAAGCCTAGGGGTGCCCTACCCTAAGACTAGGGGTGCCCTAGCCTAAACCTAGCGGTTCCCTAGACTAAGCCTAGGGGTGACCTAGCCTTAGGCTAGGGGAGCCCTAGCCTTAGTCTAAGCCTAGGGATGCCCTAGCCTAAGCCTAGGGGTGCCCTAGCCCAAGCCTAGGGATGCCCTAGCGTTAGGCTAGAGGAGCCCTAGCCTTATCCTAAGCCTAGGGTGCCCTAGCCTAAGCCTAGGGGTGCCTTAGCCTAAGTCTAGCGGTGCCCTAGCCTAAGCCAAGGGGTACCCTAGCCTTAGGCTAGGAGAGCCCTAGCCTTAGCCTAAAACTAGGGGTGCCCCAGCCTAAATCTAGGGGTGCCAAGCCTAAGCATAGGGGTGCCCTAACCCAAGCCTAGGGGTTCCCTACCTAAGCCTAGGGGTGCCCTAGCCTAAGCCTAGGGGTGCCCTAGGCTTAGGCTAGGGGAGCCCTAGCCTTCACCTAATCCTAGGGGTGCCCTAGCCTAAGCCTAGGAGTGCCCTAGCCAAAGCCTAGGGGTGACCTTGCCTTAGGATAGGGGAGACCTAGCCTTAGCCTAAGCCTATGGGTGCCCTAGCTTAAGCCTAGGGGTGCCCTAGCCTAAGGCTAGAGGAGCCCTAGCCTTAGCCTACGCCTAGGTGTGCCCTAGCCAAAGCCTAGGGGTGCCCTAGCGTAAACTTAGGGGTGCACTAGCCTAAGCCTAGGGGTGCCTTAGCCTACGCCAAGGGTCCCCTAGCCTTAGCCTAAGCCTAGTGGTGCCCTAGCTTAAGCCTATGGGTGCCCTAGCCTAAGCCTAGGGGTGCCGTAGCCTAAGCCTAGGCGTGCCCTAGGCTAAGCCTAGGGGTGCCCTAGCCTGAGCCTAGGGGTGCCCTAGCCTGAGCCAACGGGTGCCCTAGACTGAGGCTAGGGGAGCCCTAGCCTTAGTCTAGCCTAGGATTGCCCTAGCCTAAGCCTAGGGGTGCCCTAGCCTAAGCCTACGGGTGCCCTAGCCTGTGGCTAGGGGAGCCGTAGCCTAAGCCTACAGGTGCCCTTGCCTAAGCCTAGGGATGCCTTAGCCTAAGCCTAGGGGTCCCCTAGCCTTAGCCTAAGCCTAGGGGTGCCCTATCCTAAGCCTACGGGTGCCCTCACCTTAGGCTAGGGGAGCCCTAGCCTTAGCCTAATCCTAGGGATGCCGTAGCCTAAGCCTATGGATGCCCTAGCCTGAGCCTAGGGGAGCCCTAGCCTTAGGCTAGGGGAGCCCTAGCCTTGGCCTAAGCCTAGGGGTGCCCTAGCCTAAGCCTAGGGGTGCCCTAGCCTAAGGCTAAGGGTGCCCTTGCCTAAGCCTTTGGGTGCTCTAACCTAAGCCTAGGGGTGCCCTTGCCTTTGGCTAGGCGAGCCCTAGCCTTAGCCTAAGCATACGGCTGCCCTCGCCTAAGCCTAGGGGTGCCCTAGCCTAACCTTAGGGGTGCCCTAGCCTTAGGCTAGGGGAGCACTAGCCTTAGCCTAAGCCTAGGGGTGTCCTAGCTTAAGCCTAGGGGTGCCCTATCCTAAGCCTGGGGATGCCCTAGCCTAAGATAAGGGGTGCCCTAGCCTAAGCCTAAGGGTGCCCTAGCCTAGGCCTAGTGGTGCCCTAGCCTAAGGCTAGGGGAGCCCTAGCTTTAGCCTAAGCCTAGGGGTGACCTAGCCTAAGCCTTGGGGTGCCCTAGCCTAAGCTTAGGGGTGCCCTAGCCTAAGCCTAGGGGTCCCTAGCCTAAGCCTAGGTGTGCCCTAGGGTAAGGCTTGTGGAGCCCTAGCCTTAGCCTAATCCTAGGGGTGCCCTTGCCTAAGCCTAGGAGTGCCCTAGCCAAAGCCTAGGGGTGCCCTAGCCTTAGGCTAGGGGAGCCTTAGCCTTAGCCTAAGCCTATGGGTGCCCTTGCCTCAGCCTCGGGGTGCCCTAGTCTCAGCCTAGGGGTGACCTAGCCTAAGCCTAGGAGTGCCCTAGCCTAAGCCTAGGGGTGCCCTAGCCTAAGACTAGTGGTGCCTTAGACTAAGCCTAGGGGTGACCTAGTCTTAGCCTAAGCCTAGGGGTGTCCTAGCCTAAGCCTAAGGGTGCCCTGACCTAAGCCTAGGGTGCCCTTGCCTAAGCCTAGGGATGCCTTAGCCTAAGCCTAGGGGTCCCCAAGCCTTAGCCTAAGCCTAGGGTGCCCTAGCCTAAGCCTAGGGGTGCCCTAGCCTAAGCCTAGGGGTGCCCTAACTTAAGCCTAGTGGTGCCCTAGCCTTAGGCTAGGGGAGCCCTAGCCTTAGCCTAAGCCGAGGGATGCCCTAGCCTAAGTTAGGGGTACCCTAGCCTAAGCCTAGGGGTCCCGTAGCGTAAGCCTAGGTGTGCCCTAGGATTAGGCTAGGGGAGCCCTAGCTTTAGCCTAAGTCTACGGGTGCCCTAGTTTAAGCCTAGGAGTGCCAAAGCCTAAGCCTAGGGGTGCCCTAGCCTTAGGCTATTGGAGCCCTAGCCTTAGCCTAAGCCTATGGGTGCCCTAGCTTCAGCCTAGGGGTGTCCTAGCCTAAGCCTAGGAGTGCCCTAGCCTAAGCCTAGTGGTGCCTTACCCTAAGCCTCGGGGTGACCTAGCCTTAGCCTAAGCCTAGGGGTGCCCTAGCCGAAGCCTAGTGGTGCCTTAGCCTAAGCCTAGGGGTGACCTAGCCTTAGCCTAAGCCTTGGGGTGCCTTAGCCTAAGCCTAGGGGTCCCCTAGCCTTAGCCTAAGCATAGGGGTGCCCTAGCCTAAGCCTAGGGGTGCCCTAGCCTAAGCCTAGGGGTGCCCTAGCCTAAGTCAAGGGGTGCCCTAGCCTAAGCCTAGGGGTGCCCAGGCCTTAGGATAGAGGAGCCCTAGCCTTAGCCTAAGCCTATGTCTGCCCTAGCCTAAGCCTAGGGGTGCCCTAGCCTAAGCCTAGGGGTGCCCTAGCCTAACCCTAAGGGTACATTAGCCTTAGGCTAGGGGAGCACTAGCCTTAGCCTAAGCCTAGGGGTGCCCTAGCCTAAGCCTAGGTGTGCCCTAGCCTAAGCCTAGGGGTGCCCTACCCTAAGCCTAGGGGTGCCCTAGCCTAAGCCTAGGCTTGCCCTAGCCTTAGGCTAGCTGAGCCCTAGCCTAAGCCTAAGCCTATGGCTGCCCTAGCCTAAGCCTATGGCTGCCCTAGCCTAAGCCTAGGGTTGCCCTAGCCTAAGCCTAGGGATGCCGTAGCCTAAGCCTAGGGGTGCCCTAGCCTAAGCCTAGGGGTGCCCTAGCCTAAGCCTAGGGGTGCCCAGGCCTTAGGCTAGAGGAGCCCTAGCCTTAGCCTAAGCCTATAGCTGCCCTAGCCTAAGCCTAGGGGTGCCCTAGCCTTAGCCTAGGGTTGCCCAGCCTAACCCTATGGGTGCCCTAGCCTTAGGCTAGGGGAGCACTAGCCTTAGCCAAAGCCTAGGGGTGCCCTAGCGTAAACTTAGGGGTGCCCTAGCCTAAACCTAGGGGTGCCTTAGCCTAAGCCTAGGGGTCCCCTAGCCTTAGCCTAAGCCTAGGGGTGCCCTAGCCTAAGCCTATGGGTGCCCTAGCCTAAGCCTAGGGGTGCCGTAGCCATAGCCTAGGGGAGCCCTAGCCTTAGCCTAAGCTTAGGGGTGCCCGAGCCTAAGCCTAGGGTTACCCTAGCCTACGCCTAGGTGTGCCCTAGCCTAAGCTTAGGGGTGCCCTAGCCTAAGCCTAGGCTGCCCAGGCCTAATCCTAGGGGTGCCCTAGCCTGAGCCTAGGGGTGCCCTAGCCTGAGCCAACAGGTGCCCTAGACTGAGGCTAGGGGAGCCCTAGCCTTAGTCTAGCCTAGGATTGCCCTAGCCTAAGCCTAGGGGTGCCCTAGCCTAAGCCAAGGGGTGCCCTAGCCTTAGCCTAAGCCTATGGGTGCCCTAGCCTAAGCCTATGGGTGCCCTAGCCTAAGACAAGGGGTGCCCTAGCCTAAGCTTATTGGTGCCCTAGCGTAAGCCTAGGGGTGCCCTAGCCTGAGCCTAGGGGTGCCCTAGCCTGAGGCTAGGGGAGCCCTAGCCTTAGTCTAGCCTAGGATTGCCCTAGCCTAAGCCTAGGGGTGCCCTAGCCTAAGCCTAGGGGTGCCCTAGCCTAAGCCTAGGGGTGCCCTAGACTGAGGCTAGGGGAGCCGTACCCTAAGCCTACGGGTGCCCTTGCCTAAGCCTAGGGATGCCTTATCCTAAGCCTAGGGGTCCCCTAGCCTTAGCCTAAGCCTAGGGGTGCCCTATCCTAAGCCTACAGGTGCCCTCACCTTAGGCTATGGGAGCCCTAGCCTTAGCCTAAGCCTAGGGGTGCCGTAGCCTAAGCCTATGGATGCCCTAGCCTGAGCCTAGGGGAACCCTGGCCTTAGGCTAGGGGAGCCCTAGCCTTAGCCTAAGCCTAGGGGTGCCCTAGCCTAAGGCTAAGGGTGCCTTTGGCTAAGCCTACGGGTGCTCTAGCCTAAGCCTAGGGGTGCCCTACACTAAGCCTAGATGTGACCTAGCCTAAGCCTAGGGGTGCCCTAGCCTAAGCCTAGGGGTGCCCTATTCTAAGCTGAGGGGTGCCCTAGCCTAAGCTTAGGGGGCCCTAGCCTAAGCCTAAGGGTGCCCTAGCCTACGCCTAGTGGTGCCCTAGCCTTAGGCTAGGGGAGCCCTAGCCTTAGCCTAAGCCTAGGGGTGCCCTAGCCTAAGGCTTGGGGTGCCCTAGCCTAAGCTTAGGGGTGCCCTAGACTAAGCCTAGGGGTCCCTAGGCTAAGCCTAGGGGTGCCCTGGGTTAGGCTAGGGGAGCCCTATCCTTAGCCTAATCCTAGGGGTGCCCTAGCCTAAGCCTAGGAGTGCCCTAGCCAAAGCCTAGGGGTGCCCTAGCCTGAGGATAGGGGAGACCTAGCCTTAGCCAAAGCCTATTGGTGCCCTAGCTTAGGCCTAGGGGTGCCCTAGCCTAAACCTAGGGGTGCCCTAGCCTTAAGCTAGGGGAACCCTAGCCTTAGCCTAAGCCTAGGGGTGCCCTAGCCTCAGCCTAGGCGTGCCCTAGACTCAGCCTAGGGGTGCCCTAGCCTAAGCCTAGGAGTGCCCTAGCCTAAGCCTTGGGTGCCCTTGCCTAAGCCTAGGGATGCCTTAGCCTAAGCCTAGGGGTCCCCTAGCCTTAGCCTAAGCCTAGGGTGCCCTAGCCTAAGCCTAGGTGTGCCCTAGCCTAAGCCTAGGGGTGCCCTAGCCTAAGCCTAGTGGTGCCCTAGCCTTAGGCTAGGGGAGCCCTAGCCTTAGCCTAAGCCTAGGGGTGCCCTAGCCTAAGACTATGGGTGCCCTAGCCTAATTTAAGGGTGCCCTAGCCTAAGCCTAGGGGTCCCCTAGCGTAAGCCTAGGGGTGCCCTAGGGTTAGGCTAGGGGAGCCCTAGGTTTAGCCTAAGTCTACGGGTGCCCTAGTTTAAGCCTAGGTGTGCCCTAGCCTAAGCCTAGGGGTGCCCTAGCCTTAGGCTGTTGGAGCCCTAGCCTTAGCCTAAGCCTATGGGTGCCCTAGCTTCAGTCTAAGGTTGCCCTTGCCTAAGCCTAGGAGTGCCGTAACCTAAGCCTAGGGGTGCCCTAGCCTAAGCCTAGTGGTGCCTTAGCCTAAGCCTAGGGGTGACCTAGCCTTAGCCTAAGCCTAGGGATGCCCTAGCCTAAGCCTAGGGGTGCCCTAGCCTAAGCCTAGTGGTGCCTTAGGCTAAGCCTAGGGGTGACCTAGCCTTAGGCTAGGGGAGCACTAGCCTTAGCCTAAGCCTAGGGGTGCCCTAGCCTAAGCCTAGACGTGGCCTAGCCTAAGCCTAGGGGTGCCCTACCCTAAGCCTAGGGGTGCCCTAGCCTAAGCTTAAGCTTGCCCTAGACTTAGGCTAGCTGAACCCTAGCCTAAGCCTAAGCCTAGGGGTGCCCTAGCCTAAGGCTAGGGGTGCCCTAGCCTAAGCCTAGGGGTGCCCTAGCCTAAGCCTAGGTGTGCCCTAGCCTAAGCCTAGGCGTGCCCTAGCCTAAGCCTAGGGGTGCCCTACCCTAAGCCTAGGGGTGCCCTAGCCTAAGCCTATGGCTGCCCTAGCCTAAGCCTAGGGTTGCCCTAGCCTAAGCCTAGGGGTGCCCTAGCCTAAGGCTAGGGGTGCCTTATCCTAAGCCTAGGGGTGCCGTAGCCTAAGCCTATGGGTGCCCTAGCCTAAGCCTATGGGTGCCCAGGCCTTAGGATAGAGGAGCCCTAGCCTTAGCCTAAGCCTATGGCTGCCCTAGCCTAAGCCTAGGCGTGCCCTAGCCTAAGCCGAGGGGTACCCTACCCTAAGCCTAGGGGTGCCCTACCCTAAGCCCAGGGGTGCCCTAGCCTAACCTAAGCTTGCCCTAGCCTTAGGCTAGAGGAGCCCTAGCCTTAGCCTAAGCCTAGGGGTGCCCTAGCCTAAGACTAGGGGTGCCCTAGCCTAAGCCTTGGGGCGCCCTAGCCTAAGCCTAGGGGTGCCCTAGGGTTATCCTAGGGGAGCCCTAGCCTTAGCCAAAGCCTAGGGGTGCCCTAGCCTAAGCCTAGGGGTGCCCTCGCCTAAGCCTAGGGGTACCCTAGCCTAAACCTAGGGGTGCCCAAGCCTTAGGCTAGGGGAGCCCTAGACTTAGCATAAGCCTAGGGGTGCCCTAGTCTAAGCCTAGTGGTGCCCTATCCTAAGCCTGGGGGTGCCCTAGCCTAAGCCAAGGGTTGCCGTAGCCTTAGGCTAGGGGAGCCCTAACCTTAGCCTAAGCCTAGGGCTGCCCTAGCCCAAACCTAGGGGTGCCGTAGCCTAAGCCTAGGGGTGCCATAGCCTAAGCCTAGGGGTGCCCTAGCCTAAGCTTACGGGTGCCCTAGCCTAAGGCTAGGGGTGCCCTAGCCTTAGTCTAGTGGAGCCCTTGCCTTAGCCTAAGCCTAGGGGTGCCCTAGCCCAAGCCTAGGGATGCCCTAGCGTTAGGCTAGAGGAGCCCTAGCCTTATCCTAAGCCTAGGGTGCCCTAGCCTAAGCCTACGGGTGCCCTAGCCTAAGTCTAGCGGTGCCCTAGCCTAAGCCAAGGGGTACCCTAGCCTTAGGCTAGGAGAGCCCTAGCCTTAGCCTAAACCTAGGGGTGCCCCAGCCTAAGTCTAGGGGTGCCTAGCCTAAGCATAGGGGTGCCCTAACCTAAGCCTAGGAGTTCCTTACCTAAGCCTATGTGTGCCCTAGCCTAAGCCAAGGGGTGCCCTAGCCTAAGCCTTGGGGTGCCCTAGCCTAAGCCTAGGGGTGCCCAAACCTAAGCTTAGGGGTGCCCTAGCCTAAGCCTAAGGGTGCCCTTGCCTAAGCCTAGTGATGCCCTAGCCTTAAGCTAGGGGAGCCCTAGCCTTACCCTAAGCCTAGGGGTGCCCTAGCCTAAGACTAGGGGTGCCCTTGCCTAAGCTTAGGGGTGCCCTAGCCTAAGCCTAGGGGTCCCTAGCATAAGCCTAGGGTGCCCTAGGCTTAGGCTAGGGGAGCCCTAGCCTTCGCCTAATCCTAGGGGTGCCCTAGTCTAAGCCTAGGAGTGCCCTAGCCAAAGCCTTGGGGTGCCCTGGCCTTAGCATAGGGGAGACCTAGCCTTAGCCTAAGCCTATGGGTGCCCTAGCCTCAGCTTAGGGTTGCCCTTGCCTCAGCCTAGGGGTGCCCTAGCCTAAGCATAGTAGTGCCCTAGCCTAAGCCTTGGGGTGCCCTAGCCTAAGCCTAGTGGTGCCTTAGACTAAGCCTAGGGGTGACCTAGCCTAAGCCTAGGGGGCCCTAGCCTAAGCCTAAGGGTGCCCTAACCTAAGCCTAGGGTGCCCTTGCCTAAGCCTAGGGATGCCTTAGCCTAAGCCTAGGGGTCTCCTAGCCTTAGCCTAAGCCTAGGGGTGCCCTAGCCAAAGCCTAGCGGTGCCCTAGCCTAAGCCTAGGGGTGCCATAGCCTAAGCCTAGGGGTGCCCTAGCCTAAGCCTAGGGGTGCCCAGGCCTTAGGTTAGAGGAGCCCTAGCCTTAGCCTAAGCCTATGGCTGCCCTAGCCTAAGCCTAGGGGTGCCCTAGCCTAAGCCTATGGGTGCCCTAGCCTAAGCCTAGGGGTGCCCTAGCCATAGCCTAGGGGAGCCCTATCCTAACACTAGGGGTGCCCTAGCCTTAGGCTAGGGGAGCACTAGCCTTAGCCTAAGCCTATGGGTTCCCTAGCCTAATCCTAGGCGTGCCCTAGCCTAAGCCTAGGGGTGCCCTAGCCTAAGCCTAGGGTTGCCCTAGCCTAAGCCTAGGGGTGCCCTAGCCTAAGCCTAGGGGTGCCCAGGCCTTAGGCTAGAGGAGCCCTAGCCTTAGCCTAAGCCTATAGCTGCCCTTGCCTAAGCCTAGGGATGCCCTAGCCTAAGCCTAGGGGTGCCCTAGCCTAACCCTATGGGTGCCCTAGCCTTAGGCTAGGGGAGCCCTAGCCTTAGCCAAAGCCTAGGGGTGCCCTAGCGTAAACTTAGGGGTGCCCCAGCCTAAGCCTAGGGGTGCCTTAGCCTAAGCCTAGGGGTCCCCTAGCCTTAGCCTAAGCCTAGGGGTGCCCTAGCCTAAGCCTATGGGTGCCCTAGCCTAAGCCTAGGGGTGCCCTAGCCATAGCCTAGGGGAGCCCTAGCCTTAGCCTAAGCTTAGGGGTGCCCGAGCCTAAGCCTAGGGTTACCCTAGCCTAAGCGTAGGGGTGCCCTAGCCTTAGGCTAGTGGAGCCCTAGCCTTAGCCTACGCCTAGGTGTGCCCTAGCCTAAATTAGGGGTGACCTAGCCTAAGCCTAGGCGTGCCCTAGCCTAAGCCTAGGGGTGCCCTAGCCTGAGCCTAGGGGTGCCCTAGCCTGAGCCAACGGGTGCTCTAGACTGAGGCTAGGGGAGCCCTAGCCTTAGTCTAGCCTAGGTTGCCCTAGCCTAAGCCTAGGGGTGCCCTAGCCTAAGCCTACGGGTGCCCTAGCCTGTGCCTATGGGAGCCGTAGCCTAAGCCTACGGGTGCCCTTGCCTAAGCCTAGGGATGCCTTAGCCTAAGCCTAGGGGTGCCCTAGGGTTAGGTTAGGGGAGCCCTAGCCTTAGCCTAATCCTAGGGGTGCCCTAGCCTAAGCCTAGGAGTGCCCTAGCCAAAGCCTAGGGGTGCCCTAGCCTTAGGATAGGGGAGACCTAGCCTTAGCCAAAGCCTACTGGTGCCCT
The DNA here is from genome assembly GCF_050624435.1 of Tenrec ecaudatus. NCBI lineage: Eukaryota > Metazoa > Chordata > Mammalia > Afrosoricida > Tenrecidae > Tenrec > Tenrec ecaudatus. The sequence continues at coordinate 764,613 of NW_027459481.1, forward strand.
AGCTTAAGCCTAGGGGTGCCCTAGCCTAAACCTAGGGGTGCCCTAGCCTTAAGCTAGGGGAGCCCTAGCCTTAGCCTCAGCCTAGGGATGCCCTAGCCTCAGCCTAGGGGTGCCCTAGCCTCAGCCTAGGGGTGCCCTAGCCTAAGCCTAGGAGTGCCCTAGCCTAAGCCTAGTGTGCCCTTGCCTAAGCCTAGGGATGCCTTAGCCTAAGCCTAGGGGTCCCCTAGCCTTAGCCTAAGCCTAGGGTGCCCTAGCCTAAGCCTAGGTGTGCCCTAGCCTAAGCCTAGGGGTGCCCTAGCCTAAGCCTAGTGGTGCCCTAGCCTTAGGCTAGGGGAGCCCTTGCCTTAGCCTAAGCCTAGGGGTGCCCTAGCCTAAGACTATGGGTGCCCTAGCCTAATTTAAGGGTGCCCTTGCCTAAGCCTAGGTGTCCCCTACCGTAAGCCTAGGGGTGCCCTAGGGTTAGGCTAGGGGAGCCCTAGCTTTAGCCTCAGTCTACGGGTGCCCTAGTTTAAGCCTAGGGGTGCCCTAGCCTAAGCCTAGGGGTGCCCTAGCCTTAGGCTATTGGAGCCGTAGCCTAAGCCTAAGCCTATGGGTGCCCTAGCTTCAGTCTAGGGTTGCCCTTGCCTAAGCCTAGGAGTGCCCTAGCCTAAGCCTAGGGGTGCCCTAGCCTAAGCCTAGTGGTGCCTTAGCCTAAGCCTAGGGGTGACCTAGCCTTAGCCTAAGCCTAGGGGTGCCCTAGCCTAAGCCTAGTGGTGCCTTAGCCTAAGCCTAGGGGTGCCTTAGCCTAAGCCTAGGCGTGCCCTAGCCTAAGCCTAGGGGTGCCCTAGCCTAAGCCTAGGCGTGCCCTAGCCTAAGCCTAGGCGTGCCCTAGCCTAAGCCTAGGCGTGCCCTAGCCTAAGCCTACGGGTGCCCTAGCCTAAGCCTAGGGGTGCCCTAGCCTAAGCCAAGGGGTGCCCTAGCCTAAGCCTAGGCGTGCCCTAGCCTAAGCCTAGGCGTGCCCTAGCCTAAGCCTAGGGGTGCCCTACCCTAAGACTAGGGGTGCCCTAGCCTAACCTTAGGCTTGCCCTAGCCTTAGGCTAGCTGAGCCCTAGCCTAAGCCTAAGCCTAGGGGTGCCCTAGCCTAAGCCTAGGGGTGCCCTAGCCTAACCCTATGGGTGCCCTAACCTTAGGCTAGGGGAGCACTAGCCTTAGCCAAAGCCTAGGGGTGCCCTAGCGTAAACTTAGGGGTGCCCTAGCCTAAGCCTAGGGGTGTCTAAGCCTAAGCCTAGGGTTGCCGTAGCCTTAGGCTAGGGGAGCCCTAACCTTAGCCTAAGCCTAGGGCTGCCCTAGCCCAAGCCTAGGGGTGCCGTAGCCTAAGCCTAGGGGTGCCCTAGCCTAAGCCTAGGGGTGCCCTAGCCTAAGTTTACGGGTGCCCTAGCCTAAGGCTAGGGGTGCCCTAGCCTTAGTCTAGTGGAGCCCTTGCCTTAGGCTAAGCCTATGGGTGCCCTAGCCCAAGCCTAGGGATGCCCTAGCGTTAGGCTAGAGGAGCCCTAGCCTTATCCTAAGCCTAGGGTGCCCTAGCCTAAGCCTACGGTTGCCCTAGCCTAAGCCAAGGGGTACCCTAGCCTTAGGCTAGGAGAGCCCTAGCCTTAGCCTAAACCTAGGGGTGCCCCAGCCTAAGTCTAGGGGTGCCTAGCCTAAGCATAGGGGTGCCCTAACCTAAGCCTAGGAGTTCCTTACCTAAGCCTATGTGTGCCCTAGCCTAAGCCTAGGGGTGCCCTAGCCTAAGCCTTGGGGTGCCCTAGCCTAAGCCTAGGGGTGCCCAAACCTAAGCTTAGGGGTGCCCTAGCCTAAGCCTAAGGGTGCCCTTGCCTAAGCCTAGTGATGCCCTAGCCTTAAGCTAGGGGAGCCCTAGCCTTACCCTAAGCCTAGGGGTGCCCTAGCCTAAGACTAGGGGTGCCCTTGCCTAAGCTTAGGGGTGCCCTAGCCTAAGCCTAGGGGTCCCTAGCATAAGCCTAGGGTGCCCTAGGCTTAGGCTAGGGGAGCCCTAGCCTTCGCCTAATCCTAGGGGTGCCCTAACCTAAGCCTAGGAGTGCACTAGCCAAAGCCTTGGGGTGCCCTGGCCTTAGCATAGGGGAGACCTAGCCTTAGCCTAAGCCTATGGGTGCCCTAGCCTCAGCTTAGGGTTGCCCTTGCCTCAGCCAAGGGGTGCCCTAGCCTAAGCATAGTAGTGCCCTAGCCTAAGCCTAGGGGTGCCCTAGCCTAAGCCTAGTGGTGCCTTAGACTAAGCCTAGGGGTGACCTAGCCTAAGCCTAGGGGGCCCTAGCCTAAGCCTAAGGGTGCCCTAACCTAAGCCTAGGGTGCCCTTGCCTAAGCCTAGGGATGCCTTAGCCTAAGCCTAGGGGTCTCCTAGCCTTAGCCTAAGCCTAGGGGTGCCCTAGCCCAAGCCTAGCGGTGCCCTAGCCTAAGCCTAGGGGTGCCATAGCCTAAGCCTAGGGGTGCCCTAGCCTAAGCCTAGGGGTGCCCAGGCCTTAGGTTAGAGGAGCCCTAGCCTTAGCCTAAGCCTATGGCTGCCCTAGCCTAAGCCTAGGGGTGCCCTAGCCTAAGCCTAGGGGTGCCTTAGCCTAAGCCTAGGGGTCCCCTAGCCTTAGCCTAAGCTTAGGGGCGCCCTAGCGTAAGCCTATGGGTGCCCTAGCCTAAGCCTAGGGGTGCCCTAGCCATAGCCTAGGGGAGCCCTATCCTAACACTAGGGGTGCCCTAGCCTTAGGCTAGGGGAGCACTAGCCTTAGCCTAAGCCTATGGGTTCCCTAGCCTAATCCTAGGCGTGCCCTAGCCTAAGCCTAGGGGTGCCCTAGCCTAAGCCTAGGGTTGCCCTAGCCTAAGCCTAGGGGTGCCCTAGCCTAAGCCTAGGGGTGCCCAGGCCTTAGGCTAGAGGAGCCCTAGCCTTAGCCTAAGCCTATAGCTGCCCTTGCCTAAGCCTAGGGGTGCCCTAGCCTAAGCCTAGGGGTGCCCTAGCCTAACCCTATGGGTGCCCTAGCCTTAGGCTAGGGGAGCACTAGCCTTAGCCAAAGCCTAGGGGTGCCCTAGCATAAACTTAGGGGTGCCCTAGCCTAAGCCTAGGGGTGCCTTAGCCTAAGCCTAGGGGTCCCCTAGCCTTAGCCTAAGCCTAGGGGTGCCCTAGCCTAAGCCTATGGGTGCCCTAGCCCAAGCCTACGGGTGCCCTAGCCATAGCCTAGGGGAGCCCTAGCCTTAGCCTAAGCTTAGGGGTGCCCGAGCCTAAGCCTAGGGTTACCCTAGCCTAAGCCTAGGGGTGCCCTAGCCTTAGGCTAGTGGAGCCCTAGCCTTAGCCTACGCCTAGGTGTGCCCTAGCCTAAATTAGGGGTGACCTAGCCTAAGCCTAGGCGTGCCCTAGCCTAAGCCTAGGGGTGCCCTAGCCTGAGCCTAGGGGTGCCCTAGCCTGAGCCAACGGGTGCTCTAGACTGAGGCTAGGGGAGCCCTAGCCTTAGTCTAGCCTAGGTTGCCCTAGCCTAAGCCTAGGGGTGCCCTAGCCTAAGCCTACGGGTGCCCTAGCCTGTGCCTATGGGAGCCGTAGCCTAAGCCTACGGGTGCCCTTGCCTAAGCCTAGGGATGCCTTAGCCTAAGCCTAGGGGTGCCCTAGGGTTAGGTTAGGGGAGCCCTAGCCTTAGCCTAATCCTAGGGGTGCCCTAGCCTAAGCCTAGGAGTGCCCTAGCCAAAGCCTAGGGGTGCCCTAGCCTTAGGATAGGGGAGACCTAGCCTTAGCCAAAGCCTACTGGTGCCCTAGCTTAAGCCTAGGGGTGCCCTAGCCTAAACCTAGGGGTGCCCTAGCCTTAAGCTAGGGGAGCCCTAGCCTTAGCCTAAGCCTAGGGATGCCCTAGCCTCAGCCTAGGGGTGCCCTAGCCTCAGCCTAGGGGTGCCCTAGCCTAAGCCTAGGAGTGCCCTAGCCTAAGCCTAGTGTGCCCTTGCCTAAGCCTAGGGATGCCTTAGCCTAAGCCTAGGGGTCCCCTAGCCTTAGCCTAAGCCTAGGGTGCCCTAGCCTAAGCCTAGGTGTGCCCTAGCCTAAGCCTAGGGGTGCCCTAGCCTAAGCCTAGTGGTGCCCTAGCCTTAGGCTAGGGGAGCCCTTGCCTTAGCCTAAGCCTAGGGGTGCCCTAGCCTAAACGTAGGGTTGCCCTAGCCTAAGCCTAGGGGTGCCCAAGCCTAAGGCTAGTTGGGCCCTAGCCGAAGCCTAGGGGTGCCGTAGCCTAAGCCTAGGGGTGCCCTAGCCTAAGCCTATGTGTGCCCAGGCCTAAGGATAGAGGAGCCCTAGCCTTAGCCTAAGCCTATGGCTGCCCTAGCCTAAGCATAGGCGTGCGCTAGCTTAAGCCTAGGGGTGCCCTAGCCTCAGCCTAGGGGTGCCCTAGACTCAGCCTAGGGGTGCCATAGCCTAAGCCTAGGAGTGCCCTAGCCTAAGCCTAGTGTGCCCTTGCCTAAGCCTAGGGATGCCTTAGCCTAAGCCTAGGGGTCCCCTAGCCTTAGCCTAAGCCTAGGGTGCCCTAGCCTAAGCCTAGGTGTGCCCTAGCCTAAGCCTAGGTGTGCCCTAGCCTAAGACTAGGGGTGCCCTAGCCTAAGCCTAGTGGTGCCCTAGCCTTAGGCTAGGGGAGTCCTAGCCTTAGCCTAAGCATAGGGGTGCCCTAGCCTAAGACTATGGGTGCCCTAGCCTAATTTAAGGGTGCCCTAGCCTAAGCCTAGAGGTCCCCTAGCCTAAGCCTAGGGGTGCCCAGGCCTTAGGATAGAGGAGCCCTAGCCTTAGCCTAAGCCTATGGCTGCCCTAGCCTAAGCCTAGGCGTGCATTAGCCTAAGCCTAGGGGTGCCCTAGCCTAAGCCTAGGGGTGCCCTAGCCTAAGCCTAGGGGTGCCCTTCCCTAAGCATAGGGGTGCCCTAGCCTAAGCTTATGCTTGCCCTAGCCTTAGGCTAGCTGAGCCCTAGCCTAAGCCTAAGCCTAGGGGTGCCCTAGCCTAAGCCTAGGGGTGCCCTAGCCTAAGCTTAGGGGTGCCCTAGCCTTAGGCTTGGGGTGCCCAGGCCTTAGGATAGAGGAGCCCTAGCCTTAGCCTAAGCCTATGGCTGCCCTAGCCTAAGCCTATGAGTGCCCTAGCCTAGGCCAAGGGGTGCCCTAGCCTAAGGCTAGGGGTGCCCTAGCCTAAGCCTAGGGGTGCCCTAGCCTAAGCCTATGGGTGCCCAGGCCTTAGGATAGAGGAGCCCTAGCCTTAGCCTAAGCCTATGGCTGCCCTAGCCTAAGCCTAGGCGTGCGCTAGCCTAAGACGAGGGGTGCCCTACCCTAAGCCTAGGGGTGCCCTACCCTAAGCCTAGGGGTGCCCTAGCCTAACTTAGGCTTGCCGTAGCCTTAGGCTAGAGGAGCCCTAGCCTTAGCCTAAGCTTAGGGGTGCCCTAGCCTAAGACTAGGGGTGCCCTAGCCTAAGCCTTGGGGTGCCCTAGCCTAAGCCTAGGGGTGCCCTAGGGTTATCCTAGGGGAGCCCTAGCCTTAGCCTAAGCCTAGGGGTGCCCTAGCCTAAGCCTAGGGGTGCCCTAGCCTAAGCCTAGGGGTGCCCTAGCCTAAGCCTAGGGGTGCCCAAGCCTTAGACTAGGGGAGCCCTAGACTTAGCATAAGCCGAGGGGTGCCCTAGTCTAAGCCTAGTGGTGCCCTATCCTAAGCCTAGGGGTGCCCTAGCCTAAGCCTAGGGGTGCCGTAGCCTTAGGCTAGGGGAGCCCTAACCTCAGCCTAAGCCTAAGGCTGCCCTAGCCCAAGCCTAGGGGTGCCGTAGCCTAAGCCTAAGGGTGCCCTAGCCTAAGCCTACGGGTGCCCTAGCCTAAGCTTACGGGTGCCCTAGCCTAAGGCTAGGGGTGCCCTAACCTTAGTCTCGTGGAGCCCTTGCCTTAGCCTAAGCATAGGGGTGCCCTACCCTAATCCTAGATGTGACCTAGCCTAAGCCTAGGGGTGCCCTACCCTAAGCCTAGGGGTGCCCTAGCCTAAACTTGCGGTTCCCTAGACTAAGCCTAGGGGTGACCTAGCCTTAGGCTAGGGGAGCCCTAGCCTTAGTCTAAGCCTATGGGTGCCCTAACCTAAGCCTAGGGGTGCCCTAGCCCAAGCCTAGGGATGCCCTAGCGTTAGGCTAGAGGAGCCTTAGCCTTATCGTAAGCCTAGGGTGCCCTAGCCTAAGCCTAGGGGTGCCCTAGCCTAAGTCTAGCGATGCCCTAGCCTAAGCCAAGGGGTACCCTACCCTTAGGCTAGGAGAGCCCTAGCCTTAGCCTAAACCTAGGGGTGCCCCAGCCTAAGTCTAGGGGTGCCTAGCCTAAGCATAGGGGTGCCCTAACCTAAGCCTAGGGGTTCCCTACCTAAGCCTAGGGATGCCCTAGCCTAAGCCTACGGGTGCCCTAGGCTTAGGCTAGGGGAGCCCTAGCCTTCACCTAATCCTAGGGGTGCCCTAGCCTAAGCCTAAGAGTGCCCTAGCCAAAGTCTAGGTGTGTCCTGGCCTTAGGATAGGGGAGACCTAGCCTTAGCCTAAGCCTACGGGTGCCCTAGCTTAAGCCTAGGTGTGCCCTAGCCTAAGCCTAGGGTTGCCCTAGCCTTAGGCTAGGGGAGCCCTAGCCTTAGCCTAAGCCTATGGGTGCCCTAGCCTCAGCCTAGGGGTGCCCTTGCCTCAGCCTATGGGTGCCCTAGCCTAAGCATAGGAGTGCCCTAGCCTAAGCCTAGGGGTGCCCTAGCCTAAGCCTAGTGGTGCCTTAGACTAAGCCTAGGGGTGACCTAGCCTTAGCCTAAGCCTAGGGGTCCCCTAGCCTAAGCCTAAGGGTGCCCTAACCTAAGCCTAGGCTGCCCTTGCCTAAGCCTAGGAATGCCTTAGCCTAAGCCTAGGGGTCCCCTAGCCTTAGCCAAAGCCTAGGGGTGCCCAGGCCTTAGGCTAGAGGAGCCCTAGCCTTAGCCTAAGCCTATAGCTGCCCTAGCCTAAGCCTAGGGGTGCCGTAGCCTAAGCCTAGGGGTGCCCTAGCCTAACCCTATGGGTGCCCTAGCCTTAGGCTAGGGGAGCACTAGCCTTAGCCAAAGCCTAGGTGTGCCCTAGCGTAAACTTAGGGGTGCCCTAGCCTAAGCCTAGGGGTGCCTTAGCCTACGCCTAGGGGTCCCCTAGCCTTAGCCTAAGCCTAGGGGTGCCCTAGCCTAAGCTTATGGGTGCCCTAGCCTAAGCCTAGGGGTGCCCTAGCCATAACCTAGGGGAGCCCTAGCCTTAGCCTAAGCTTAGGGGTGCCCGAACCTAAGCCTAGGGTTACCCTAGCCTAAGCCTAGGGGTGCCCTAGCCTTAGGCTAGGGGAGCCCTAGCCTTAGACTACGCCTAGGTGTGCCCTAGCCTAAGCTTAGGGGTGCCCTAGCCTAAGCCTAGGCGTGCCCTAGCCTAAGCCTAGGGGTGCCTCAGCCTGAGCCTAGGGGTACCCTAGCCTGAGCCAACGGGTGCCCTAGACTGAGGCTAGGGGAGCCCTAGCCTTAGTCTAGCCTAGGATTGCCCTAGCCTAAGCCTAGGGGTGCCCTAGCCTAAGCCTACGGGTGCCCTAGCCTGTGGCTAGGGTAGCCGTACCCTAAGCCTACGGGTGCCCTTGCCTAAGCCTAGGGATGCCTTAGCCGAAGCCTAGGGGTCCCCTAGCCTTAGCCTATGCCTAGGGGTGCCCTATCCTAAGCCTACGGGTGCCCTCACCTTAGGCTAGGGGAGCCCTAGCCTTAGCCTAATCCTAGGGATGCCGTAGCCTAAGCCTATGGATGCCCTAGCCTGAGCCTAGGGGAGCTCTAGCCTTAGGTTAGGGGAGCCCTAGCCTTGGCCTTAGCCTAGGGGTGCCCTAGCCTAAGCCTAGGGGTGCCCTAGCCAAAGGCTAAGGGTGCCCTTGCCTAAGCCTATGGGTGCTCTAGCCTAAGCCTAGGGGTGCCCTAGCCTTAGGCTAGGCGAGCCCTAGCCTTAGCCTAAGCATACGGCTGCCCTAGCCTAAGCCTAGGGGTGCCCTAGCCTAACCTTGGGGTGGCCTAGCCTTAGGCTAGGGGAGCACTAGCCTTAGCCTAAGCCTAGGGGTGTCTTAGCCTAAGCCTAGGGGTGCCCTATCCTAAGCCTGGGGGTGCCCTAGCCTAAGCTTAGGGGTGCCCTAGCCTAAGCCTAAGGGTGCCCTAGCCTAGGCCTAGTGGTGCCCTAGCCTTAGGCTAGGGGAGCCCTAGCTTTAGCCTAAGCCTACGGGTGACCTAGCCTAAGCCTTGGGGTGCCCTAGCCTAAGCTTAGGGGTGCCCTAGCCTAAGCCTAGGGGTCCCTAGCCTAAGCCTAGGTGTGCCCTAGGGTTAGGCTTGTGGAGCCCTAGCCTTAGCCTAATCCTAGGGGTGCCCTAGCCTAAGCCTAGGAGTGCCCTAGCCAAAGCCTAGGGGTGCCCAACCTTAGGATAGGGGAGACCTAGCCTTAGCCTAAGCCTACTGGTGTCCTAGCTTAAGCCTAGGCGTGCCCTAGCCTTAGGCTAGGGGAGCCCTAGCCTTAGCCTAAGCCTATGGGTGCCCTAGCCTCAGCCTCGGGATGCCCTAGCCTCAGCCTAGGGGTGACCTAGCCTAAGCCTAGGATTGCCCTAGCCTAAGCCTAGGGGTGCCCTAGCCTAAGACTATTGGTGCCTTAGACTAAGCCTAGGGGTGACCTAGTCTTAGCCGAAGCCTAGGGGTGCCCTAGCCTAAGCCTAAGGGTGCCCTAACCTAAGCCTAGGGTGCCCTTACCTAAGCCTAGGGATGCCTTAGCCTAAGCCTAGGGGTCCCCAAGCCTTAGCCTAAGCCTAGGGTGCCCTAGCCTAAGCCTAGCGGTGCCCTAGCCTAAGCCTAGGGGTGCCCTAGCCTAAGCCTTGGCGTGCCCTAGGCTAAGCTTAGGGGTGCCCTAGCCTGAGCCTAGGGGTGCCCTAACCTGAGCCAACGGGTGCCCTAGACTGAGGCTAGGGGAGCCCTAGCCTTAGTCTAGCCTAGGATTGCCCTAGCCTAAGCCTAGGGGTGCCCTAGCCTAAGCCTACGGGTGCCCTAGCCTGTGGCTAGGGGAGCCGTAGCCTAAGCCTACGGGTGCCCTTGCCTAAGCCTAGGGATGCCTTAGCCTAAGCCTAGGGGTCCCCTAGCCTTAGCCTAAGCCTAGGGGTGCCCTATCCTAAGCCTAAGGGTGCCCTCACCTTAGGCTAGGGGAGCCCTAGCCTTAGCCTAATCCTAGGGATGCCGTAGCCTAAGCCTATGGATGCCCTAGCCTGAGCCTAGGGGAGCCCTAGCCTTGGCCTAAGCCTAGGGGTGCCCTAGCCTAAGCCTAGGGGTGCCCTAGCCTAAGGCTAAGGGTGCCCTTGCCTAAGCCTATGGGTGCTCTAACCTAAGTCTACGGGTGCCCTTGCCTTAGGCTAGGCGAGCCCTAGCCTTAGCCTAAGCATACGGCTGCCCTAGCCTAAGCCTAGGGGTGCCCTAGCCTAACCCTAGGGGTGCCCTAGCCTTAGGCTGGGGGAGCACTAGCCTTAGCCTAAGCCTAGGGGTGTCCTAGCCTAAGCCTAGGGGTGCCCTATCCTAAGCCTGGGGATGCCCTAGCCTAAGCTTAGGGGTGCTCTAGCCCAAGCCTAAGGGTGCCCTAGCCTTAGGCTAGGGGAGCCCTAGCTTTAGCCTAAGCCTAGGGGTGACCTAGCCTAAGCCTTGGGGTGCCCTAGCCTAAGCTTAGGGGTGCCCTAGCCTAAGCCTAGGGGTCCCTAGCCTAAGCCTAGGTGTGCCCTATGGTAAGGCTTGTGGAGCCCTAGCCTTAGCCTAATCCTAGGGGTGCCCTTGCCTAAGCCTAGGAGTGCCCTAGCCAAAGCCTAGGGGTGCCCTAGCCTTAGGATGGGGAGACCTAGCCTTAGCCTAAGCCTACTGGTGCCCTAGCTTAAGCCTAGGGGTGCCCTAGCCTTAGGCTAGGGGAGCCCTAGCCTTAGCCTAAGCCTATGGGTGCCCTAGCCTCAGCCTCGGGGTGCCCTAGCCTCAGCCTAGGGGTGACCGAGCCTAAGCCTAGGAGTGCCCTAGCCTAAGCTTAGGGGTGCCCTAGCCTAAGACTAGTGGTGCCTTAGACTAAGCCTAGGGGTGACCTAGTCTTAGCCTAAGCCTAGGGGTGCCCTAGCCTAAGCCTAAGGGTGCCCTAACCTAAGCCTAGGGTGCCCTTGCCTAAGCCTAGGGATGCCTTAGCCTAAGCCTATGGTGCCCTAGCCTAAGCCTAGGGGTGCCCTAGTCTAAGCCTAGGAGTGCCCTAGCCTAAGCCTAGGGGTGCCCTACCCTAAGCCTAGGGGTGCCCTAGCCTAAGCCTAGGCTTGCCCTAGCCTTAGGCTAGCTGAGCCCTAGCCTAAGCCTAAGCCTATGGCTGCCCTAGCCTAAGCCTATGGCTGCCCTAACCTAAGCCTATGGTTGTCCTAGCCTAACCCTAGGGATGCCGTAGCCTAAGCCTAGGGGTGCCCTAGCCTAAGCCTAGGGGTGCCCTAGCCTAAGCCTAGGGGTGCCCTAGCCTAAGCCTAGGGGTGCCCAGGCCTTAGGATAGAGGAGCCCTAGCCTTAGCGTAAGCCTATGGCTTCCCTAGCCTAAGCCTAGGGTTGCCCTAGCCTAAGCCTAGGGGTGCCCTAGCCCAAGCTTGGGGTGCCCTAGCCTTTGGCTAGGGGAGCACTAGCCTTAGCCTAAGCCTAGGGTTGCCCTAGCCTAAGTCTAGGGGTGCCCTAGCCTAAGCCAAGGGGTGCCCTAGCCTTAGACTAAGCCTAGGGGTGCCCTAGCCTCAGCCTAGGGGTGCCCAGGCCTTAGGCTAGAGGAGCCCTAGCGTTAGCCTAAGCCTATGGCTGCCCTAGCCTAAGCCTAGGGGTGCCCTAGCCTAAGCCTAGGGATGCCCTAGCCTAACCCTTGTGGTGCCCTAGCCTTAGGCTAGGGGAACACTAGCCTTAGCCTAAGCCTAGGGGTGCCCTAGATTAAGCCTAGGCGTGCCCTGGCCTAAGCCGAGGGGTGCCCTACCCTAAGCCTAGGGGTGCCCTACCCTAAGCCCAGGGGTGCCCTAGCATAAGCCTAGGCTTGCCCTAGCCGTAGGCTAGCTGAGCCCTACTCTAAGCCTAAGCCTAGGGGTGCCCTTGCCTAAGCGTAGGGGTGCCCTAGCCTAAGCCTAGTGGTGCCCTAGCCTTAGGGTAGGGGAGCCCTAGCTTTTGCCTAAGCTTAGGGGTGCCCTAGCCTAAGCCTAGGGGTCCCTAGCTTAAGCCTAGGTGTGCCCTAGGTTTAGGCTTGTGGAGCCCTAGCCTTAGCCTAATCCTAGGGGTGCCCTAGCCTAAGCCTAGGAGTGCCCTAGCCAAAGCCTAGTGGTGCCCTAGCCTTAGGATAGGGGAGACCTAGCCTTCTCCTAAGCCTACTGGTGCCCTAGCTTAAGCCTAGGGGTGCCCTAGCCTTAGGCTAGGGGAGCCCTAGCCTTAGCCTAAGCCTATGGGTGCCCTAGCCTCAGCCTCGGGGTGCCCTAGCCTCAGCCTAGGAGTGACCTAGCCTAAGCCTAGGAGTGCCCTAGCCTAAGCCTAGGGGTGCCCTAGCCTAAGACTAGTGGTGCCTTAGACTAAGCCTAGGGGTGACCTAGTCTTAGCCTAAGCCTAGGGGTACCCTAGCCGTAGGATAGGGGAGACCTAGCCTTATCCTAAGCCTACTGGTGCCCTAGCTTAAGCCTAGGGGTGCCCTAGCCTTAGGCTAGGGGAGCCCTAGCCTTAGCCTAAGCCTATGGGTGCCCTAGCCTCAGCCTCGGGGTGCCCTAGCCTCAGCCTAGGAGTGACCTAGCCTAAGCCTAGGAGTGCCCTAGCCTAAGCCTAGGGGTGCCCTAGCCTAAGACTAGTGGTGACTTAGACTAAGCCTAGGGGTGACCTAGTCTTAGCCTAAGCCTAGGGGTGCCCTAGCCTAAGCCTAAGGGTGCCCTAACCTAAGCCTAGGGTGCGCTTGCCTAAGCCTAGGGATGCCTTAGCCTAAGCCTAGGGGTCCCCAAGCCTTAGCCTAAGCCTAGGGTGCCCTAGCCTAAGCCTAGGGGTGCCCTAGCCTAAGCCTAGGGGTGCCCTAGCTTAAGCCTAGTGGTGCCCTAGCCTTATGCTAGCGGAGCCCTAGCCTTAGCCTAAGCCTAGGGGTGCCCTAGCCTAAGTTAGGGGTGCCCTAGGCTAAGCCTAGGGGTCCCCTAGCGTAAGCCTAGGTGTGCCCTAGGGTTAGGCTAGGGGAGCCCTAGCTTTAGCCTAAGTCTACGGGTGCCCTAGTTTAAGCCTAGGGGTGCCCTAGCCTAAGCCTAGGGTTGCCCTAGCCTTAAGCTATTGGAGCCCTAGCCTTAGCCTAAGCCTATGGGTGCCCTAGCTTCAGCCTAGGGGTGCCCTAGCCTAAGCCTAGGAGTGCCCTAGCCTAAGCCTAGGGGTGCCCTAGCCTAAGCCTAGTGGTGCCTTAGCCTAATCCTAGGGGTTACCTAGCCTTAGCCTAAGCCTAGGGGTGCCCTAGCCTAAGCCTAGTGGTGCCTTAGCCTAAGCCTAGGGGTGACCTAGCCTTAGCCTAAGCCTTGGGGTGCCTTAGCCTAAGCCTAGCATTCCCCTAGCCTTAGCCTAAGCATAGGGGTGCCCTAGCCTAAGCCTAGGGGTGCCCTAGCCTAAGCCTAGGGGTGCCCTAGCCTAAGTCAAGGGGTGCCCTAGCCTAAGCCTAGGGGTGCCCAGGCCTTAGGATAGAGGAGCCCTAGCCTTAGCCTAAGCCTATGGCTGCCCTAGCCTAAGCCTAGGGTTGCCCTAGCCTAAGCCTAGGGGTGCCCTATCCTAACCCTAAGGGTACATTAGCCTTAGGCTAGGGGAGCACTACCCTTAGCCTAAGCGTGCTCTAGCCTAAGCCTAGGGGTGCCCTACCCTAATCTTAGGGGTGCCCTAGCCTAAGCCTAGGCTTGCCCTAGCCTTAGGCTAGCTGAGCCCTAGCCTAAGCCTAAGCCTATGGCTTCCCTAGCCTAAGCCTATGGCTGCCCTAGCCTAAACCTAGGGTTGCCCTAGCCTAAGCCTAGGGATGCCGTAGCCTAAGCCTAGGGGTGCCCTAGCCTAAGCCTAGGGGTGCCCTAGCATAAGCCTAGGGGTGCCCTAGCCTAAGCCTAGGGGTGCCCTAGCCTAAGCCTAGGGGTGCCCAGGCCTTAGGATAGAGGAGCCCTAGCCTTAGCCTAAGCCTATGGCTTCCCTAGCCTAAGCCTAGGGTTGCCCTAGCCTAAGCCTAGGGGTGCCCTAGCCTCGCTTGGGGTGCCCTAGCCTTAGGCTAGGGGAGCACTAGACTTAGCCTAAGCCTAGGGGTGCCCTAGCCTAAACCTAGGGGTGCCCTAGCCTAAACCAAGGGGTGCCCTAGCCTTAGACTAAGCCTAGGGGTGCCCTAGCCTAAGCCTAGGGGTGCACAGGCCTTAGGCTACTGGAGCCCTAGCCTTAGCCTAAGCCTATGGCTGCCCTAGCCTAAGCCTAGGGGTGCCCTAGCCTAAGTCTAGGGATGCCCTAGCCTAACCCTTGTGGTGCCCTAGCCTTGGGCTAGGGGAACACTAGCCTTAGCCTAAGCCTATGGGTGCCCTAGATTAAGCCTAGGCGTGCCCTGGCCTAAGCCGAGGGGTGCCCTACCCTAAGCCTAGGGGTGCAATACCCTAAGCACAGGGGTACCCTAGCGTAAGCCTAGGCTTGCCCTAGCCGTAGGCTAGCTGAGCCCTACTCTAAGCCTAAGCCTAGGGGTGCCCTTGCCTAAGCCTAGGGGTGCCCTAGCCTAAGCCTAGGGGTGCCATAGCCTTAGGCTAGAGGAGCCCTAGCCTTAGCCTAAGCCCAGGGTTGCCCTAGCCTAAGACTAGGGGTGCCCTAGCCTAAGCCTTGGGGTGCCCTAGCCTACGCGTAGGGGTGCCCTAGTGTTACGCTAGGCGATCCCTAGCCTTAGCCTAAGCCTAAGGGTGCCCTAGCCTGAACCTAGGGGTGCCCTAACCTAAGCCTAGTGGTGCCCTAGCCTAAGCCTAGGGGTACCCAAGCCTTAGGCTAGGGGAGCCCTAGACTTTGCCTAAGCCTAGGGGTGCCCTAGCCTAATCCTAGTGGTGCCTTAGCCTAAGCCTCGGGGTGACCTAGCCTTAGCCTAAGCCTTGGGGTGCCTTAGCCTAAGCCTAGCAGTCCCCTAGCCTTAGCCTAAGCATAGGGGTGCCCTAGCCTAAGCCTAGGGGTGCCCTAGCCTAAGCCTAGGGGTGCCCTAGCCTAAGTCAAGGGGTGCCCTAGCCTAAGCCTAGGGGTGCCCAGGCCTTAGGATAGAGGAGCCCTAGCCTTAGCCTAAGCCTATGGCTGCCCTAGCCTAAGCCTAGGGTTGCCCTAGCCTAAGCCTAGGGGTGCCCTAGCCTAACCCTAAGGGTACATTAGCCTTAGGCTAGGGGAGCACTACCCTTAGCCTAAGCGTGCTCTAGCCTAAGCCTAGGGGTGCCCTACCCTAATCCTAGGGGTGCCCTAGCCTAAGCCTAGGCTTGCCCTAGCCTTAGGCTAGCTGAGCCCTAGCATAAGCCTAAGCCTATGGCTTCCCTAGCCTAAGCCTATGGCTGCAGTAGCCTAAGCCTAGGGTTGCCCTAGCCTAAGCCTAGGGATGCCGTAGCCTAAGCCTAGGGGTGCCCTAGCCTAAGCCTAGGGGTGCCCTAGATTAAGCCTAGGGGTGCCCTAGCCTAAGCCTAGGGGTGCCCTAGCCTAAGCCTAGGGGTGCCCAGGCCTTAGGATAGAGGAGCCCTAGCCTTAGCCTAAGCCTATGGCTTCCCTAGCCTAAGCCTAGGGTTGCCCTAGCCTAAGCCTAGGGGTGCCCTAGCCTAGCTTGGGGTGCCCTAGCCTTAGGCTAGGGGAGCACTAGACTTAGCCTAAGCCTAGGGGTGCCCTAGCCTAAACCTAGGGGTGCCCTAGCCTAAACCAAGGGGTGCCCTAGCCTTAGACTAAGCCTAGGGGTGCCCTAGCCTAAGCCTAGGGGTGCCCAGGCCTTAGGCTAGAGGAGCCCTAGCCTTAGCCTAAGCCTATGGCTGCCCTAGCCTAAGCCTAGGGGTGCCCTAGCCTAAGCCTAGGGATGCCCTAGCCTAACCCTTGTGGTGCCCTAGCCTTAGGCTAGGGGAACATTAGCCTTAGCCTAAGCCTATGGGTGCCCTAGATTAAGCCTAGGCGTGCCCTGGCCTAAGCCGAGGGGTGCCCTACCCTAAGCCTAGGGGTGCACTACCCTAAGCCCAGCGGTACCCTAGCATAAGCCTAGGCTTGCCCTAGCCGTACGCTAGCTGAGCCCTACTCTAAGCCTAAGCCTATGGGTGCCCTTGCCTAAGCCTAGGGGTGCCCTAGCCTAAGCCTAGGGGTGCCATAGCCTTAGGCTAGAGGAGCCCTAGCCTTAGCCGAAGCCTAGGGGTGCCCTAGCCTAAGCCTTGGGGTGCCCTAGCCTACGCCTAGGGGTGCCCTAGTGTTACGCTAGGCGATCCCTAGCCTTAGCCTAAGCCTATGGGTGCCCTAGCCCAAACCTAGGGGTGCCCTAGCCTAAGCCTAGTGGTGCCCTAGCCTAAGCCTAGGGGTACCCAAGCCTTAGGCTAGGGGAGCCCTAGACTTTGCCAAAGCCTAGGGGTGCCCTAGTCTAATCCTAGTGGTACCCTATCCTAAGCCTAGGGGCGCCCTAGCCTAAGCCTAGGGGTGCCGTAGCCTTAGGCTAGTGGAGCCCTAACCTTAGCCTAGTGGTGCCCTATCCTAATCCTAGGGGTGCCCTAGCCTAAGCCTAGGGGTGCCCTAGCCTAAGTCAAGGGGTGCCCTAACCTAAGCCTAGTGGTGCCCTAGCCTAAGCCTAGGGGTACCCAAGCCTTAGGCTAGGGGAGCCCTAGACTTTGCCTAAGCCTAGGGGTGCCCTAGTCTAATCCTAGTGGTACCCTATCCTAAGCCTAGGGGCGCCCTAGCCTAAGCCTAGGGGTGCCCTAGCCTTAAGCTAGGGGAGCCCTAACCTTAGCCTAAGCCTTGGGGTACCCTAGCCCAAGCCTAGGGGTGTCGTAGCCTAAGCATAGGGGTGCCCTACCCTAAGCCTAGGGATGCCCTAGCATAAGCCTAGGGGTGCCCTAGCATAAGCCAAGGGGTGCCTTGGCCTTAGGCTAAGCCTAGGGGTGCCCTAGCCTAAGACTAGGGGTGCCCTAGCCTAAGCTTATTGTTGCCCTAGCGTAAGCATAGGGGTGCCCTATCCTAAGCCTAGGGGTGCCCTAACCTAAGCCTAGGGGTGCCCTAGCCTAACACTATGGGTGCCCTAGCCTTAGGCTAGGGGAGCACTAGCCTTAGCCTAAGCCTAAGGGTGCCCTAGCCTAAGCCTATTGGTGCCTTAGCCTAAGCCTTGGGGTGCCTAACCCAAGCCTAGGGGTGTAGTAGCCTAAGTCTAGGGGTGCCCTAGCCTAAGCCTAGGGGTGCCCTAGCCTAAGTCTAGGCGTGCCCCAGCCTAAGACTAGGGGTGCCCTAGCCTAAGCTTATTCGTGCCCTAGCCTAAGCCTAGGGGTGCCCTAGCCTAAGCTTAGGGGTGCCTTGGCCTAAGCCTAGGGGTCCCCTAGCCTTAGCCTAAGTCTAGGGGTGCCCTAGCCTAAGCCTAGGGTGCCCTAGCCATAGCCTAGGGGAGCCCTAGCCTTAGGCTAGGGGTTCCCTAGCCTAAGCCTAGGGGTGCCCTAGCCTAAGCCTAGGGGTGCCCTAGCCTTAGGCTAGGGGAGCCCTAGCCTTAGCCTACGCTTAGGGGTGCCCTAGCCTAAGCTTTGGGGTGCCCTAGCCTAAGCCTAGGGGTGCCCTTGCCTGAGCCTAGGGGTGCCCTAGCCTGAGCCTACGGGTGCCCTAGGCTGAGGCTAGGAGAGCCCTAGCCTTAGTGTAGTCTAGGATTGCCCTAGCCTAACCCTAGGGGTGCCCTAGCCTAAGGCTAAGGGTGCCTTTGCCTAAGCCTACGGGTGCTCTAGCCTAAGTCTAGGGGTGACCTACCCTAAGCCTAGATGTCACCTAGCCTAAGCCTAGGGGTGCCCTACCCTAAGCCTAGTGGTGCCCTAACCTAAGCCTAGGGGTGCCCTATCCTTAGGCTAGCTGAGCCCTAGCCTTAGACTAAGCCTAGGGGTGCCCTATCCTAAGCCTAGGGGTACCCTATCCTAAGCCTAGGGGTGCCCTAACCTAAGCCTAGGGGTGCCCTACCCTAAGCCTAGGAGTGCCCTACCCTAAGCCGAGGGTTGCCCTAGCCTAAGCCTAGGGGTGCCGTAGCCTTAGCCTAGGTGAGCCCTAGCCGTAGCCTAAGCCTAGGGGTGCCCAAGCCTAAGCCTAAGGGTGCCCTAGCCTAAGCCTAGGGGTGCCCTAGCCTACGCCTAGGGGTTCCCTACCCTAAGTCTAGTGGTGCCCTAGCCTTAGGCTAGGGGAGCCCTAGCCTTAGCCTAAGCCTAGGGGTGCCCTAGCCTAAGACTCGGGATGCCCTAGCCCAAGCCTAGGGGTGCCCTAGCCTAAGCCTAGGGGTGCCCTTGCCTAAGCCTAGGGGTGCCCTAGCGTAAGCCTAGTGGTGTCCTAGCCAAAGTCTAGGGGTGCCCTAGCCTAAGCCTAGGGGTGCCCTAGCTTTAGGCTAGGGGAGCCCTAGCCTTAGCCTAAGCCTAGGGGTGCCCTAGCCTAAGACTAGGGGTGCCCTAGCCTTAGCCTACGGGTGTCCTAGCCTAAGCCTAGGCATTCCCTAGCCTAAGCCTAGGGGTTCCCTAACCTTAGGCTAGGGGGGCCGTAGCCTTAGCGTAAGCCTTGGGGTGCCTTAGCCTAAACCTAGGGGTTCCCTAGACTAAGCCTAGGGGTGACCTAGCCTTAGGGTAGGGGAGTCCTAGCCTTAGTCTAAGCCTAGGGGTGCCCCAGCTTAAGCCTAGGGGTGCCCTAGCCCAAGCCTAGGGATGCCCTAGTGTTAGGCTAGAGGAGCAGTAGCCTTATCCTAAGCCTAGGGTGTCCTAGCCTAAGTCAAGGGGTAAGCTAGCCTTAGGCTAGGAGAGCCCTAGCCTTAGCCTAAACCTAGGGGAGCCCCAGCATAAGTCTAGGGGTGCCTAGCCTAAGCCTTGGGGTGCCCTAGCCTAAGCCTTGGGGTGCCCTAGCCTAAGCTTAGGGGTGCCCTAGCCTAAGCTTAGGGGTGCCCTAGCCTTACGATAGGGGAGACCTAGCCGTAGCCTAAGCCTATGGGTGCCCTAGCTTAAGTTTAGGGGTGCCCTAGCCTAAGCCTAGGGGTGCCCTAGCCTAAGCCTAGGGGTACCCAGGCCTTAGGATAGAGGAGCCTTAGCCTTAGCCTAAGCCTAAGGCTGCCCTAGCCTAAGCCTAGGGTTGCCCTAGCCTGAGCCTAGGGGTGCCCTAGCCTAACCCTAGGGGTGCCCTAGCCTTAGGCTAGGCGAGCACTAGCCTTAGCCTAAGCCTAGGGGTGCCCTAGCCTAAGCCTAGGGGTTCCCTAGCCTAAGCCTAGGGGTTCCCTAGCCTAAGCCTAGGGGTTCCCTAGCCTAAGCCAAGGGGTACCCTAACCTTAGACCAAGCCTAGGGGTGCCCTAGACTAATCCTAGGGATGCCCTAGCCTAACCCTAGTGGTGCCCTAGCCTTAGGCTAGGGGAACACTAGCCTTAGCCTAAGCCTAGGGGTGCCCTAGATTAAGCCTAGGCGTGCCCTAGCCTAAGCCGAGGGGTGCCCTACCCTAAGCCTAGGGGTGCCCTACACTAAGCCCAGGGGTGCCCTAGCATAAGCCTAGGCTTGCCCTAGCCTTAGGCTAGCTGAGCCCTAGCCTAAGATTAAGCCTAGGGGTGCCCTTGCCTAAGCCTAGGGGTGCCCTAGCCTAAGCCTAGGGGTGCCATAGCCTTAGGCTAGAGGAGCCCTAGCCTTAGCCGAAGCCTAGGGGTGCCCTAGCCTAAGCCTTGGGGTGCCCTAGCCTACGCCTAGGGGTGCCCTAGTGTTACGCTAGGCGATCCCTAGCCTTAGCCTAAGCCTATGGGTGCCCTAGCCCAAACCTAGGGGTGCCCTAGCCTAAGCCTAGTGGTGCCCTAGCCTAAGCCTAGGGGTACCCAAGCCTTAGGCTAGGGGAGCCCTAGACTTTGCCTAAGCCTAGGGGTGCCCTAGTCTAATCCTAGTGGTACCCTATCCTAACCCTAGGGGCGCCCTAGCCTAAGCCTAGGGGTGCCGTAGCCTTAGGCTAGTGGAGCCCTAACCTTAGCCTAGTGGTGCCCTATCCTAATCCTAGGGGTGCCCTAGCCTAAGCCTAGGGGTGCCCTAGCCTAAGTCAAGGGGTGCCCTAGCCTAAGCCTAGTGGTGCCCTAGCCTAAGCCTAGGGGTACCCAAGCCTTAGGCTAGGGGAGCCCTAGACTTTGCCTAAGCCTAGGGGTGCCCTAGTCTAATCCTAGTGGTACCCTATCCTAAGCCTAGGGGCGCCCTAGCCTAAGCCTAGGGGTGCCCTAGCCTTAAGCTAGGGGAGCCCTAACCTTAGCCTAAGCCTTGGGGTACCCTAGCCCAAGCCTAGGGGTGTCGTAGCCTAAGCATAGGGGTGCCCTAGCCTAAGCCTAGGGATGCCCTAGCATAAGCCTAGGGGTGCCCTAGCATAAGCCAAGGGGTGCCTTGGCCTTAGGCTAAGCCTAGGGGTGCCCTAGCCTAAGACTAGGGGTGCCCTAGCCTAAGCTTATTGTTGCCCTAGCGTAAGCATAGGGGTGCCCTAGCCTAAGCCTAGGGGTGCCCTAGCCTAAGCCTAGGAGTGCCCAGGCCTTAGGCTGGAGGAGCCCTAGCCTTAGCCTAAGCCTATGGCTGCCCTATCCTAAGCCTAGGGGTGCCCTAACCTAAGCTTAGGGGTGCCCTAGCCTAACACTATGGGTGCCCTAGCCTTAGGCTAGGGGAGCACTAGCCTTAGCCTAAGCCTAAGGGTGCCCTAGCCTAAGCCTATTGGTGCCTTAGCCTAAGCCTAGGGGTGCCCTATCCTTAGGCTAGAGGAGCCCTAACCTTAGCCTAAGCCTTGGGGTGCCCTAGCCTAAGCCTAGGGGTGCCCTAGCCTAAGTCTAGGCGTGCCCCAGCCTAAGACTAGGGGTGCCCTAGCCTAAGCTTATTCGTGCCCTAGCGTAAGCCTAGGGGTGCCCTAGCCTAAGCCTAGGGGTGCCTTGACCTAAGCCTAGGGGTCCCCTAGCCTTAGCCTAAGTCTAGGGGTGCCCTAGCCTAAGGCTTTGGTGCCCTAGCCTAAGCCTAGGGTGTCCTAGCCATAGCCTAGGGGAGCCCTAGCCTTAGGCTAGGGGTTCCCTAGCCTAAGCCTAGGGGTGCCCTAGCCTAAGCCTAGGGGTGCCCTAGCCTTAGGCTAGGGGAGCCCTAGCCTTAGCCTACGCTTAGGGGTGCCCTATCCTAAGCTTTGGGGTGCCCTAGCCTAAGCCTAGGGGTGCCCTTGCCTGAGCCTAGGGGTGCCCTAGCCTGAGCCTACGGGTGCCCTAGCCTGAGGCTAGGGGAGCCCTAGCCTTAGTGTAGTCTAGGATTGCCGTAGCCTAACCCTAGGGGTGCCCTAGCCTAAGGCTAAGGGTGCCTTTGCCTAAGCCTACGGGTGCTCTAGCCTAAGTCTAGGGGTGACCTACCCTAAGCCTAGATGTGACCTAGCCTAAGCCTAGGGGTGCCCTACCCTAAGCCTAGTGGTGCCCTAACCTAAGCCTAGGGGTGCCCTATCCTTAGGCTAGCTGAGCCCTAGCCTTAGACTAAGCCTAGGGGTGCCCTATCCTAAGCCTAGGGGTACCCTATCCTAAGCCTAGGGGTGCCCTAACCTAAGCCTAGGGGTGCCCTACCCTAAGCCTAGGAGTGCCCTACCCTAAGCCGAGGGTTGCCCTAGCCTAAGCCTAGGGGTGCTGTAGCCTTAGCCTAGGTGAGCCCTAGCCGTAGCCTAAGCCTAGGGGTGCCCAAGCCTAAGCCTAAGGGTGCCCTAGCCTAAGCCTAGGGGTGCCCTAGCCTACGCCTAGGGGTTCCCTACCCTAAGTCTAGTGGTGCCCTAGCCTTAGGCTAGGGGAGCCCTAGCCTTAGCCTAAGCCTAGGGGTGCCCTAGCCTAAGACTCGGGATGCCCTAGCCCAAGCCTAGGGGTGCCCTAGCCCAAGCCTAGGGGTGCCCTAGCCTAAGCCTAGGGGTGCCCTTGCCTAAGCCTAGGGGTGCCCTAGCGTAAGCCTAGTGGTGTCCTAGCCAAAGTCTAGGGGTGCCCTAGCCTAAGCCTAGGGGTGCCCTAGCTTTAGGCTAGGGGAGCCCTAGCCTTAGCCTAAGCCTAGGGGTGCCCTAGCCTAAGACTAGGGGTGCCCTAGCCTTAGCCTACGGGTGTCCTAGCCTAAGCCTAGGCATTCCCTAGCCTAAGCCTAGGGGTTCCCTAACCTTAGGCTAGGGGGGCCGTAGCCTTAGCGTAAGCATTGGGGTGCCTTAGCCTAAACCTAGGGGTTCCCTAGACTAAGCCTAGGGGTGACCTAGCCTTAGGGTAGGGGAGCCCTAGCCTTAGTCTAAGCCTAGGGGTGCCCCAGCTTAAGCCTAGGGGTGCCCTAGCCCAAGCCTAGGGATGCCCTAGTTTTAGGCTAGAGGAGCAGTAGCCTTATCCTAAGCCTAGGGTGTCCTAGCCTAAGTCAAGGGGTAAGCTAGCCTTAGGCTAGGAGAGCCCTAGCCTTAGCCTAAACCTAGGGGAGCCCCAGCATAAGTCTAGGGGTGCCTAGCCTAAGCCTTGGGGTGCCCTAGCCTAAGCCTTGGGGTGCCCTAGCCTAAGCTTAGGGGTGCCCTAGCCTAAGCTTAGGGGTGCCCTAGCCTTACGATAGGGGAGACCTAGCCGTAGCCTAAGCCTATGGGTGCCCTAGCTTAAGTTTAGGGGTGCCCTAGCCTAAGCCTAGGGGTGCCCTAGCCTAAGCCTAGGGGTACCCAGGCCTTAGGATAGAGGAGCCTTAGCCTTAGCCTAAGCCTAAGGCTGCCCTAGCCTAAGCCTAGGGTTGCCCTAGCCTGAGCCTAGGGGTGCCCTAGCCTAACCCTAGGGGTGCCCTAGCCTTAGGCTAGGGGAGCACTAACCTTAGCCTAAGCCTAGGGGTGCCCTAGCCTAAGCCTAGGGGTGCCCTAGCCTAAGCCTAGGGGTTCCCTAGCCTAAGCCTAGGGGTGCCCTAGCCTAAGCCAAGGGGTACCCTAACCTTAGACCAAGCCTAGGGGTGCCCTAGCCTAAGCCTAGGGATGCCCTAGCCTAACCCTAGTGGTGCCCTAGCCTTAGGCTAGGGGAACACTAGCCTTAGCCTAAGCCTAGGGGTGCCCTAGATTAAGCCTAGGCGTGCCCTAGCCTAAGCCGAGGGGTGCCCTACCCTAAGCCTAGGGGTGCCCTACACTAAGCCCAGGGGTGCCCTAGCATAAGCCTAGGCTTGCCCTAGCCTTAGGCTAGCTGAGCCCTAGCCTAAGATTAAGCCTAGGGGTGCCCTTGCCTAAGCCTAGGGGTGCCCTAACCTAAGCCTAGGGGTGCCATAGCCTTAGGCTAGAGGAGCCCTAGCCTTAGCCTAAGCCTAGGGGTGCCCTAGCCTAAGCCTAGGGGTCCCCTAGCATAAGCCTAGGGGTGCCCTAGCATAAGCCTAGGGGTGCCCAGGCCTTAGGATAGAGGAGCCCTAGCCTTAGCATAAGCCTATGGCTGCCCTAGCCTAAGCCTAGGGGTGCCCTAGCCTAACACTATGGATGCCCTAGCCTTAGGCTAGGGGAGCACTAGCCTTAGCCTAAGCCTAAGGGTGACCTAGCCTAAATTTAGGGGTGCCCTAGCCTAAGCTTAGGGGTGCCTTAGCCTAAGACTAGGGGTCCCCTAGCCTTAGCCTAAGCCTAGGGGTGCCCTAGCCTAAGCCTATTGGTGCCCTAGCCTAAGCCTAGGGGTGCCCTAGCCATAGCCTAGGGGAGCCCTAGCCTTAGCCTAAGCTTAGGGGTGCACGAGCCTAAGCCTAGGGTTGCCCTAGCCTAAGCCTAGGGGTGCCCTAGCCTTAGGCTAGGGGAGCCCTAGCCTTAGCCTACGCCTAGGGGTGCCCTAGCCTAAGCCTAGGGGTGCCCTAGCCTAAGCCTATGGGTGCCCTCGCCTTAGGCTAGCTGAGCCCTAGCCTTAGCCTAAGCCTAGGGGTGCCCTAGCCTAAGAGTAGGGGTGCCCTAGCCTAAGCCTTGGGGTGCCCTAGCCTAAGCCTAGGGGTGCCCTAGGGATAGGCTAGCGGAGCCCTAGCCTTAGCCTAAGCCTAGGGGTGCCCTAGCCTAAGCCTAGGGGTGCCCTAGCCTAAGCCTAGGGACGCCCTAGCCTAAGCCTAGGGGTGCCCTAGCCTAAGCCTAGGGGTGCCCTACCCTAAGCCTAGTGGTGCCCTAACCTAAGCCTAGGGGTGCCCTATCCTTAGGCTAGCTGAGCCCTAGCCTTAGACTAAGCCTAGGGGTGCCCTATCCTAAGCCTAGGGGTACCCTATCCTAAGCCTAGGGGTGCCCTAACCTAAGCCTAGGGGTGCCCTACCCTAAGCCTAGGAGTGCCCTACCCTAAGCCGAGGGTTGCCCTAGCCTAAGCCTAGGGGTGCTGTAGCCTTAGCCTAGGTGAGCCCTAGCCGTAGCCTAAGCCTAGGGGTGCCCAAGCCTAAGCCTAAGGGTGCCCTAGCCTAAGCCTAGGGGTGCCCTAGCCTACGCCTAGGGGTTCCCTACCCTAAGTCTAGTGGTGCCCTAGCCTTAGGCTAGGGGAGCCCTAGCCTTAGCCTAAGCCTAGGGGTGCCCTAGCCTAAGACTCGGGATGCCCTAGCCCAAGCCTAGGGGTGCCCTAGCCTAAGCCTAGGGGTGCCCTTGCCTAAGCCTAGGGGTGCCCTAGCGTAAGCCTAGTGGTGTCCTAGCCAAAGTCTAGGGGTGCCCTAGCCTAAGCCTAGGGGTGCCCTAGCTTTAGGCTAGGGGAGCCCTAGCCTTAGCCTAAGCCTAGGGGTGCCCTAGCCTAAGACTAGGGGTGCCCTAGCCTTAGCCTACGGGTGTCCTAGCCTAAGCCTAGGCATTCCCTAGCCTAAGCCTAGGGGTTCCCTAACCTTAGGCTAGGGGGGCCGTAGCCTTAGCGTAAGCCTTGGGGTGCCTTAGCCTAAACCTAGGGGTTCCCTAGACTAAGCCTAGGGGTGACCTAGCCTTAGGGTAGGGGAGCCCTAGCCTTAGTCTAAGCCTAGGGGTGCCCCAGCTTAAGCCTAGGGGTGCCCTAGCCCAAGCCTAGGGATGCCCTAGTGTTAGGCTAGAGGAGCAGTAGCCTTATCCTAAGCCTAGGGTGTCCTAGCCTAAGTCAAGGGGTAAGCTAGCCTTAGGCTAGGAGAGCCCTAGCCTTAGCCTAAACCTAGGGGAGCCCCAGCATAAGTCTAGGGGTGCCTAGCCTAAGCCTTGGGGTGCCCTAGCCTAAGCCTTGGGTGCCCTAGCCTAAGCTTAGGGGTGCCCTAGCCTAAGCTTAGGGGTGCCCTAGCCTTACGATAGGGGAGACCTAGCCGTAGCCTAAGCCTATGGGTGCCCTAGCTTAAGTTTAGGGGTGCCCTAGCCTAAGCCTAGGGGTGCCCTAGCCTAAGCCTAGGGGTACCCAGGCCTTAGGATAGAGGAGCCTTAGCCTTAGCCTAAGCCTAAGGCTGCCCTAGCCTAAGCCTAGGGTTGCCCTAGCCTGAGCCTAGGGGTGCCCTAGCCTAACCCTAGGGGTGCCCTAGCCTTAGGCTAGGGGAGCACTAGCCTTAGCCTAAGCCTAGGGGTGCCCTAGCCTAAGCCTAGGGGTGCCCTAGCCTAAGCCTAGGGGATCCCTAGCCTAAGCCTAGGGGTTCCCTAGCCTAAGCCTAGGGGTGCCCTAGCCTAAGCCAAGGGGTACCCTAACCTTAGACCAAGCCTAGGGGTGCCCTAGCCTAAGCCTAGGGATGCCCTAGCCTAACCCTAGTGGTGCCCTAGCCTTAGGCTAGGGGAACACTAGCCTTAGCCTAAGCCTAGGGGTGCCCTAGATTAAGCCTAGGCGTGCCCTAGCCTAAGCCGAGGGGTGCCCTACCCTAAGCCTAGGGGTGCCCTACACTAAGCCCAGGGGTGCCCTAGCATAAGCCTAGGCTTGCCCTAGCCTTAGGCTAGCTGAGCCCTAGCCTAAGATTAAGCCTAGGGGTGCCCTTGCCTAAGCCAAGGGGTGCCCTAGCCTAAGCCTAGGGGTGCCATAGCCTTAGGCTAGAGGAGCCCTAGCCTTAGCCTAAGCCTAGGGGTGCCCTAGCCTAAGCCTAGGGGTCCCCTAGCATAAGCCTAGGGGTGCCCTAGCATAAGCCTAGGGGTGCCCAGGCCTTAGGATAGAGGATCCCTAGCCTTAGCATAAGCCTATGGCTGCCCTAGCCTAAGCCTAGGGGTGCCCTAGCCTAACACTATGGATGCCCTAGCCTTAGGCTAGGGGAGCACTAGCCTTAGCCTAAGCCTAAGGGTGCCCTAGCCTAAATTTAGGGGTGCCCTAGCCTAAGCTTAGGGGTGCCTTAGCCTAAGCCTAGGGGTCCCCTAGCCTTAGCCTAAGCCTAGGGGTGCCCTAGCCTAAGCCTATTGGTGCCCTAGCCTAAGCCTAGGGGTGCCCTAGCCATAGCCTAGGGGAGCCCTAGCCTAAGCCTAAGCTTAGGGGTGCACGAGCCTAAGCCTAGGGTTGCCCTAGCCTAAGCCTAGGGGTGCCCTAGCCTTAGGCTAGGGGAGCCCTAGCCTTAGCCTACGCCTAGGGGTGCCCTAGCCTAAGCCTAGGGGTGCCCTAGCCTAAGCCTATGGGTGCCCTCGCCTTAGGCTAGCTGAGCCCTAGCCTTAGCCTAAGCCTAGGGGTGCCCTAGCCTAAGAGTAGGGGTGCCCTAGCCTAAGCCTTGGGGTGCCCTAGCCTAAGCCTAGGGGTGCCCTAGGGATAGGCTAGCGGAGCCCTAGCCTTAGCCTAAGCCTAGGGGTGCCCTAGCCTAAGCCTAGGGGTGCCCTAACCTAAGCCTAGGGACGCCCTAGCCTAAGCCTAGGGGTGCCCTAGCCTAAGCCTAGGGGTTCCCTAGCCTTAGGCTAGGGGAGCCCTAACCTTAGCCTAAGCCTTGGGGTGCCCTAGCCCAAGCCTAGGGGTGTCGTAGCCTAAGCCTAGGGGTTCCCTAGCCTAAGCCTAGGGGTGCCCTAGCCTAAGTCTAGGGGTGCCCTAGCCTAAGATTAGGGGAGCCCTAGCCTAAGCTTATTGGTGCATAGCGTAAGCCTAGGGGTGCCCTAGCCTAAGCTTAGGGGTGCCCTAGCCTAAGCCTAGGGGTGCCCTAGCCTAAGCCTAGGGGTGCCCAGGCCTTAGGCTAGAGGAGCCCTATCCTTAGCCTAAGCCTATGGCTGCCCTAGCCTAAGCCTAGGGATGCCCTAACCTAAGCCTAGGGGTGCCCTAACCTAACACTATGGGTGCCCTAGCCTTAGGCTAGGGGAGCTCTAGCCTTAGCCAAAACGTAAGGGTGCCCTAGCCTAAATTAGGGGTGCCCTAGCCTAAGCCTAGGGGTGCCCTAGCCTAAGCCTAGGGGTGCCCTAGCCATAGCCTAGGGGAGCCCTAGCCTTAGCCTAAGCTTAGGGGTTCCAGAGCCTAAGCCTAGGGTTGCCCTAGCCTAAGCCTAGGGGTGCCCTTGCCTAAGGCTAGGGGAGCCCTAGCCTTAGCCTACGCCTAGGGGTGCCCTAGCTTAAGCTTAGGAGTGCCCTAGCCTAAGCCTAGGGGTGCCCTAGCCTGAGCCTAGGGGTGCCCTAGCCATAGCCTAGGGGAGCCCTAGCCTTAGCCTAAGCTTAGGGGTGCCAGAGCCTAAGCCTAGGGTTGCCCTAGCCTAAGCCTAGGGGTGCCCTAGCCTAAGGCTAGGGGAGCCCTAGCCTTAGCCTAAGCCTAGGGGTGCCCTATCCTAAGCCTAGGGGTGCCCTAGCCTAAGCATAGGGGTGCCGTAGCCTTAGTCTAGGGGAGGCCTAACCTTAGCCTAAGCCTAGGGGTGCCCTAGCCTAAGACTAGGGGTGCCCTAGCCTAAGCCTTGGAGTGCCCTAGCCTAAGCCTAGGGGTGCCCTTGCGTTAGGCTAGGCGATCCCTAGCCTTAGCCTAAGCCTAGGGGTGCCCTAGCCTAAATCTAGGGGTGCCCTATCCTAAGCCTAGGGGTGCCCTAGCCTAAGCCTAGGGGTGCCGTAGCCTTAGTCTAGGGGAGGCCTAACCTTAGCCTAAGCCTAGGGGTGCCCTAGCCCAAGCCTAGGGGTGCCGTAGCCTAAGCCTAGGGGTGCCCTAGCCTAAGCCTTGGGGTGCCCGAGCCTAAGCTTAAGGATGCTCTAGCCTAAGGCTAGGGGTGCCCTAGCCTAAGGCTAGGGGTGCCCTAGCCTTAGTCTAGTGGAGCCCTTGCCTTAGCCTAAGAATAGGGGTGCCCTACCCAAAGACTAGATGTGACCTAGCCTATGCCTAGGGGTGCCCTACCCTAAGCCTAGGGATGCCCTAGCCTAACCCTAGTGGTGCCCTAGCCTTAGGCTAGGGGAACACTAGCCTTAGCCTAAGCCTAGGGGTGCCCTAGCCTAAGCCTAGGGGTGCCCTAGCCTAAAGCTAGGGGTGCCCTAGCCTTAGGCTAGCTGAGCCCTAGCCTTAGCCAAAGCCTAGGTGTGCCCTAGCCTAAGACTAGGTGTGCCCTAGCCTAAGCCAAGGGGTGCCCTAGGGTTAGGCTATGGGAGCCCAAGCCTTAGCCTATGCCTAGGGGTGCCCTAGCCTAAGCCTAGGGGTGCCTTAGCCTAAGCCTAGGGGTGCCCGAGCCTAAGCCTAGTGGTGCCCTAGCCTAAGCTTGGGGTGCCCTAGCCTTAGGCTAGGGGAGCCCTAGACTTAGCCTAGTGGTGCACAATCCTAATCCTAGGGGTGCCCTAGCCTAAGCCTAGGGGTGCCCTAGCCTTAGGCTAGGGGAACCCTAACCTTAGCCTAAGCCTTGGGGTACCCTAGCCCAAGCCTATGGGTGTCGTAGCCTAAGCCTAGGGGTGCCCTAGCCTAAGCCTAGGGGTGCCCTAGCATAAGCCTAGGGGTGCCCTAGCATAAGTCAAGGGGTGCCCTAGCCTTAGCCTAAGCCTAGCGGTGCCCTAGCCTAAGACTAGGGGTGCCCTAGCCTAAGCTTATTGGTGCCCTAGCGTAAGCATAGGGGTGCCCTAGCCTAAGCCTAGAGGTGCCCTAGCCTAAGCCTAGGGGTGCCCTAGCCTAAGCCTAGGGGTGCCCAGGCCTTAGGATAGAGGAGCCCTAGCCTTAGCATAAGCCTATGGCTGCCCTAGCCTAAGCCTAGGGGTGCCCTAGCCTAACACTATGGGTGCCCTAGCCTTAGGCTAGGGGAGCACTAGCCTTAGCCTAAGCCTAAGGGTGCCCTAGCCTAAATTTAGGGGTGCCCTAGCCTAAGCTTAGGGGTGCCTTAGCCTAAGCCTAGGGGTCCCCTAGCCTTAGCCTAAGCCTAGGGGTGCCCTAGCCTAAGCCTATTGGTGCCCTAGCCTAAGCCTAGGGGTGCCCTAGCCATAGCCTAGGGGAGCCCTAGCCTTAGCCTAAGCTTAGGGGTGCCCGAGCCTAAGCCTAGGGTTGCCCTAGCCTAAGCCTAGGGGTGCCCTAGCCTTAGGCTAGGGGAGCCCTAGCCTTAGCCTACGCCTAGGGGTGCCCTAGCCTAAGCCTAGGGGTGCCCTAGCCTAAGCCTATGGGTGCCCTCGCCTTAGGCTGGCTGAGCCCTAGCCTTAGCCTAAGCCTAGGTGTGCCCTAGCCTAAGAGTAGGGGTGCCCTAGCCTAAGACTTGGGGTACCCTAGCCTAAGCCTAGGGGTGCCCTAGGGATAGGCTATGGGAGCCCTAGCCTTAGCCTAAGCCTAGGGGTGCCCTAGCCTAAGCCTAGGGGTGCCCTAGCCTAAGCCTAGGGATGCCCTAGCCTAAGCCTAGGGGTGCCCTAGCCTAAGCCTAGGGGTTCCCTAGCCTTAGGCTAGGGGAGCCCTAACCTTAGCCTAAGCCTTGGGGTGCCCTAGCCCAAGCCTAGGGGTGTTGTAGCCTAAGCCTAGGGGTTCCCTAGCCTAAGCCTAGGGGTGCCCTAGCCTAAGTCTAGGGGTGCCCTAGCCTAAGATTAGTTGAGCCCTAGCCTAAGCTTATTGGTGCACTAGCGTAAGCCTTGGGGTGCCCTAGCCTAAGCTTCGGGGTGCCCTAGCCTAAGCCTAGGGGTGCCCTAGCCTAAGCCTAGGGGTGCCCAGGCCTTAGGCTAGAGGAGCCCTAGCCTTAGCCTAAGCCTATGGCTGCCCTAGCCTAAGCCTAGGGATGCCCTAACCTAAGCCTAGGGGTGCCCTAACCTAACACTATGGGTGCCCTAGCCTTAGGCTAGGGGAGCTCTAGCCTTAGCCAAAACGTAAGGGTGCCCTAGCCTAAGCCTAGGGGTGCCCTAGCCATAGCCTAGGGGAGCCCTAGCCTTAGCCTAAGCTTAGGGGTGCCAGAGCCTAAGCCTAGGGTTGCCCTAGCCTAAGCCTAGGGGTGCCCTAGCCTAAGGCTTGGGGAGCCCTAGCCTTAGCCTACGCCTAGGGGTGCCCTAGCCTAAGCTTAGGGGTGCCCTAGCCTAAGCCTAGGGGTGCCCTAGCCTGAGCCTAGGGGTGCCCTAGCCTGAGGCTAGGGGAGTCCTAGCCGTAGTCTAGCCTAGGATTGCCCTAGCCTAAGCCTAGGGGTGCCCTAGCCTAAGGCTAAGGGTGCCTTTGCCTAAGCCTACGGGTGCTCTACCCTAAGCCTAGGGGTGCCCTACCCTAAGCCTAGATGTGACCTAGCCTAAGCCTTTGGGTGCCCTACCCTAAGCCTAGGGGTCAACTAACCTAAGCTTAGGGGTGCCCTATCCTTAGGCTAGCTGAGCTCTAGCCTTAGCCTAAGCCTAGGGGTGCCCTATCCTAAGCCTAGGGGTGCCCTATCCTAAGCCTAGGGGTGCCCTAGCCTAAGCTTAGGGGTGCCCTAGCCTAAGCCTAAGGGTGCCCTAGCCTAGGCCTAGTGGTGCCCTAGCCTTAGGCTAGGAGAGCCCTAGCCTTAGCCTAAGCCTAAGGGTGCCCTAGCCTAAGCCTTGGGGTGCCCTAGCCTAAGCTTAGGGGTGCCCTAGCCTAAGCCTAGGGGTCCCTAGCCTAAGCCTAGGGGTGCACCAGGGTTAGGCTAGGGGAGCCCTAGCCTAAGCCTAGGGGTCCCTAGCCTAAGCCTAGGGGTGCACTAGGGTTAGGCTAGGGGAGCCCTAGCCTTAGACTGATCCTAGGGGTTCCCTAGCCTAAGCCTAGGAGTGCCCTATCCAAAGCCTAGGGGTGCCCTAGCCTTAGGATAGGGGAGACCTAGCCTTAGCCTAAGCCTATGGGTGCCCTAGCCTCCGCCTAGGGGTGCCCTAGCCTCAGCCTAGGGGTGCCCTATCCTAAGCCTAGGGGTGCCCTACCCTAAGCCTAGGGTTGCCCTAGCCTTAGCCTAACGGAGCCCTAGCCTTAGCCTACGCCTAGGGGTGCCCTAGCCTAAGCCTAGGGTGCCCTAGCCTCAGCCTAGGGGTGTCTTACCCTAAGCCTAGGGGTGCCCTACCCTAAGCCGAGGGTTGCCCTAGCCTAAGCCTAGGGGTGCCGTAGTCTTATCCTCGGTGAGCCCTAGCCTTAGCCTAGGTGTTCCCTAGCCTTAGTCTAGTGGAGCCCTAGCCTTAGCCTATGCCTAGGGGTGCCCTATCCTAAGCCTTGGGTTGCCGTAGCCTAAGCCTAGGGTTGCCCTAGCCTAAGCCTAGGGGTGCCCTAGCCTAAGGCCAGGGGAGCCCTAGCCTTAGCCTACGCCTAGGGGTGCCCTAGCCTAAGCCTAAGGGTGCCCTAGCCTAAGCCTAGGGGTGCCCTAGCCTACGCCTAGGGGTTTCCTACCCTAAGCCTAGTGGTGCCCTAGCCTTAGGCTAGGGGAGCCCTAGCCTTAGCCTAAGCCTAGGGGTGCCCTAGCCTAAGACTCCGGATGCCCTAGCTTAAGCCTAGGGGTGCCCTAGCCTAAGCCTAGGGGTGCCCTTGCCTAAGCCTAGGGGTGCCCTAGCCTAAGCCTAGTGGTGTCTTAGCCTAAGCCTAGAGGTGCCCAAGCCTAAGCCTAGGTGTTCCCTAGCCTTAGTCTAGTGGAGCCCTAGCCTTAGCCTATGCCTAGGGGTGCCCTATCCTAAGCCTTGGGGTGCCGTAGCCTAAGCCTAGGGGTGCCCTAGCCTAAGCCTAGGGGTGCCCTATCCTAAGCCTTGGGGTGCCCTAGCCTAAGCTTAGGGGTGTCCTACCCTAAGCCTAGGGGTGCCCTAGCCTAAGCCTATGGGTGCCCTTGCCTAAGCCTAGGGGTGCCCTAGCCTAAGCCTAGTGGTGTCTTAGCCTAAGTCTAGGGGTGCCCAAGCCTAAGCCTAGGTGTTCCCTAGCCTCAGTCTAGTGCAGCCCTAGCCTTAGCCTACGACTAGGGGTGCCCTATCCTAATCCTTGGGGTACCGTAGCCTAAGCCTAGGGGTGCCCTAGCGTAAGCCTAGGGGTGCCCTATCCTAAGCCTTGGGGTGCCCTAGCCTAAGCTTAGGGGTGCCCTAGCCTAAGCCTAGGGGTCCCTAGCCTAAGCCTAAGGGTGCCCTAGGGTTAGGCTAGGGGAGCCCTAGCCTTAGCCTAAGCCTAGGGGTGCCCTAGCCTAAGACTAGGGGTGCCCTAGCCTTAGCCTACGGGTGTCCTAGCCTAAGCCTAGGCATGCCCTAGCCTAAGTCTAGGGGTTCCCTAAACTTAGGCTAGGGGGGCCCTAGCCTTAGCTAAAGCCTTGGGACGCCTTAGCCTAAACCTAGGGGTTCCCTAGACTAAGCCTAGGGGTGACCTAGCCATAGCCTAAGCTTAGGGGTGCCCGAGCCTAAGCCTAGGGTTGCCCTAGCGTAACACTATCGGTGCCCTAGCCTTAGGCTAGGGGAGCACTAGCCTTAGCCTACGCCTAGGGGTGCCCTAGCCTAAGCTTAGGGGTGCCCTAGCCTAAGCCTAGGGGTGCCCTAGCCTAAGCCTAGCGGTGCCCTAGCCTGAGCCCAGGGGTGCCCTAGCCTGAGCCTACGGGTGCCCTAGCCTGAGGCTAGGGGAGCCCTAGCCTTAGTCTAGCCTAGGATTGCCCTAGTCTAAGCATAGGGGTGCCCTAGCCTAATGCTAGGGATGCCCTAGCCTGAGGCTAGGGGAGCCGTAGCCTAAGCCTACGGGTGCCCTTGCCTAAGCCTAGGGATGCCTTAGCCTAAGCCTAGGGGTCCCCTAGCATTGGCCTAAGCCTAGGGTTGCCCAATCCTAAGCCTACGGGTGCCCTCACCTTAGGCTATGGGAGCCCTAGCCTTAGCCTAAGCCTAGGGGTGCCGTAGCCATAGCCTACGGGAGCCCTAGCCTTAGCCTAAACTTAGGGGTGCCCGAGCCTAAGCCTAGGGTTGCCCTAGCCAAAGCCTAGGGGTGCTCTAGCCTAAGCCTAGGGGTGCCCTATCCATAGCCTAGGGGAGCCCTAGCCTTAGCTTAACCTTAGGGGTGCCCGAGCCTAAGCCTAGGGTTACCCTAGCCTAAGCCTAGGGGTGCCCTAGCCTTAGGTTAGGGGAGCCCTAGCCTTAGCCTACGCCTAGGGGTGCCCTAGCCTAAGCTTAGGGGTGCCCTAGCCTAAGCCTAGGGGTGCCCTAGCCTAAGCCTAGGGGTGCCCTAGCCTGAGCTTACGGGTGCCCTAGCCTGAGCCTACGGGTGACCTAGCCTGTGACTAGGGGAGCCCTAGCCTTAGTCTAGGCTAGGATTGTCCTAGCCTAAGCCTAGGAGTGCCCTAGCCTAAGCCTAGGGGTGCCCTAGCCTGAGGCTGGGGGAGCTGTAGCCTAAGCCTACGGGTGCCCTTGCCTAAGCCTAGGGATGCCTTAGCCTAAGCCTAGGGGTCCCCTAGCCTTAGCCTAAGCCTAGGGGTGCCCTATCCTAAGCCTACGGGTGCCCTCACCTTAGGCTATGGGAGCCCTAGCCTTAGCCTAAGCCTAGGGGTGCCGTAGCCTAAGCCTAGGGATGCCCTAGCCTGAGCCTAGGGGAGCCCTAGACTTAGGCTAGGGGAGCCCTAGCCATAGCCTAAGCCTAGGGGTGCCCTAGCCTAAGCCTAGGGGTGCCCTAGCCTAAGGCTAAGGGTGCCTTTGCCTAAGCCTACTGGTGCTCTAGCCTAAGCCTAGGGGATGCCCTACCCTAAGCCTAGATGTGACCTAGCCTAAGCCTAGGGGTGCCCTACCCTAAGCCTAGGGGTGCCCTAGCCTTAGGCTAGCTGAGCCCTAACCTTAGCCTAAGCCTTGGGGTGCCCTAGCCCAAGCCTAGGGGTGTCGTAGCCTAAGCCTAGGGGTGCCCTAGCATAAGCATAGGGGTGCCCTAGCATAAGCCTAGGGGTGCCCTAGCCTTAGCCTAAGCCTAGTGGTGCCTTAGCCTAAGACTAGGGGTGCCCTAGCCTAAGCTTATTGGTGCTCTAGCATAAGAATAGGGGTGCCCTAGCCTAAGCCTAGAGGTGCCCTAGCCTAAGCCTAGGGGTGCCCAGGCCGTAGGCTAGAGGAGCCCTAGCCTTAGCCTAAGCCTATGGCTGCCCTAGCCTAAGCCTAGGGGTGCCCTAGCCTAACACTAAGGGTGACCTAGCCTAAGCCTAGGGTTGCCCAGGCCTTAGGCTATGGGAGCACTAGCCTTAGCCTAAGCCTAAGGGTGCCCTAGCCTAAATTTAGGGGTACCCTAGCCTAAGCTTAGGGGTGCCTTAGCCTAAGCCTAGGGGTGCCCTAGCCTTAGGCTAGGGGAGCCCTAGCCTTAGCCTACGCCTAGGGGTGCCCTAGCCTAAGCCTAGGGGTGCCCTAGCCTAAGCCTATGGGTGCCCTCACCTTAGGCTAGCTGAGCCCTAGCCTTAGCCTAAGCCTAGGGGTGCCCTAGCCTAAGAGTAGGGGTGCCCTAGCCTAAGCTTTGGGGTGCCCTAGCCTAAGCCTACGGGTGCCCTAGGGATAGGCTAGGGGAGCCCTAGCCTTAGCCTAAGCCTAGGGGTGCCCTAGCCTAAGCCTAGGGGTGCCCTAGCCTAAGCCTAGGGTGCCCTTGCCTAAGCCTAGTGGTGCCCTAGCCTAAGCCTAGGGGTGCCCTAGCCTTAGGCTAGGGGAGCCCTAACCTTAGCCTAAGCCTTGGGGTGCCCTAGCCCAAGCCTAGGGGTGTCATAGCCTAAGCCTAGGGGTGCCCTAGCCTAAGCCTAGGGGTGCCCTAGCATAAGCCTAGGGGTGCCCTAGCATAAGCCAAGGGGTGCCCTAGCCTTAGCCTAAGCCTAGGGGTGCCCTAGCCTAAGACTAGGGGTGCCCTAGCCTAAGCTTATTGGTGCCCTAGCGTAAGCCTAGGGGTGCCCTAGCCTAAGCCTACGGGTACCCTAGCCTAAGCCTAGGGGTGCCCAGGCCTTAGGCTAGAGGAGCCCTAGCCTTAGCCTAAGTCTATGGCTGCCCTAGCCTAAGCCTAGGGGTGCCCTAGCCTAACACTATGGGTGCCCTAGCCTTAGGCTAGGGGAGCACTAGCCTTAGCCTAAGCCTAAGGGTGCCCTAGCCTAAATTTAGGGGTGCCCTAGCCTAAGCTTAGGGGTGCCTTAGCCTAAGCCTAGGGGTCCACTAGCCTTAGCCTAAGCATTGGGGTGCCCTAGCCATAGCTTAGGGGAGCCCTAGCCTTAGCCTAAGCTTAGGGGTGCCCGAGCCTAAGCCTAGGGTTGCCCTAGCCTAAGCCTAGGGGTGCCCTAGCCTAAGCCTAGGGGTGCCCTAGCCTAAGCCTATGGGTGCCCTAGCCTTAGGCTAGCTGAGCCCTAGTCTTAGCCTAAGCCTAGGGGTTCCCTAGCCTAAGAGTAGGGGTGCCCTAGCCTAAGCCTTGGGGTACCCTAGCCTAACCCTAGGGGTGCCCTAGGGATAGGCTAGGGGAGCCCTAGCCTTAGCCTAAGCCTAGCGGTGCCCTAGCCTAAGCCTAGGGGTGCCCTAACCTAAGCCTAGGGGTGCCCTAGCCTAAGCCTAGTGGTGCCTAGCCTAAGCCTAGGGGTGCCCTAGCCTAAGTCTAAGGGTCCACTAGCCTAAGACTAGGGGAGCCCTAGCCTAAGCTTATTGGTGCCCTAGTAAGCCTAGGGGTGCCCTAGCCTAAGCCTAGGGGTGCTCTAGCCTAAGCCTAGGGGTGCCCTAGCCTAAGCCTAGGGGTGCCCAGGCCTTAGGCTAGAGGAGCCCTAGCCTTAGCCTAAGCCTATGGTTGCCCTAGCCTAAGCCAAGGGATGCCCTAGCCTAAGCCTAGGGGTGCCCTAGCCTAACACTATGGGTGCCCTAGCCTTAGGCTAGGGGAGCACTAGCCTTAGCCAAAGCCTAAGGGTGCCCTAGCCTAAATTAGGGGTGCCCTAGCCTAAGCCTAGGGGTACCCTAGCCTAAGCCTAAGGGTGCCCTAGCCTTAGGCTAGCTGAGCCCTAACCTTAGCCTAAACCTTCGGGTGCCCTAGCCCAATCTAGGGGTGTCGTAGCCTAAGCCTAGGGGTGCCCTAGCATAAGCATAGGGGTGCCCTAGCATAAGCCTAGGGGTGCCCTAGCCTTAGCCTAAGCCTAGGGGTGCCTTAGCCTAAGACTAGGGGTGCCCTAGCCTAAGCTTATTGGTGCTCTAGCGTAAGCATAGGGGTGCCCTAGCCTAAGCCTAGAGGTGCCCTAGCCTAAGCCTAGGGGTGCCCTAGCCTAAGCCTAGGGGTGCCCAGGCCGTAGGCTAGAGGAGCCCTAGCCTTAGCCTAAGCCAATGGCTGCCCTAGCCTAAGCCTAGGGGTGCCCAAGCCTAACACTATGGGTGCCCTAGCCTAAGCCTAGGGTTGCCCAGGCCTTAGGCTATGGGAGCACTAGCCTTAGCCTAAGCCTAAGGGTGCCCTAGCCTAAATTTAGGGGTACCCTAGCCTAAGCTTAGGGGTGCCTTAGCCTAAGCCTAGGGGTGCCCTAGCCATAGCCTAGGGGAGCCCTAGCCTTAGCCTAAGCTTAGGGGTGCCCGAGCCTAAGCCTAGGGTTGCCCTAGCCTAAGCCTAGGGGTGCCCTAGCCTTAGGCTAGGGGAGCCCTAGCCTTAGCCTACGCCTAGGGGTGCCCTAGCCTAAGCCTAGGGGTGCCCTAGCCTAAGCCTATGGGTGCCCTCACCTTAGGCTAGCTGAGCCCTAGCCTTAGCCTAAGCCTAGGGGTGCCCTAGCCTAAGAGTAGGGGTGCCCTAGCCTAAGCTTTGGGGTGCCCTAGCCTAAGCCTACGGGTGCCCTAGGGATAGGCTAGGGTAGCCCTAGCCTTAGCCTAAGCCTAGGGGTGCCCTAGCCTAAGCCTAGGTGTGCCCTAGCCTAAGCCTAGGGTGCCCTTGCCTAAGCCTAGTGGTGCCCTAGCCTAAGCCTAGGGGTGCCCTAGCCTTAGGCTAGGGGAGCCCTAACCTTAGCCTAAGCCTTGGGGTGCCCTAGCCCAAGCCTAGGGGTGTCGTAGCCTAAGCCTAGGGGTGCCCTAGCCTAAGCCTAGGGGTGCCCTAGCATAAGCCTAGGGGTGCCCTAGCATAAGCCAAGGGGTGCCCTAGCCTTAGCCTAAGCCTAGGGGTGCCCTAGCCTAAGACAAGGGGTGCCCTAGCCTAAGCTTATTGGTGCCCTAGCGTAAGCCTAGGGGTGCCCTAGCCTAAGCCTAGGGGTACCCTAGCCTAAGCCTAGGGGTGCCCAGGCCTTAGGCTAGAGGAGCCCTAGCCTTAGCCTAAGTCTATGGCTGCCCTAGCCTAAGACTAGGGGTGCCCTAGCCTAACACTATGGGTGCCCTAGCCTTAGGCTAGGGGAGCAATAGCCTTAGCCTAAGCCTAAGGGTGCCCTAGCCTAAATTTAGGGGTGCCCTAGCCTAAGCTTAGGGGTGCCTTAGCCTAAGCCTAGGGGTCCACTAGCCTTAGCCTAAGCATTGGGGTGCCCTAGCCATAGCTTAGGGGAGCCCTAGCCTTAGCCTAAGCTTAGGGGTGCCCGAGCCTAAGCCTAGGGTTGCCCTAGCCTAAGCCTAGGGGTGCCCTAGCCTAAGCCTAGGGGTGCCCTAGCCTAAGCCTATGGGTGCCCTCGCCTTAGGCTAGCTGAGCCCTAGTCTTAGCCTAAGCCTAGGGGTGCCCTAGCCTAAGAGTATGGGTGCCCTAGCCTAAGCCTTGGGGTACCCTAGCCTAAGCCTAGGGGTGCCCTAGGGATAGGCTAGGGGAGCCCTAGCCTTAGCCTAAGCCTAGCGGTGCCCTAGCCTAAGCCTAGGGGTGCCCTAGCCTAAGCCTAAGGGTGCCCTAGCCTAAGTCTAGTGGTTCCCTAGCCTAAGCCTAGGGGTGCCCTAGCCTAAGCCTAGGGGTTCCCTAGGCTTAGGCTAGGGGAGCCCTAACCTTAGCCTAAGCCTTGGGGTGCCCTAGCCCAAGCCTAGGGGTGTCGTAGCCTAAGCCTAGGGATTCCCTAGCCTAAGCCTAAGGTTGCCCTAGCCTAAGTCTAAGGGTGCACTAGGCTAAGACTAGGGGAGCCCTAGCCTAAGCTTATTGGTGCCCTAGTAAGCCTAGGGGTGCCCTAGCCTAAGCCTAGGGGTGCTCTAGCCTAAGCCTAGGGGTGCCCTAGCCTAAGCCTAGGGGTGCCCAGGCCTTAGGCTAGAGGAGCCCTAGCCTTAGCCTAAGCCTATGGCTGCCCTAGCCTAAGCCAAGGGATGCCCTAGCCTAAGCCTAGGGGTGCCCTAGCCTAACACTATGGGTGCCCTAGCCTTAGGCTAGGGGAGCACTAGCCTTAGCCAAAGCCTAAGGGTGCCCTAGCCTAAATTAGGGGTGCCCTAGCCTAAGCCTAGGGGTACCCTAGCCTAAGCCTAGGGGTGCCCTACCCATAGGCTAGGGGAGCCCAAGCCTTAGCCTAAGCTTAGGGGTGCCGGAGCCTAAGCCTAGGGTTGCCCTTGCCTAAGCATAGGGGTGCCCTAGTCTTAGGGTAGGGGAGCCCTAGCCTTAGCCTACGCCTAGGGGTGCCCTAGCCTAAGCTTATGGGTGCCCTAGCCTAAGCCTAAGGGTGCCCTAGTCTGAGCCTAAGGGTGCCCTAGCCTGAGCTTACGGGTGCCCTAGCCTGAGGCTAGGGGAGCCCTAGCCTTAGTCTAGCCTAGGATTGCCCTAGCCTAAGACTAGGGGTGCCTTAGCCTAAAGCTAAGGGTGCCTTTGCCTAAGCCTACGGGTGCTCTAGCCTAAGCCTAGGGGTGCCCTACCCTAAGCCTAGATGTGACCTAGCCTAAGCCTAGGGGTGCCCTACCCTAAGCCTAGGGGTGCCCTAACCTAAGCCTAGGTTTGCCCTATCCTTAGGCTAGCTGAGCCCTAGCCTTACCCTAATTCTAGGGGTGCCCTAGCCTAAGCCTAGGGGTGCCCTATGCTAAGCCTAGGGGTGCCCTAGCCTAAGCTTAGGGGTGCCCTAGCCTAAGCCTAAGGGTGCCCTAGCCTAGGCCTAGTGGTGCCCTAGCCTTAGGCTAGGGGAGCCCTAGCCTTAGCCTAAGCCTAGGGGTGCCCTAGCCTAAGTCTTGGGGTGCCCTAGCCTAAGCTTAGGGGTGTCCTAGCCTAAGCCTAGGGTTGCCCTAGCCTTAGCCTAGCGGAGCCCTAGCCTTAGCCTACGCCTTGGGGTGCCCTAGCCTTAGCCTAGCGGAGCCCTAGCCTTAGCCTAAGCCTAGGGGTGCACTAGCCTTAGGATAGGGGAGACCTAGCCTTAGCCTAAGCCTACTGGTGCCCTAGCTTGAGCCTAGGCGTGCCCTAGCCTAAGCTTTGGGGTGCCCTAGCCCAAGCCTAGGGGTGTCGTAGCCTAAGCCTAGGGGTGCCCTAGCCTAAGCCTAGGGGTGCCCTAGCATAAGCCTAGGGGTGCCCTAGCATAAGCCAAGGGGTGCCCTAGCCTTAGCCTAAGCCTAGGGGTGCCCTAGCCTAAGACTAGGGGTGCCCTAGCCTAAGCTTATTGGTGCCCTAGTGTAAGCCTAGGGGTGCCCTAGCCTAAGCCTAGGGGAACCCTAGCCTA
The DNA here is from genome assembly GCF_050624435.1 of Tenrec ecaudatus. Lineage (NCBI taxonomy): Eukaryota > Metazoa > Chordata > Mammalia > Afrosoricida > Tenrecidae > Tenrec > Tenrec ecaudatus. The sequence goes on from NW_027459481.1 coordinate 803,538, forward strand.
AGCCTAGGGGTGCCCAGGCCTTAGGCTAGAGGAGCCCTAGCCTTAGCCTAAGTCTATGGCTGCCCTAGCCTAAGACTAGGGGTGCCCTAGCCTAACACTATGGGTGCCCTAGCCTTAGGCTAGGGGAGCACTAGCCTTAGCCTAAGCCTAAGGGTGCCCTAGCCTAAATTTAGGGGTGCCCTAACCTAAGCTTAGGGGTGCCTTAGCCTAAGCCTAGGGGTCCACTAGCCTTAACCTAAGCATTGGGGTGCCCTAGCCATAGCTTAGGGGAGCCCTAGCCTTAGCCTAAGCTTAGGGGTGCCCGAGCCTAAGCCTAGGGTTGCCCTAGCCTAAGCCTAGGGGTGCCCTAGCCTAAGCCTAGGGGTGCCCTAGCCTAAGCCTATGGGTGCCCTCGCCTTAGGCTAGCTGAGCCCTAGTCTTAGCCTAAGCCTAGGGGTGCCCTAGCCTAAGAGTAGGGGTGCCCTAGCCTAAGCCTTGGGGTACCCTAGCCTAAGCCTAGGGGTGCCCTAGGGATAGGCTAGGGGAGCCCTAGCCTTAGCCTAAGCCTAGCGGTGCCCTAGCCTAAGCCTAGGGGTGCCCTAGCCTAAGCCTAGGGGTGCCCTAGCCTAAGCCTAGTGGTTCCCTAGCCTAAGCCTAGGGGTGCCCTAGCCTAAGCCTAGGGGTTCCCTAGGCTTAGGCTAGGGGAGCCCTAACCTTAGCCTAAGCCTTGGGGTGCCCTAGCCCAAGCCTAGGGGTGTCGTAGCCTAAGCCTAGGGATTCCCTAGCCTAAGCCTAAGGTTGCCCTAGCCTAAGTCTAAGGGTGCACTAGCCTAAGACTAGGGGAGCCCTAGCCTAAGCTTATTGGTGCCCTAGTAAGCCTAGGGGTGCCCTAGCCTAAGCCTAGGGGTGCTCTAGCCTAAGCCTAGGGGTGCCCTAGCCTAAGCCTAGGGGTGCCCAGGCCTTAGGCTAGAGGAGCCCTAGCCTTAGCCTAAGCCTATGGCTGCCCTAGCCTAAGCCAAGGGATGCCCTAGCCTAAGCCTAGGGGTGCCCTAGCCTAACACTATGGGTGCCCTAGCCTTAGGCTAGAGGAGCACTAGCCTTAGCCAAAGCCTAAGGGTGCCCTAGCCTAAATTAGGGGTGCCCTAGCCTAAGCCTAGGGGTACCCTAGCCTAAGCCTAGGGGTGCCCTAGCCATAGGCTAGGGGAGCCCAAGCCTTAGCCTAAGCTTAGGGGTGCCCGAGCCTAAGCCTAGGGTTGCCCTAGCCTAAGCATAGGGGTGCCCTAGCCTTAGGGTAGGGGAGCCCTAGCCTTAGCCTACGCCTAGGGGTGCCCTAGCCTAAGCTTATGGGTGCCCTAGCCTAAGCCTAAGGGTGCCCTAGTCTGAGCCTAAGGGTGCCCTAGCCTGAGCTTACGGGTGCCCTAGCCTGAGGCTAGGGGAGCCCTAGCCTTAGTCTAGCCTAGGATTGCCCTAGCCTAAAACTAGGGGTGCCCTAGCCTAAAGCTAAGGGTGCCTTTGCCTAAGCCTACGGGTGCTCTAGCCTAAGCCTAGGGGTGCCCTACCCTAAGCCTAGATGTGACCTAGCCTAAGCCTAGGGGTGCCCTACCCTAAGCCTAGGGGTGCCCTAACCTAAGCCTAGGTTTGCCCTATCCTTAGGCTAGCTGAGCCCTAGCCTTACCCTAATTCTAGGGGTGCCCTAGCCTAAGCCTAGGGGTGCCCTATCCTAAGCCTAGGGGTGCCCTAGCCTAAGCTTAGGGGTGCCCTAGCCTAAGCCTAAGGGTGCCCTAGCCTAGGCCTAGTGGTGCCCTAGCCTTAGGCTAGGGGAGCCCTAGCCTTAGCCTAAGCCTAGGGGTGCCCTAGCCTAAGTCTTGGGGTGCCCTAGCCTAAGCTAGGGGTGCCCTAGCCTAAGCCTAGGGTTGCCCTAGCCTTAGCCTAGCGGAGCCCTAGCCTTAGCCTACGCCTTGGGGTGCCCTAGCCTTAGCCTAGCGGAGCCCTAGCCTTAGCCTAAGCCTAGGGGTGCACTAGCCTTAGGATAGGGGAGACCTAGCCTTAGCCTAAGCCTACTGGTGCCCTAGCTTGAGCCTAGGCGTGCCCTAGCCTAAGCCTAGGGGTGCCCTAGCCTTAGGCTAGGGGAGCCCTAACCTTAGCCCAAGCCTATGGGTGCCCTAGCCTCAGCCTAGGGGTGCCCTAGCCTAAGCCTAGGGGTGTCCTACCCTAAGCCTAGGGTTGCCCTATCCTTAGCCTAGCGGAGACCTAGCCCTAGCCTAAGACTAGGGGTGCCCTAGCCTAAGCCTAGGGGTGCCTTACCCTAAGCCTAGGGGTGCCCTACCTTAAGCCGAGGGTTGCCGTAGCCTAAGCCTAGGGGTGCCGTAGTCTTATCCTAGGTGAGCCCTAGCCTTAGCCTAAGCCTAGGGGTGCCCTAGCCTAAGCCTAGGGGTGCCCTATCCTAAGCCTAGGGGTGCCCTAGCCTATGCCTAGGGGTTCCCTACCCTAAGCCTAGTGGTGCCCTAGTCTTAGGCTAGGGGAGCCCTAGCCTTAGCCTAAGCTAAGGGGTGCCAGAGCCTAAGCCTAGGGTTGCCCTAGCCTAAGCCTAGGGGTGCCCTAGCCTAAGGCTAGGGGAGCCCTAGCCTTAGCCTACGCCTAGGGGTGCCCTAGCCTAAGCTTAGGGGTGCCCTAGCCTAAGCCTAGGGGTGCCCTAGCCTAAGGCTAGGGGAGCCCTATCCGTAGTCTAGCCTAGGATTGCCCTAGCCTAAGCCTAGGGGTGCCCTAGCCTAAGGCTAAGGGTGCCTTTGCCTAAGCCTACGGGTGCTCTAGCCTAAGCCTAGGGGTGCCCTACCCTAAGCCTAGATGTGACCTAGCCTAAGCCTAGGGGTGCCCTACCCTAAGCCTAGGGGTCAACTAACCTAAGCCTAGGGGTTCCCTATCCTTAGGCTAGCTGAGCCCTAGCCTTAGCCTAAGCCTAGGGGTGCCTTATCCTAAGCCTAGGGGTACCCTATCCTAAGCCTAGGGGTGCCCTAGCCTAAGCTTAGGGGTGCCCTAGCCCAAGCCTAAGGGTGCCCTAGCCTAGGCCTAGTGGTGCCCTAGCCTTAGGCTAGGGGAGCCCTAGCCTTAGCCTAAGCCTAAGGGTGCCCTAGCCTAAGCCTTGGGGTGCCCTAGCGTAAGCTTAGGGGTGCCCTAGCCTAAGCCTAGGGGTCCCTAGCCTACGCCTAGGGGTGCACTACAGTGAGGCTAGGGGAGCCCTAGCCTAAGCCTAGGAGTGCCCTATCCAAAGCCTAGGGGTGCCCTAGCCTTAGGATAGGGGAGACCTAGCCTTAGCCTAAGCCTATGGGTGCCCTAGCCTCCGCCTAGGGGTGCCCTAGCCTCAGCCTAGGGGTGCCATAGCCTAAGCCTAGGGGTGCCCTACCCTAAGCCTAGGGTTGCCCTAGCCTTAGCATAGCGGAGCCCTAGCCTTAGCCTACGCCTAGGGGTGCCCTAGCCTAAGCCTAGGGTGCCCTAGCCTAAGCCTAGGGGTGCCTTACCCTAAGCCTAGGGGTGCCCTACCCTAAGCCGAGGGTTGCCCTAGCCTAAGCCTAGGGGTGCCGTAGTCTTATCCTAGGTGAGCCCTAGCCTTAGCCTAAGTCTAGGGGTGCCCTAGCCTAAGCCTAAGGGTGCCCTAGCCTAAGCCTAGGGGTGCCCTAGCCTACGCCTAGGGGTTCCCTACCCTAAGCCTAGTGGTGCCCTAGCCTTAGGCTAGGGGAGCCCTAGCCGTAGCCTAAGCCTAGGGGTGCCCTAGCCTAAGACTCCGGGTGCCCTAGCTTAAGTCTAGGGGTGCCCTAGCCTAAGCCTAGGGGTGCCCTTGCCTAAGCCTAGGGGTGCCCTAGCCTAAGCCTAGTGGTGTCTTAGCCTAAGCCTAGGGGTGCCCAAGCCTAAGCCTAGGTGTTCCCTAGCCTTAGTCTAGTGGAGCCCTAGCCTTAGCCTATGCCTAGGGGTGCCCTATCCTAAGCCTTGGGGTGCCGTGGCCTAAGCTTAGGGGTGCCCTAGCCTAAGCCTAGGGGTGCCCTATCCTAAGCCTAGGGGTGCCCTAGCCTAAGCTTAGGGGTGCCCTAGCCTAAGCCTAAGGGTGCCCTAGCCTAGGCCTAGTGGTGCCCTAGCCTTAGGCTAGGGGAGCCCTAGCCTTAGCCTAAGCCTAGGGGTGCCCTAGCCTAAGTCTTGGGGTGCCCTAGCCTAAGCTTAGGGGTGCCCTAGCCTAAGCCTAGGGTTGCCCTAGCCTTAGCCTAGCGGAGCCCTAGCCTTAGCCTACGCCTTGGGGTGCCCTAGCCTTAGCCTAGCGGAGCCCTAGCCTTAGCCTAAGCCTAGGGGTGCACTAGCCTTAGGATAGGGGAGACCTAGCCTTAGCCTAAGCCTACTGGTGCCCTAGCTTGAGCCTAGGCGTGCCCTAGCCTAAGCCTTGGGGTGCCCTAGCCCAAGCCTAGGGGTGTCGTAGCCTAAGCCTAGGGGTGCCCTAGCCTAAGCCTAGGGGTGCCCTAGCATAAGCCTAGGGGTGCCCTTGCCCAAGCCTAGGGGTGTCGTAGCCTAAGCCTAGGGGTGCCCTAGCCTAAGCCTAGGGGTGCCCTAGCATAAGCCTAGGGGTGCCCTAGCATAAGCCAAGGGGTGCCCTAGCCTTAGCCTAAGCCTAGGGGTGCCCTAGCCTAAGACTAGGGGTGCCCTAGCCTAAGCTTATTGGTGCCCTAGCGTAAGCCTAGGGGTGCCCTAGCCTAAGCCTAGGGGTACCCTAGCCTAAGCCTAGGGGTGCCCAGGCCTTAGGCTAGAGGAGCCCTAGCCTTAGCCTAAGTCTATGGCTGCCCTAGCCTAAGACTAGGGGTGCCCTAGCCTAACACTATGGGTGCCCTAGCCTTAGGCTAGGGGAGCACTAGCCTTAGCCTAAGCCTAAGGGTGCCCTAGCCTAAATTTAGGGGTGCCCTAGTCTAAGCTTAGGGGTGCCTTAACCTAAGCCTAGGGGTCCACTAGCCTTAGCCTAAGCATTGGGGTGCCCTAGCCATAGCTTAGGGGAGCCCTAGCCTTAGCCTAAGCTTAGGGGTGCCCGAGCCTAAGCCTAGGGTTGCCCTAGCCTAAGCCTAGGGGTGCCCTAGCCTAAGCCTAGGGGTGCCCTAGCCTAAGCCTATGGGTGCCCTCGCCTTAGGCTAGCTGAGCCCTAGTCTTAGCCTAAGCCTAGGGGTGCCCTAGCCTAAGAGTAGGGGTGCCCTAGCCTAAGCCTTGGGGTACCCTAGCCTAAGCCTAGGGGTGCCCTAGGGATAGGCTAGGGGAGCCCTAGCCTTAGCCTAAGCCTAGCGGTGCCCTAGCCTAAGCCTAGGGGTGCCCTAGCCTAAGCCTAGGGGTGCCCTAGCCTAAGCCTAGTGGTTCCCTAGCCTAAGCCTAGGGGTGCCCTAGCCTAAGCCTAGGGGTTCCCTAGGCTTAGGCTAGGGGAGCCCTAACCTTAGCCTAAGCCTTGGGGTGCCCTAGCCCAAGCCTAGGGGTGTCGTAGCCTAAGCCTAGGGATTCCCTAGCCTAAGCCTAAGGTTGCCCTAGCCTAAGTCTAAGGGTGCACTAGCCTAAGACTAGGGGAGCCCTAGCCTAAGCTTATTGGTGCCCTAGTAAGCCTAGGGGTGCCCTAGCCTAAGCCTAGGGGTGCTCTAGCCTAAGCCTAGGGGTGCCCTAGCCTAAGCCTAGGGGTGCCCAGGCCTTAGGCTAGAGGAGCCCTAGCCTTAGCCTAAGCCTATGGCTGCCCTAGCCTAAGCCAAGGGATGCCCTAGCCTAAGCCTAGGGGTGCCCTAGCCATAGGCTAGGGGAGCCCAAGCCTTAGCCTAAGCTTAGGGGTGCCCGAGCCTAAGCCTAGGGGTACCCTAGCCTAAGCCTAGGGGTGCCCTAGCCATAGGCTAGGGGAGCCCAAGCCTTAGCCTAAGCTTAGGGGTGCCCGAGCCTAAGCCTAGGGTTGCCCTAGCCTAAGCATAGGGGTGCCCTAGCCTTAGGGTAGGGGAGCCCTAGCCTTAGCCTACGCCTAGGGGTGCCCTAGCCTAAGCTTATGGGTGCCCTAGCCTGAGCTTACGGGTGCCCTAGCCTGAGGCTAGGGGAGCCCTAGCCTTAGTCTAGCCTAGGATTGCCCTAGCCTAAGACTAGGGGTGCCCTAGCCTAAAGCTAAGGGTGCCTTTGCCTAAGCCTACGGGTGCTCTAGCCTAAGCCTAGGGGTGCCCTACCCTAAGCCTAGATGTGACCTAGCCTAAGCCTAGGGTTGCCCTACCCTAAGCCTAGGGGTGCCCTAACCTAAGCCTAGGTTTGCCCTATCCTTAGGCTAGCTGAGCCCTAGCCTTACCCTAATTCTAGGGGTGCCCTAGCCTAAGCCTAGGGGTGCCCTATCCTAAGCCTAGGGGTGCCCTAGCCTAAGCTTAGGGGTGCCCTAGCCTAAGCCTAAGGGTGCCCTAGCCTAGGCCTAGTGGTGCCCTAGCCTTAGGCTAGGGGAGCCCTAGCCTTAGCCTAAGCCTAGGGGTGCCCTAGCCTAAGTCTTGGGGTGCCCTAGCCTAAGCATAGGGGTGCCCTAGCCTAAGCCTAGGGTTGCCCTAGCCTTAGCCTAGCGGAGCCCTAGCCTTAGCCTACGCCTTGGGGTGCCCTAGCCTTAGCCTAGCGGAGCCTTAGCCTTAGCCTAAGCCTAGGGGTGCACTAGCCTTAGGATAGGGGAGACCTAGCCTTAGCCTAAGCCTACTGGTGCCCTAGCTTGAGCCTAGGCGTGCCCTAGCCTAAGCCTAGGGGTGCCCTAGCCTTAGGCTAGGGGAGCCCTAACCTTAGCCCAAGCCTATGGGTGCCCTAGCCTCAGCCTAGGGGTGCCCTAGCCTAAGCCTAGGGGTGTCCTACCCTAAGCCTAGGGTTGCCCTATCCTTAGCCTAGCGGAGACCTAGCCCTAGCCTAAGCCTAGGGGTGCCCTAGCCTAAGCCTAGGGGTGCCTTACCCTAAGCCTAGGGGTGCCCTACCTTAAGCCGAGGGTTGCCCTAGCCTAAGCCTAGGGGTGCCGTAGTCTTATCCTAGGTGAGCCCTAGCCTTAGCCTAAGCCTAGGGGTGCCCTAGCCTAAGCCTAGGGGTGCCCTATCCTAAGCCTAGGGGTGCCCTAGCCTATGCCTAGGGGTTCCCTACCCTAAGCCTAGTGGTGCCCTAGTCTTAGGCTAGGGGAGCCCTAGCCTTAGCCTAAGCTAAGGGGTGCCAGAGCCTAAGCCTAGGGTTGCCCTAGCCTAAGCCTAGGGGTGCCCTAGCCTAAGGCTAGGGGAGCCCTAGCCTTAGCCTACGCCTAGGGGTGCCCTAGCCTAAGCTTAGGGGTGCCCTAGCCTAAGCCTAGGGGTGCCCTAGCCTAAGGCTAGGGGAGCCCTATCCGTAGTCTAGCCTAGGATTGCCCTAGCCTAAGCCTAGGGGTGACCTAGCCTAAGGCTAAGGGTGCCTTTGCCTAAGCCTACGGGTGCTCTAGCCTAAGCCTAGGGGTGCCCTACCCTAAGCCTAGATGTGACCTAGCCTAAGCCTAGGGGTGCCCTACCCTAAGCCTAGGGGTCAACTAACCTAAGCCTAGGGGTGCCCTATCCTTAGGCTAGCTGAGCCCTAGCCTTAGCCTAAGCCTAGGGGTGCCCTATCCTAAGCCTAGGGGTACCCTATCCTAAGCTTAGGGGTGCCCTAGCCTAAGCTTAGGGGTGCCCTAGCCTAAGCCTAAGGGTGCCCTAGCCTAGGCCTAGTGGTGCCCTAGCCTTAGGCTAGGGGAGCCCTAGCCTTAGCCTAAGCCTAAGGGTGCCCTAGCCTAAGCGTTGGGGTGCCCTAGCCTAAGCTTAGGGGTGCCCTAGCCTAAGCCTAGGGGTCCCTAGCCTACGCCTAGGGGTGCACTAGGGTTAGGCTAGGGGAGCCCTAGCCTAAGCCTAGGAGTGCCCTATCCAAAGCCTAGGGGTGCCCTAGCCTTAGGATAGGGGAGACCTAGCCTTAGCCTAAGCCTATGGGTGCCCTAGCCTCCGCCTAGGGGTGCCCTAGCCTCAGCCTAGGGGTGCCATAGCCTAAGCCTAGGGGTGCCCTACCCTAAGCCTAGGGTTGCCCTAGCCTTAGCATAGCGGAGCCCTAGCCTTAGCCTACGCCTAGGGGTGCCCTAGCCTAAGCCTAGGGTGCCCTAGCCTAAGCCTAGGGTGCCCTAGCCTAAGCCTAGGGGTGCCTTACCCTAAGCCTAGGGGTGCCCTACCCTAAGCCGAGGGTTGCCCTAGCCTAAGCCTAGGGGTGCCGTAGTCTTATCCTAGGTGAGCCCTAGCCTAAGCCTAAGGGTGCCCTAGCCTAAGCCTAGGGGTGCCCTAGCCTACGCCTAGGGGTTCCCTACCCTAAGCCTAGTGGTGCCCTAGCCTTAGGCTAGGGGAGCCCTAGCCGTAGCCTAAGCCTAGGGGTGCCCTAGCCTAAGACTCCGGGTGCCCTAGCTTAAGCCTAGGGGTGCCCTAGCCTAAGCCTAGGGGTGCCCTTGCCTAAGCCTAGGGGTGCCCTAGCCTAAGCCTAGTGGTGTCTTAGCCTAAGCCTAGGGGTGCCCAAGCCTAAGCCTAGGTGTTCCCTAGCCTTAGTCTAGTGGAGCCCTAGCCTTAGCCTATGCCTAGGGGTGCCCTATCCTAAGCCTTGGGGTGCCGTGGCCTAAGCCTAGGGGTGCCCTAGCCTAAGCCTAGGGGTGCCCTATCCAAAGCCTTGGGGTGCCCTAGCCTAAGCTTAGGGGTGTCCTACCCTAAGCCTAGGGGTGCCCTAGCCTAAACCTAGGGGTGCCCTTGCCTAAGCCTAGGGGTGCCCTAGCCTAAGCCTAGTGGTGTCTTAGCCTAAGTCTAGGGGTGCCCAAACCTAAGCCTAGGTGTTCCCTAGCCTTAGTCTAGTGCAGCCCTAGCCTTAGCTTACGACTAGGGGTGCCCTATCCTAATCCTTGGGGTACCGTAGCCTAAGCCTAGGGGTGCCCTAGCGTAAGCCTAGGGGTGCCCTATCCTAAGCCTTGGGGTGACCTAGCCTAAGCTTAGGGGTGCCCTAGCCTAAGCCTAGGGGTCCCTAGCCTAAGCCTAAGGGTGCCCTAGGGTTAGGCTAGGGGAGCCCTAGCCTTAGCCTAAGCCTAGGGGTGCCCTAGCCTAAGACTAGGGGTGCCCTAGCCTTAGCCTACGGGTGTCCTAGCCTAAGCCTAGGCATGCCCTAGCCTAAGTCTAGGGGTTCCCTAACCTTAGGCTAGGGGGGCCCTAGCCTTAGCTAAAGCCTTGGGGCGCCTTAGCCTAAACCTAGGGGTTCCCTAGACTAAGCCTAGGGGTGACCTAGCCATAGCCTAAGCTTAGGGGTGCCCGAGCCTAAGCCTAGGGTTGCCCTAGCCTAACACTATCGGTGCCCTAGCCTTAGGCTAGGGGAACACTAGCCTTAGCCTACGCCTAGGGGTGCCCTAGCCTAAGCTTAGGGGTGCCCTAGCCTAAGCCTAGGGGTGCCCTAGCCTAAGTCTAGCGGTGCCCTAGCCTGAGCCCAGGGGTGCCCTAGCCTGAGCCTACGGGTGCCCTAGCCTGAGGCTAGGGGAGCCCTAGCCTTAGTCTAGCCTAGGATTGCCCTAGCCTAAGCCTAGGGGTGCCCTAGCCTAAGGCTAGGGATGCCATAGCCTGAGGCTAGGGGAGCCGTAGCCTAAGCCTACGGGTGCCCTTGCCTAAGCCTAGGGATGCCTTAACCTAAGCCTAGGGGTCCCCTAGCATTGGCCTAAGCCTAGGGGTGCCCAATCCTAAGCCTACGGGTGCCCTCACCTTAGGCTATGGGAGCCCTAGCCTTAGCCTAAGCCTAGGGGTGCCGTAGCCATAGCCTAGGGGAGCCCTAGCCTTAGCCTAAGCTTAGGGGTGCCCGAGCCTAAGCCTAGGGTTGCCCTAGCCAAAGCCTAGGGGTGCTCTAGCGAAGCCTAGGGGTGCCCTATCCATAGCCTAGGGGAGCCCTAGCATTAGCTTAACCTTAGGGGTGCCCGAGCCTAAGCCTAGGGTTACCCTAGCCTAAGCCTAGGGATGCCCTAGCCTTAGGTTAGGGGAGCCCTAGCCTTAGCCTACGCCTAAGGGTGCCCTAGCCTAAGCTTAGGGGTGCCCTAGCCTAAGCCTCGGGGTGCCCTAGCCTAAGCCTAGGGGTGCCCTAGCCTGAGCCTAGGGGTGCCCTAGCCTGAGCCTACGGGTGACCTAGCCTGTGACTAGGGGAGCCCTAGTCTAAGCCTAGGGGTGCCCTATCCTAAGGCTAAGGGTGCCTTTGCCTAAGCCGACGGGTGCTCTAGCCTAAGCCTAGGGGTGCCCTAGCCTAAGGCTAAGGGTGCCTTTGCCTAAGCCTACTGGTGCCCTAGCCTAAGCTTAGGGGTGTCCTACCCTAAGCCTAGGGGTGCCCTAGCCTAAACTTAGGGATGCCCTACCCTAAGCCTAGATGTGACCTAGCCTAAGCCTAGGGGTGCCCTACCCTAAGCCTAGGGGTGCCCTAACCTAAGGCTAGGGGTGCCCTAGCCTTAGGCTAGCTGAGCCATAACCTTAGCCTAAGCCTTGGGGTGCCCTAGCCCAAGCCTAGGGGTGTCGTAGCCTAAGCCTAGGGGTGCCCTAGCATAAGCCTAGGGGTGCCCTAGCATAAGCCAAGGGGTGCCCTAGCCTTAGCCTAAGCCTAGGGGTGCCTTAGCCTAAGATTAGGGGTGTCCTAGCCTAAGCTTATTGGTGCCCTAGCGTAAGCATAGGGGTGCCCTAGCCTAAGCCTAGAGGTGCCCTAGCCTAAGCCTAGGGGTGCCCTAGCCTAAGCCTAGGGGTGCCCAGGCCGTAGGCTAGAGGAGCCCAAGCCTTAGCCTAAGCCTCTGGCTGCCCTAGCCTAAGCCTAGGGGTGCCCTAGCCTAACACTATGGGTGCCCTAGCCTAAGCCTAGGGTTGCCCAGGCCTTAGGCTATGGGAGCACTAGCCTTAGCCTAAGCCTAAGGGTGCCCTAGCCTAAATTTAGGGGTGCCCTAGCCTAAGCTTAGGGGTGCCTTAGCCTAAGCCTAGGGGTGCCCTAGCCATAGCCTAGGGGAGCCCTAGCCTTAGCCTAAGCTTAGGGGTGCCCGAGCCTAAGCCTAGGGTTGCCCTAGCCTAAGACTAGGGGTGCCCTAGCCTTAGGCTAGGGGAGTCCTAGCCTTAGCCTACGCCTAGGGGTGCCCTAGCCTAAGCCTAAGGGTGCCCTAGCCTAGGCCTAGTGGTGCCCTAGCCTTAGGCTAGGGGAGCCCTAGCCTTAGCCTAAGCCTAAGGGTGCCCTAGCCTAAGCGTTGGGGTGCCCTAGCCTAAGCTTAGGGGTGCCCTAGCCTAAGCCTAGGGGTCCCTAGCCTACGCCTAGGGGTGCACTAGGGTTAGGCTAGGGGAGCCCTAGCCTAAGCCTAGGAGTGCCCTATCCAAAGCCTAGGGGTGCCCTAGCCTTAGGATAGGGGAGACCTAGCCTTAGCCTAAGCCTATGGGTGCCCTAGCCTCCGCCTAGGGGTGCCCTAGCCTCAGCCTAGGGGTGCCATAGCCTAAGCCTAGGGGTGCCCTACCCTAAGCCTAGGGTTGCCCTAGCCTTAGCATAGTGGAGCCCTAGCCTTAGCCTACGCCTAGGGGTGCCCTAGCCTAAGCCTAGGGTGCCCTAGCCTAAGCCTAGGGTGCCCTAGCCTAAGCCTAGGGGTGCCTTACCCTAAGCCTAGGGGTGCCCTACCCTAAGCCGAGGGTTGCCCTAGCCTAAGCCTAGGGGTGCCGTAGTCTTATCCTAGGTGAGCCCTAGCCTAAGCCTAAGGGTGCCCTAGCCTAAGCCTAGGGGTGCCCTAGCCTACGCCTAGGGGTTCCCTACCCTAAGCCTAGTGGTGCCCTAGCCTTAGGCTAGGGGAGCCCTAGCCGTAGCCTAAGCCTAGGGGTGCCCTAGCCTAAGACTCCGGGTGCCCTAGCTTAAGCCTAGGGGTGCCCTAGCCTAAGCCTAGGGGTGCCCTTGCCTAAGCCTAGGGGTGCCCTAGCCTAAGCCTAGTGGTGTCTTAGCCTAAGCCTAGGGGTGCCCAAGCCTAAGCCTAGGTGTTCCCTAGCCTTAGTCTAGTGGAGCCCTAGCCTTAGCCTATGCCTAGGGGTGCCCTATCCTAAGCCTTGGGGTGCCGTGGCCTAAGCCTAGGGGTGCCCTAGCCTAAGCCTAGGGGTGCCCTATCCAAAGCCTTGGGGTGCCCTAGCCTAAGCTTAGGGGTGTCCTACCCTAAGCCTAGGGGTGCCCTAGCCTAAACCTAGGGGTGCCCTTGCCTAAGCCTAGGGGTGCCCTAGCCTAAGCCTAGTGGTGTCTTAGCCTAAGTCTAGGGGTGCCCAAACCTAAGCCTAGGTGTTCCCTAGCCTTAGTCTAGTGCAGCCCTAGCCTTAGCTTACGACTAGGGGTGCCCTATCCTAATCCTTGGGGTACCGTAGCCTAAGCCTAGGGGTGCCCTAGCGTAAGCCTAGGGGTGCCCTATCCTAAGCCTTGGGGTGACCTAGCCTAAGCTTAGGGGTGCCCTAGCCTAAGCCTAGGGGTCCCTAGCCTAAGCCTAAGGGTGCCCTAGGGTTAGGCTAGGGGAGCCCTAGCCTTAGCCTAAGCCTAGGGGTGCCCTAGCCTAAGACTAGGGGTGCCCTAGCCTTAGCCTACGGGTGTCCTAGCCTAAGCCTAGGCATGCCCTAGCCTAAGTCTAGGGGTTCCCTAACCTTAGGCTAGGGGGGCCCTAGCCTTAGCTAAAGCCTTGGGGCGCCTTAGCCTAAACCTAGGGGTTCCCTAGACTAAGCCTAGGGGTGACCTAGCCATAGCCTAAGCTTAGGGGTGCCCGAGCCTAAGCCTAGGGTTGCCCTAGCCTAACACTATCGGTGCCCTAGCCTTAGGCTAGGGGAACACTAGCCTTAGCCTACGCCTAGGGGTGCCCTAGCCTAAGCTTAGGGGTGCCCTAGCCTAAGCCTAGGGGTGCCCTAGCCTAAGTCTAGCGGTGCCCTAGCCTGAGCCCAGGGGTGCCCTAGCCTGAGCCTACGGGTGCCCTAGCCTGAGGCTAGGGGAGCCCTAGCCTTAGTCTAGCCTAGGATTGCCCTAGCCTAAGCCTAGGGGTGCCCTAGCCTAAGGCTAGGGATGCCATAGCCTGAGGCTAGGGGAGCCGTAGCCTAAGCCTACGGGTGCCCTTGCCTAAGCCTAGGGATGCCTTAACCTAAGCCTAGGGGTCCCCTAGCATTGGCCTAAGCCTAGGGGTGCCCAATCCTAAGCCTACGGGTGCCCTCACCTTAGGCTATGGGAGCCCTAGCCTTAGCCTAAGCCTAGGGGTGCCGTAGCCATAGCCTAGGGGAGCCCTAGCCTTAGCCTAAGCTTAGGGGTGCCCGAGCCTAAGCCTAGGGTTGCCCTAGCCAAAGCCTAGGGGTGCTCTAGCGAAGCCTAGGGGTGCCCTATCCATAGCCTAGGGGAGCCCTAGCATTAGCTTAACCTTAGGGGTGCCCGAGCCTAAGCCTAGGGTTACCCTAGCCTAAGCCTAGGGATGCCCTAGCCTTAGGTTAGGGGAGCCCTAGCCTTAGCCTACGCCTAAGGGTGCCCTAGCCTAAGCTTAGGGGTGCCCTAGCCTAAGCCTCGGGGTGCCCTAGCCTAAGCCTAGGGGTGCCCTAGCCTGAGCCTAGGGGTGCCCTAGCCTGAGCCTACGGGTGACCTAGCCTGTGACTAGGGGAGCCCTAGTCTAAGCCTAGGGGTGATCTGTCCTAAGGCTAAGGGTGCCTTTGCCTAAGCCGACGGGTGCTCTAGCCTAAGCCTAGGGGTGCCCTAGCCTAAGGCTAAGGGTGCCTTTGCCTAAGCCTACTGGTGCCCTAGCCTAAGCTTAGGGGTGTCCTACCCTAAGCCTAGGGGTGCCCTAGCCTAAACCTAGGGATGCCCTACCCTAAGCCTAGATGTGACCTAGCCTAAGCCTAGGGGTGCCCTACCCTAAGCCTAGGGGTGCCCTAACCTAAGGCTAGGGGTGCCCTAGCCTAAGGCTAGCTGAGCCATAACCTTAGCCTAAGCCTTGGGGTGCCCTAGCCCAAGCCTAGGGGTGTCGTAGCCTAAGCCTAGGGGTGCTCTAGCATAAGCCTAGGGGTGCCCTAGCATAAGCCAAGGGGTGCCCTAGCCTTAGCCTAAGCCTAGGGGTGCCTTAGCCTAAGACTAGGGGTGTCCTAGCCTAAGCTTATTGGTGCCCTAGCGTAAGCATAGGGGTGCCCTAGCCTAAGCCTAGAGGTGCCCTAGCCTAAGCCTAGGGGTGCCCTAGCCTAAGCCTAGGGGTGCCCAGGCCGTAGGCTAGAGGAGCCCAAGCCTTAGCCTAAGCCTCTGGCTGCCCTAGCCTAAGCCTAGGGGTGCCCTAGCCTAACACTATGGGTGCCCTAGCCTAAGCCTAGGGTTGCCCAGGCCTTAGGCTATGGGAGCACTAGCCTTAGCCTAAGCCTAAGGGTGCCCTAGCCTAAATTTAGGGGTGCCCTAGCCTAAGCTTAGGGGTGCCTTAGCCTAAGCCTAGGGGTGCCCTAGCCATAGCCTAGGGGAGCCCTAGCCTTAGCCTAAGCTTAGGGGTGCCCGAGCCTAAGCCTAGGGTTGCCCTAGCCTAAGCCTAGGGGTGCCCTAGCCTTAGGCTAGGGGAGCCCTAACCTTAGCCTAGGCCTAGGGGTGCCCTAGCCTAAGCCTAGGGGTGCCCTAGCCTAAGCCTATGGGTGCCCTCGCCTTAGGCTAGCTGAGCCCTAGTCTTAGCCTAAGCCTAGGGGTGCCCTAGCCTAAGAGTAGGGGTGCCCTAGCCTAAGCCTTTGGGTACCCTAGCCTAAGCCTAGGGGTGCCCTAGGGATAGGCTAGGGGAGCCTTAGCCTTAGCCTAAGCCTAGCGGTGCCCTAGCCTAAGCCTAGGGGTGCCCTAGCCTAAGCCTAGGGGTGCCCTAGCCTAAGCCTAGTGGTGCCCTAGCCTAAGCCTAGGGGTGCCCTAGCCTTAGGCTAGGGGAGTCCTAGCCTTAGCCTACGCCTAGGGGTGCCCTAGCCTAAGCCTAGGGGTGCCCTAGCCTAAGCCTATGGGTGCCCTCACCTTAGGCTAGCTGAGCCCTTGCCTTAGCCTAAGCCTAGGGGTGCCCTAGCCTAAGAGTAGGTGTGCCCTAGCCTAAGCCTTGGGGTGCCCTAGCCTAAGCCTAGGGGTGCCCTAGGGATAGGCTAGGGGAGCCCTAGCCTTAGCCTAAGCCTAGGGGTGTCCTAGCCTAAGCCTAGGGGTGCCCTAGCCTAAGCCTTGGGGTGCCCTTGCCTAAGCCTAGTGGTGCCCTAGCCTAAGCCTAGGGGTGCCCTAGCCTTAGGCTAGGGGAGCCCTAACCTTAGCCTAAGCCTTGGGGTGCCCTAGCCCAAGCCTAGGGGTGTCGTACCCTAAGCCTAGGGGTGCCCTAGCCTAAGCCTAGGGGTTCCCTAGCATAAGCCTAGGGGTGCCCTAGCATAAGCCAACGGGTGCCCTAGCCTTAGCCTAAGCCTAGGGGTGCCTTGGCCTAAGACTAGGGGTGCCCTATCCTAAGCTTATTGGTGCCCTAGCGTAAGCCTAGGGGTGCCCTTGCCTAAGCCTAGGGGTACCCTAGCCTAAGCCTAGGGGTGCCCAGGCCTTAGGCTAGAGGAGCCCTAGCCTTAGCCTAAGCCTATGGCTGCCCTAGCCTAAGCCTAGGGGTGCCCTAGCCTAACACTATGGGTGCCCTAGCCTTAGGCTAGGGGAGCACTAGCCTTAGCCTAAGCCTAAGGGTGCCCTAGCCTAAATTTAGGGGTGCCCTAGCCTAAGCTAAGGGGTGCCTTAGCCTAAGCCTCGGGGTCCAGTAGCCTTAGCCTAAGCATTGGGGTGCCCTAGCCATAGCCTAGGGGAGCCCTAGCCTTAGCCTAAGCTTAGGGGTGCCCGAGCCTAAGCCTAGGGTTGCCCTAGCCTAAGCCTAGGGGTGCCCTAGCCTTAGGCTAGGGGAGCCCTAACCTTAGCCTAGGCCTAGGGGTGCCCTAGCCTAAGCCTAGGGGTGCCCTAGCCTAAGCCTATGGGTGCCCTCGCCTTAGGCTAGCTGAGCCCTAGTCTTAGCCTAAGCCTAGGGGTGCCCTAGCCTAAGAGTAGGGGTGCCCTAGCCTAAGCCTTGGGGTACCCTAGCCTAAGCCTAGGGGTGCCCTAGGGATAGGCTAGGGGAGCCCTAGCCTTAGCCTAAGCCTAGCGGTGCCCTAGCCTAAGCCTAGGGGTGCCCTAGCCTAAGCCTAGGGGTGCCCTAGCCTAAGCCTAGTGGTGCCCTAGCCTAAGCCTAGGGGTGCCCTAGCCTAAGCCTAGGGGTTCCCTAGCCTTAGGCTAGGGGAGCCCTAACCTTAGCCTAAGCCTTGGGGTGCCCTAGCCCAAGCCTAGGGGTGTCGTAGCCTAAGCCTAGGGGTTCCCTAGCCTAAGCCTAGTGGTGCCCTAGCCTAAGTCTAAGGGTGCACTAGCCTAAGACAAGGGGAGCCCTAGCCTAAGCTTATTGGTGCCCTAGTAAGCCTAGGGGTGCGCTAGCCTAAGCCTAGGGGTGCTCTAGCCTAAGCCTAGGGGTGCCCTAGACTAAGCCTAGGGGTGCCCAGGCCTTAGGCTAGAGGAGCCCTAGCCTTAGCCTAAGCCTATGGAGGCCCTAGCCTAAGACTAGGGATGCCCTAGCCTAAGCCTAGGGGTGCCCTAGCCTAACACTATGGGTGCCCTAGCCTTAGGCTAGGGGAGCACTAGCCTTAGCCTAGGCCTAGGGGTGCCCTAGCCTAAGCCTAGGGGTGCCCTAGCCTAAGCCTATGGGTGCCCTCGCCTTAGGCTAGCTGAGCCCTAGTCTTAGCCTAAGCCTAGGGGTGCCCTAGCCTAAGAGTAGGGGTGCCCTAGCCTAAGCCTTGGGGTACCCTAGCCTAAGCCTAGGGGTGCCCTAGCCATAGCCTAGGGGAGCCCTAGCCTTAGCCTAAGCTTAAGGGTGCCAGAGCCTAAGCCTAGGGTTGCCCTAGCCTAAGCATAGGGGTGCCATAGCCTTAGGGTAGGGGAGCCCTAGGCTTAGCCTACGCCTAGGGGTGCCCTAGCCTAAGCTTAGGGGTGCCCTAGCCTAAGCCTAGGGGTGCCCTAGCCTGAGCCTAAGGGTGCCCTAGCCTGAGCTTACTGGTGCCCTAGCCTGAGGCTAGGGGAGCCCTAGCCTTAGTCTAGCCTAGGATTGCCCTAGCCTAAGACTAGGGGTGCCCTAGCCTAAAGCTAAGTGTGCCTTTGCCTAAGCCTACGGGTGCTCTAGCCTAAGCCTAGGGGTGCCCTACCCTAAGCCTAGATGTGACCTAGCCTAAGCCTAGGGGTGCCCTACCCTAAGCCTAGGGGTGCCCTAACCTAAGCCTAGGTTTGCCCTATCCTTAGGCTAGCTGAGCCCTAGCCTTAGCCTAATTCTAGGGGTGCCCTAGCCTAAGCCTAGGGGTGCCCTATCCTAAGCCTAGGGGTGCCCTAGCCTAAGCTTAGGGGTGCCCTAGCCTAAGCCTAAGGGTGCCCTAGCCTAGGCCTAGTGGTGCCCTAGCCTTAGGCTAGGGGAGCCCTATCCTTAGCCTAAGCCTAGGGGTGCCCTAGCCTAAATCTTGGGGTGCCCTAGCCTAAGCTTAGGGGTGCCCTAGCCTAAGCCTAGGGTTGCCCTAGCCTTAGCCTAGCGGAGCCCTAGCCTTAGCCTACGCCTTGGGGTGCCCTAGCCTTAGCCTAGCGGAGCACTAGCCTTAGCCTAAGCCTAGGGGTGCACTAGCCTTAGGATAGGGGAGACCTAGCCTTAGCCTAAGCCTACTGGTGCCCTAGCTTGAGCCTAGGCGTGCCCTAGCCTAAGCCTAGGGGTGCCCTACCCTTAGGCTAGGGGAGCCCTAACCTTAGCCTAAGCCTATGGGTGCCCTAGCCTCAGCCTAGGGGTGCCCTAGCCTAAGCCTAGGGGTGTCCTACCCTAAGCCTTGGGTTGCCCTAGCCTTAGCCTAGCGGAGCCCTAGCCTTAGCCTACGCCTAGGGGTGCCCTAACCTAAGCCTATGGGTGCCCTAGCCTAAGCCTAGGGGTGCCTTACCCTAAGCCTAGGGGTGCCCTACCCTAAGCCAAGGGTTGCCCTAGCCTAAGCCTAGGGGTGCCGTAGTCTTATCCTAGGTGAGCCCTAGCCTTAGCCTAAGCCTAGGGGTGCCCTAGCCTAAGCCTAGGGCTGCCCTAACCTAAGCCTAGGGGTGCCCTAGCCTACGCCTAGGGGTTCCCTACCCTAAGCCTAGTGGTGCCCTAGTCTTAGGCTAGGGGAGCCCTAGCCTTAGCCTAAGCCTAGGGGTGCCCTAGCCTAAGACTCGGGGTGCCCTAGCTTAAGCCTAGGGTTGCCCTAGCCTAAGCCTAGGGGTGCCGTTGCTTAAGCCTAGGGGTGCCCTAGCGTAAGCCTAGTGGTGTCTTAGCCTAAGCCTAGGTGTGCCCAAGCCTAAGCCTAGGTGTTCCCTAGCCTTAGTCTAGTGGAGCCCTAGCCTTAGCCTACGCCTAGGGGTGCCCTATCCTAAACCTTGGGGTGCCGTAGCGTAAGCCTAGGGGTGCCCTATCCTAAGCCTAGGGGTGCCCTAGCCTAAGCCTAGGGGTGCCCTATCCTAAGCCTTGGGGTGCCCTTTCCTAAGCATAGAGGTGCCCTAGCCTAAGCCTAGGGGTCCCTAGCCTAAGCCTAGGGGTACCCTAGGGTTAGGCTAGGGGAGCCCTAGCCTTAGCCTAAGCCTAGGCGTGCCCTAGCCTAAGTCTAGGGGTTCCCTAACCTTAGGCTATGGGGGCCCTACCCTTAGCTAAAGCCTTGGGGCGCCTTAGCCTAAACCTAGGGGTTCCCTAGACTAAGCCTATGGGTGACCTAGCCATAGCCTAGGGGAGACCTAACCTTAGCCTAAGCTTATGGGTGCCCGAGCCTAAGCCTAGGGTTGCCCAAGCCTAACATTATCGGTGCCCTAGCCTTAGGCTAGGGTAGCACTAGCCTTAGCCTACGCCTAGGGGTGCCCTAGCCTAAGCTTAGGGGTGCCCTAGCCTAAGTCTAGGGGTGCTCTAGCCTAAGCCTAGGGGTGCCGTAGCCTGAGCCTAGGGGTGCCCTAGCCTGAGTCTACGGGTGCCCTAGCCTGAGGCTAGGGGAGCCCTAGCCTTAGTCTAGCCTAGGATTGCCCTAGCCTAAGCCTAGGGGTGCCCTAGCCTAAGGCTAGGGGTGCCCTAGCCTGATGCTAGGGGAGCCGTAGCCTAAGCCTACGGGTGCCGTTGCCTAAGCCTAGGGATGCCTTAGCCTAAGTCTAGGGGTCCCCTAGCATTAGCCTAAGTCTAGGGGTGCCCAATCCTAAGCCTACGGGTGCCCTCACCTTAGGCTATGGGAGCCCTAGCCTTAGCCTAAGCCTAGGGGTGCCGTAGCCATAGCCTAGGGGAGCCCTAGCCTTAGCCTAAGCTTAGGGGTGCCCGAGCTTAAGCCTAGGGTTGCCCTAGCCAAAGCCTAGGGGTGCTCTAGCCTAAGCCTAGGGGTGCCCTATCCATAGCCTAGGGGAGCCCTAGCCTTAGCTTAAGCTTAGGGGTGCCCGAGCCTAAGCCTAGGGTAGCCCTAGCCTAAGCCTAGGGGTGCCCTAGCCTAAGCTTCGGGTTGCCCTAGCCTAAGCCTAGGGTTGCCCTAGCCTAAGCCTAGGGGTGCCCTAGCCTGAGCCTAGGCGTGCCCTAGCCTGAGCCTACGGGTGACCTAGCCTGTGACTAGGAGAGCCCTAGCCTTAGTCTAGCCTAGTATTGTCCTAGCCTAAGCCAAGGGGTGCCCTAACCTAAGCCTAGGGGTGCCCTAGCGTAAGCCTAGTGGTGTCCTAGCCTAAGCCTAGGGGTGCCCTAGCCTAAGCCTAGGTGTGCCCTAGCCTTGGACTAGGGGAGCCCTAGCCTTAGCCTAAGCCTAGGGGTGCCCTACCCTAAGCCTAGGGTTGCCCTAGCATAAGCCTAGGGTTGTCCTAGCCTAAGCCTAGGGGTGCCCTAGCCTAAGGCAAGGGGTGCCCTAGCCTTAGTCTAGTGGAGCCCTAGACTTAGCCTACGCCTAGGGGTGCCCTATCCTAAGCCATGGGGTGCCCTAGCCTAAGCCTAGGGGTGCCCTAGCTTTAGGCTAGGGGATCCCTAGCCTTAGCCTAAGCCTAGGGGTGCCCTAGCCTAAAACTAGGGGTGCCCTAGCCTTAGCCTACTGGTGTCCTGGTCTAAGCCAAGGGGTGCCCTATCCTAAGCCTAGGGGTGCCCTAGGTTTAGGCTAGGGGAGCCCTAGCTTTAGCCTAAGCCTAGGGGTTCCCTAACCTTAGGCTAGGGGGGCCCTAGCCTTAGCGTAAGCCTTGGGGCGCCCTCGCCTAAACCTAGGGGTTCCCTAGACTAAGCCTAGGGGTGACCTAGCCTAAGCCTAGGGGTGCCCTAGCCTAAGCCTAGGGGTGCCCTACCCTAAGCCTAGGGGAGCCCAGGCCTTAGGCCAGAGGAGCCCTAGCCTTAGCCTAAGCCTATGGCTGCCCTAGCCTAAGCCTAGGGATGCCCTAGCCTAAGCCTAGGGGTGCCCTAGCCTAACACTATGGGTGCCCTAGCCTTAGGCTAGGGGAGCACTAGCCTTAGCCTATGCCTAAGGGTGCCCTAGCCTAAACTTAGGGGTGCCCTAGCCTAAGCATAGGGGTGCCTTAGACTAACCCTAGGGGTCCCCTAGCCTTAGCCTCAGCCTAGGGGTGCCCTATCCTAAGCCTATTGGTGCCGTAGCCTAAGCCTAGGGGTGCCCTAGCCATAGCCTAGGGGAGACCTAGACTTAGCCTAAGCTTAGGGGTGCCTGAGCCTAAGTCTAGGGTTGCCCTAGCCTAAGCCTAGAGGTGCCCTAGCCTTAAACTAGTGGAGCCCTAGCCTTAGCCTATGCCTAGGGGTGCCCTAGCCTAAGCTTAGGGGTGCCCTAGTCTAAGCCTAGGGGTGCCCTAGCCTAAGACTAGGGGTGCCCTAGGCTGAGCCTAGGGGTGACCTAGCGTGAGCCTACGGGTGCCCTACCCTGAGGCTAGGGGAGCCCTAGCCTTAGTCTAGCCTAGGATTGCCCTAGCCTAAGTCTAGGGGTGCCCTAGCCTAAGCCTAGGGGTGCCCTAGCCTGAGGCTAGGGGAGCGGTAACCTAAGCCTACGGGTGCCCTAGCCTAAGCCTAGGGGTGCCCTAGCCTAAGCCAAGGGGTGCCCTAGCCTAAGCCTAGGGGTGCCCTAGCCTTAGGCTAGGGGAGCCCTAGCCTTAGCCTAGTGGTGCCCTATCCTAAGCCTAGGGGTGCAATAGCCTAAGCCTTGGGGTGCCCTAGCCCAAGCCAAGGGGTGCCCTAGCCTAAGCTTATTGGTGCCCTAGCGTAAGCTTAGGGGTGCCCTAGCCTAAGCCTAGGGGTGCCCTAGCCTAAGCCTAGTGGTGCCCTAGCCTAAACTTAGGGGTGCCCAGGCCTTAGGCTACAGGAGCCCTAGCCTTAGCCTAAGATTATGGCTGCCCTAGCCTAAGCCTAGGGGTGCCCTAGCTAACACTATGGGTGCCCTAGCCTTAGGCTAGGGGAGCACTAGCCTTAGCCTAAGCCTAAGGGTGCCCTAGCCTAAACTTAGGGGTGCCCTAGCCTAAGCATAGGGGTGCCTTAGCCTAACCCTAGGGGTCCCCTAGCCTTAGCCTCAGCCTAGGGGTGCCCTACCCTAAGCCTATTGGTGCCCTAGTCTAAGCCTAGGGGTGCCCTAGCCATAGCCTAGGGGAGACCTAGACTTAGCGTAAGCTTAGGGGTGCCCGAGCCTAAGTCTAGGGTTGCCCTAGCCTAAGCCTAGGGGTGCCCTAGCCTTAAACTAGGGGAGCCCTAGCTTTAGCCTATGCCTAGGGGTGCCTTAGCCTAAGCTTAGGGGTGCTCTAGTCTAAGCCTAGGGGTGCCCTAGCCTAAGTCTAGGGGTGCCCTAGGCTGAGCCTAGGGGTGCCCTAGCCTGAGCCTACGGGTGCCCTACCCTGAGGCTAGGGGAGCCCTAGCCTTAGTGTAGCCTAGGATTGCCCTAGCCTAAGCCTAGGGGTGCCCTAGCCTAAGCCTAGGGGTGCCCTAGCCTGAGGCTAGGGGAGCCGTAGCCTAAGCCTACGGGTGCCCTTGCCTAAGCCTAGGGATGCCATAGCCTAAGCCTAGGGGTCCCCTAGCCTTAGCCTAAGCCTCGGGGTGCCCTATCCTAAGCCTACGGGTGCCCTCACCTTAGGCTATGGGAGCCCTAGCCTTAGCCTAAGCCTAGGGGTGCCATAGCCTAAGCCTAGGGATGCCCTAACCTGAGCCTAGGTGAGCCCTAGCCTTAGGCTAGGGGAGCCCTAGCCTTAGCCTAAGCCTAGGGGTTCCCTAGCCTAAGCCTAGGGGTGCCCTAGCCTAAGCCTAGGGGTGCCCTAGCCTTAGGCTAGGGGAGCCCTAGCCTTAGCCTAGTGGTGCCCTATCCTAAGCCTAGGGGTGCAATAGCCTAAGCCTTGGGGTGCCCTAGCCCAAGCCAAGGGGTGCCCTAGCGTAAGCTTATTGGTGCCCTAGCGTAAGCCTAGGGGTGCCCTACCCTAAGCCTAGATGTGACCTAGCCTAAGCCTAGGGGTGCCCTACCCTAAGCCTAGGGGTGCCCTAACCTAAGCCTAGGTTTGCCCTATCCTTAGGCTAGCTGAGCCCTAGCCTTAGCCTAATTCTAGGGGTGCCCTAGCCTAAGCCTAGGGGTGCCCTATCCTAAGCCTAGGGGTGCCCTAGCCTAAGCTTAGGGGTGCCCTAGCCTAAGCCTAAGGGTGCCCTAGCCTAGGCCTAGTGGTGCCCTAGCCTTAGGCTAGGGGAGCCCTATCCTTAGCCTAAGCCTAGGGGTGCCCTAGCCTAAATCTTGGGGTGCCCTAGCCTAAGCTTAGGGGTGCCCTAGCCTAAGCCTAGGGTTGCCCTAGCCTTAGCCTAGCGGAGCCCTAGCCTTAGCCTACGCTTTGGGGTGCCCTAGCCTTAGCCTAGCGGAGCACTAGCCTTAGCCTAAGCCTAGGGGTGCACTAGCCTTAGGATAGGGGAGACCTAGTCTTAGCCTAAGCCTACTGGTGCCCTAGCTTGAGCCTAGGCGTGCCCTAGCCTAAGCCTAGGGGTGCCCTAGCCTTAGGCTAGGGGAGCCCTAACCTTAGCCTAAGCCTATGGGTGCCCTAGCCTCAGCCTAGGGGTGCCCTAGCCTAAGGCTAGGGGTGTCCTACCCTAAGCCTTGGGTTGCCCTAGCCTTAGCCTAGCGGAGCCCTAGCCTTAGCCTACGCCTGGGGGTGCCCTAACCTAAGCCTATGGGTGCCCTAGCCTAAGCCTAGGGGTGCCTTACCCTAAGCCTAGGGGTGCCCTACCCTAAGCCAAGGGTTGCCCTAGCCTAAGCCTAGGGGTGCCGTAGTCTTATCCTAGGTGAGCCCTAGCCTTAGCCTAAGCCTAGGGGTGCCCTAGCCTAAGCCTAGGGCTGCCCTAACCTAAGCCTAGGGGTGCCCTAGCCTACGCCTAGGGGTTCCCTACCCTAAGCCTAGTGGTGCCCTAGTCTTAGGCTAGGGGAGCCCTAGCCTTAGCCTAAGCCTAGGGGTGCCCTAGCCTAAGACTCGGGGTGCCCTAGCTTAAGCCTAGGGTTGCCCTAGCCTAAGCCTAGGGGTGCCGTTGCTTAAGCCTAGGGGTGCCCTAGCGTAAGCCTAGTGGTGTCTTAGCCTAAGCCTAGGTGTGCCCAAGCCTAAGCCTAGGTGTTCCCTAGCCTTAGTCTAGTGGAGCCCTAGCCTTAGCCTACGCCTAGGGGTGCCCTATCCTAAGCCTTGGGGTGCCGTAGCGTAAGCCTAGGGGTGCCCTATCCTAAGCCTAGGGGTGCCATAGCCTAAGCCTAGGGGTGCCCTATCCTAAGCCTTGGGGTGCCCTTTCCTAAGCATAGGGGTGCCCTAGACTAAGCCTAGGGGTCCCTAGCCTAAGCCTAGGGGTGCCCTAGGGTTAGGCTAGGGGAACCCTAGCCTTAGCCTAAGCCTAGGCGTGCCCTAGCCTAAGTCTAGGGGTTCCCTAACCTTAGGCTAGGGGGGCCCTACCCTTAGCTAAAGCCTTGGGGCGCCTTAGCCTAAACCTAGGGGTTCCCTAGACTAAGCCTAGGGGTGACCTAGCCATAGCTTAGGGGAGACCTAACCTTAGCCTAAGCTTAGGGGTGCCCGAGCCTAAGCCTAGGGTTGCCCAAGCCTAACATTATCGGTGCCCTAGCCTTAGGCTAGGGTAGCACTAGCCTTAGCCTACGCCTAGGGGTGCCCTAGCCTAAGCTTAGGGGTGCCCTAGCCTAAGTCTAGGGGTGCTCTAGCCTAAGCCTAGGGGTGCCCTAGCCTGAGCCTAGGGGTGCCCTAGCCTGAGCCTACGGGTGCCCTAGCCTGAGGCTAGGGGAGCCCTAGCCTTAGTCTAGCCTAGGATTGCCCTAGCCTAAGCCTAGGGGTGCCCTAGTCTAAGGATAGGGGTGCCCTAGCCTGATGCTAGGGGAGCCGTAGCCTAAGCCTACGGGTGCCCTTGCCTAAGCCTAGGGATGCCTTAGCCTAAGTTTAGGGGTCCCCTAGCATTAGCCTAAGTCTAGGGGTGCCCAATCGTAAGCCTACGGGTGCCCTCACCTTAGGCTATGGGAGCCCTAGCCTTAGCCTAAGCCTAGGGGTGCCGTAGCCATAGCCTAGGGGAGCCCTAGCCTTAGCCTAAGCTTAGGGGTGCCCGAGCTTAAGCCTAGGGTTGCCCTAGCCAAAGCCTAGGGGTGCTCTAGCCTAAGCCTAGGGGTGCCCTATCCATAGCCTAGGGGAGCCCTAGCCTTAGCTTAAGCTTAGGGGTGCCCGAGCCTAAGCCTAGGGTTGCCCTAGCCTAAGCCTAGGGGTGCCCTAGCCTAAGCTTAGGGTTGCCCTAGCCTAAGCCTAGGGGTGCCCTAGCTTAAGCCTAGGGGTGCCCTAGCCTGAGCCTAGGCGTGCCCTAGCCTGAGCCTATGGGTGACCTAGCCTGTGACTAGGGGAGCCCTAGCCTTAGTCTAGCCTAGTATTGTCCTAGCCTAAGCCTAGGGGTGCCCTAGCCTGAGGCTGGGGGAGCCGTAGCCTAAGCCTACGGGTGCCCGTGCCTAAGCCTAGGGATGTCTTAGCCTAAGCCTAGGGGTCCCCTAGCCTTAGCCTAAGCCTAGGGGTGCCCTATCCTAAGCCTACGGGTGCGCTCACCTTAGGCTATGGGAGCCCTAGCCTTAGCCTAAGCCTAGGGGTGCCGTAGCCTAAGCCTAGGGATGCCCTAGCCTGAGCCTAGGGGAGCCCTAGCCTTAGGCTAGGGGAGCCCTAGCCTTAGCCTAAGCCTAGGGGTGCTCTAGCCTAAGCCTAGGGGTGCCCTAGCCTAAGGCTAAGGGTGCCTTTGCCTAAGCCTACGGGTGCTCTAGCCTAAGACTAGGGGTGCCCTACCCTAAGCCTAGATGTGCCCTAGCCTAATCCTAGGGGTGCCCTACCCTAAGCCAAGGGGTGCCCTAACCTAAGCCTAGGGGTGCCCTAGCGTAAGCCTAGTGGTGTCCTAGCCTAAGCCTAGGGGTGCCCTAGCCTAAGCCTAGGTGTGCCCTAGCCTTGGACTAGGGGAGCCCTAGCCTTAGCCTAAGCCTATGGGTGCCCTAGCCTAAGCCTAGGGTTGCCCTAGCATAAGCCTAGGGTTGTCCTAGCCTAAGCCTAGGGGTGCCCTAGCCTAAGGCTAGGGGTGCCCTAGCCTTAGTCTAGTGGAGCCCTAGACTTAGCCTACGCCTAGGGGTGCCCTATCCTAAGCCATGGGGTGCCCTAGCCTAAGCCTAGGGGTGCCCTAGCTTTAGGCTAGGGGATCCCTAGCCTTAGCCTAAGCCTAGGGGTGCCCTAGCCTAAAACTAGGGGTGCCCTAGCCTTAGCCTACTGGTGTCCTGGTCTAAGCCAAGGGGTGCCCTATCCTAAGCCTAGGGGTGCCCTAGGTTTAGGCTAGGGGAGCCCTAGCTTTAGCCTAAGCCTAGGGGTTCCCTAACCTTAGGCTAGGGGGGCCCTAGCCTTAGCGTAAGCCTTGGGGCGCCCTCGCCTAAACCTAGGGGTTCCCTAGACTAAGCCTAGGGGTGACCTAGCCTAAGCCTAGGGGTGCCCTAGCCTAAGCCTAGGGGTGCCCTACCCTAAGCCTAGGGGAGCCCAGGCCTTAGGCCAGAGGAGCCCTAGCCTTAGCCTAAGCCTATGGCTGCCCTAGCCTAAGCCTAGGGATGCCCTAGCCTAAGCCTAGGGGTGCCCTAGCCTAACACTATGGGTGCCCTAGCCTTAGGCTAGGGGAGCACTAGCCTTAGCCTATGCCTAAGGGTGCCCTAGCCTAAACTTAGGGGTGCCCTAGCCTAAGCATAGGGGTGCCTTAGCCTAACCCTAGGGGTCCCCTAGCCTTAGCCTCAGCCTAGGGGTGCCCTATCCTAAGCCTATTGGTGCCCTAGCCTAAGCCTAGGGGTGCCCTAGCCATAGCCTAGGGGAGACCTAGACTTAGCCTAAGCTTAGGGGTGCCTGAGCCTAAGTCTAGGGTTGCCCTAGCCTAAGCCTAGGGGTGCCCTAGCCTTAAACTAGGGGAGCCCTAGCCTTAGCCTATGCCTAGGGGTGACCTAGCCTAAGCTTAGGGGTGCCCTAGTCTAAGCCTAGGGGTGCCCTAGCCTAAGACTAGGGGTGACCTAGGCTGAGCCTAGGGGTGCCCTAGCCTGAGCCTACGGGTGCCCTACCCTGAGGCTAGGGGAGCCCTAGCCTTAGTCTAGCCTAGGATTGCCCTAGCCTAAGTCTAGGGGTGCCCTAGCCTAAGCCTAGGGGTGCCCTAGCCTGAGGCTAGGGGAGCGGTAGCCTAAGCCTACGGGTGCCCTAGCCTAAGCCTAGGGGTGCCCTAGCCTAAGCCAAGGGGTGCCCTAGCCTAAGCCTAGGGGTGCCCTAGCCTTAGGCTAGGGGAGCCCTAGCCTTAGCCTAGTGGTGCCCTATCCTAAGCCTAGTGGTGCCCTAGCCTAAACTTAGGGGTGCCCTAGCCTAAGCCTAGTGGTGCCCTAGCCTAAACTTAGGGGTGCCCAGGCCTTAGGCTACAGGAGCCCTAGCCTTAGCCTAAGATTATGGCTGCCCTAGCCTAAGCCTAGGGGTGCCCTAGCCTAACACTATGGGTGCCCTAGCCTTAGGCTAGGGGAGCACTAGCCTTAGCCTAAGCCTAAGGGTGCCCTAGCCTAAACTTAGGGGTGCCCTAGCCTAAGCATAGGGGTGCCTTAGCCTAACCCTAGGGGTCCCCTAGCCTTAGCCTCAGCCTAGGGGTGCCCTACCCTAAGCCTATTGGTGCCATAGCCTAAGCCTAGGGGTGCCCTAGCCATAGCCTAGGGGAGACTTAGACTTAGCGTAAGCTTAGGGGTGCCTGAGCCTAAGTCTAGGGTTGCCCTAGCCTAAGCCTAGGGGTGCCCTAGCCTTAAACTAGGGCAGCCCTAGCTTTAGCCTATGCCTAGGGGTGCCCTAGCCTAAGCTTAGGGGTGCTCTAGTCTAAGCCTAGGGGTGCCCTAGCCTAAGCCTAGGGGTGCCCTAGGCTGAGCCTAGGGGTGCCCTAGCCTGAGCCTACGGGTGCCCTACCCTGAGGCTAGGGGAGCCCTAGCCTTAGTGTAGCCTAGGATTGCCCTAGCCTAAGCCTAGGGGTGCCCTAGCCTAAGCCTAGGGGTGCCCTAGCCTGAGGCTAGGGGAGCCGTAGCCTAAGCCTACGGGTGCCCTTGCCTAAGCCTAGGGATGCCTTAGCCTAAGCCTAGGGGTCCCCTAGCCTTAGCCTAAGCCTAGGGGTGCCCTATCCTAAGCCTACGGGTGCCCTCACCTTAGGCGATGGGAGCCCTAGCCTTAGCCTAAGCCTAGGGGTGCCGTAGCCTAAGCCTAGGGATGCCCTAACCTGAGCCTAGGTGAGCCCTAGCCTTAGGCTAGGGGAGCCCTAGCCTTAGCCTAAGCCTAGGGGTTCCCTAGCCTAAGCCTAGGGGTGCCCTAGCCTAAGCCTAGGGGTGCCCTAGCCTTAGGCTAGGGGAGCCCTAGCCTAAGCCTAGTGGTGCCCTATCCTAAGCCTAGGGGTGCAATAGCCTAAGCCTTGGGGTGCCCTAGCCCAAGCCAAGGGGTGCCCTAGCGTAAGCTTATTGGTGCCCTAGCGTAAGCCTAGGGGTGCCCTAGCCTAAGCCTAGGGGTGCACTAGCCTAAGCCTAGTGGTGCCCTAGCCTAAACTTAGGGGTGCCCAGGCCTTAGGCTAGAGGAGCCCTAGCCTTAGCCTAAGATTATGGCTGCCCTAGCCTAAGCCTAGGGGTGCCCTAGCCTAAGCCTAGGGGTGCCCTAGCCTAACACTATGGGTGCCCTAGCCTTAGGCTAGGGGAGCACTAACCTTAGCCTAAGACTAAGGGTGCCCTAGCCTAAACTTAGGGGTGCCCTAGCCTAAGCATAGGGGTGCCTTAGCCTAACCCTAGGGGTCCCCTAGCCTTAGCCTCAGCCTAGGGGTGCCCTATCCTAAGCCTAGGGGTGCCCTAGCCTGAGTTTAGGGGAGCCCTAGCCTTAGGCTAGGGGAGCCATAGCCTTAGCCTAAGCCTAGGGGTGCCCTAGTTTAAGCCTAGGGGTGCCCTAGCCTAAGCCTAGGGGTGCCCTAGCCTAAGCCTAGGGGTGCACTAGCCTAAGCCTAGGAGTGCCATAGCCTAAGCTTACGGGTGCCTTAGCCTAAGCCTAGGGGTGCCCTAGCCTTAGTCTAGGGGAGCCTTAGAATTAGCCTAAGCCTAGGTGTGCCCTAGCCTAAGCATAGGGGTGCCCTAGACTAAGTCTAGGGGTGCCCTCACCTAAGCCTCGGGGTACCCTAGCCTAAGCCTAGGGGTGCCCTAGCCTGAGGCTGGGGGAGCCGTAGCCTAAGCCTACGGGTGCCCGTGCCTAAGCCTAGGGATGTCTTAGCCTAAGCCTAGGGGTCCCCTAGCCTTAGCCTAAGCCTAGGGGTGCCCTATCCTAAGCCTACGGGTGCGCTCACCTTAGGCTATGGGAGCCCTAGCCTTAGCCTAAGCCTAGGGGTGCCGTAGCCTAAGCCTAGGGATGCCCTAGCCTGAGCCTAGGGGAGCCCTAGCCTTAGGCTAGGGGAGCCCTAGCCTTAGCCTAAGCCTAGGGGTGCTCTAGCCTAAGCCTAGGGGTGCCCTAGCCTAAGGCTAAGGGTGCCTTTGCCTAAGCCTACGGGTGCTCTAGCCTAAGACTAGGGGTGCCCTACCCTAAGCCTAGATGTGCCCTAGCCTAATCCTAGGGGTGCCCTACCCTAAGCCAAGGGGTGCCCTAACCTAAGCCTAGGGGTGCCCTAGCGTAAGCCTAGTGGTGTCCTAGCCTAAGCCTAGGGGTGCCCTAGCCTAAGCCTAGGTGTGCCCTAGCCTTGGACTAGGGGAGCCCTAGCCTTAGCCTAAGCCTAGGGGTGCCCTAGCCTAAGCCTAGGGTTGCCCTAGCATAATTCTAGGGTTGTCCTAGCCTAAGCCTAGGGGTGCCCTAGCCTAAGGCTAGGGGTGCCCTAGCCTTAGTCTAGTGGAGCCCTAGACTTAGCCTACGCCTAGGGGTGCCCTATCCTAAGCCATGGGGTGCCCTAGCCTAAGCCTAGGGGTGCCCTAGCTTTAGGCTAGGGGATCCCTAGCCTTAGCCTAAGCCTAGGGGTGCCCTAGCCTAAAACTAGGGGTGCCCTAGCCTTAGCCTACTGGTGTCCTGGTCTAAGCCAAGGGGTGCCCTATCCTAAGCCTAGGGGTGCCCTAGGTTTAGGCTAGGGGAGCCCTAGCTTTAGCCTAAGCCTAGGGGTTCCCTAACCTTAGGCTAGGGGGGCCCTAGCCTTAGCGTAAGCCTTGGGGCGCCCTCGCCTAAACCTAGGGGTTCCCTAGACTAAGCCTAGGGGTGACCTAGCCTAAGCCTAGGGGTGCCCTAGCCTAAGCCTAGGGGTGCCCTACCCTAAGCCTAGGGGAGCCCAGGCCTTAGGCCAGAGGAGCCCTAGCCTTAGCCTAAGCCTATGGCTGCCCTAGCCTAAGCCTAGGGATGCCCTAGCCTAAGCCTAGGGGTGCCCTAGCCTAACACTATGGGTGCCCTAGCCTTAGGCTAGGGGAGCACTAGCCTTAGCCTATGCCTAAGGGTGCCCTAGCCTAAACTTAGGGGTGCCCTAGCCTAAGCATAGGGGTGCCTTAGCCTAACCCTAGGGGTCCCCTAGCCTTAGCCTCAGCCTAGGGGTGCCCTATCCTAAGCCTATTGGTGCCCTAGCCTAAGCCTAGGGGTGCCCTAGCCATAGCCTAGGGGAGACCTAGACTTAGCCTAAGCTTAGGGGTGCCTGAGCCTAAGTCTAGGGTTGCCCTAGCCTAAGCCTAGGGGTGCCCTAGCCTTAAACTAGGGGAGCCCTAGCCTTAGCCTATGCCTAGGGGTGCCCTAGCCTAAGCTTAGGGGTGCCCTAGTCTAAGCCTAAGGGTGCCCTAGCCTAAGACTAGGGGTGACCTAGGCTGAGCCTAGGGGTGCCCTAGCCTGAGCCTACGGGTGCCCTACCCTGAGGCTAGGGGAGCCCTAGCCTTAGTGTAGCCTAGGATTGCCCTAGCCTAAGTCTAGGGGTGCCCTAGCCTAAGCCTAGGGGTGCCCTAGCCTGAGGCTAGGGGAGCGGTAGCCTAAGCCTACGGGTGCCCTAGCCTAAGCCTAGGGGTGCCCTAGCCTAAGCCAAGGGGTGCCCTAGCCTAAGCCTAGGGGTGCCCTAGCCTTAGGCTAGGGGAGCCCTAGCCTTAGCCTAGTGGTGCCCTATCCTAAGCCTAGTGGTGCCCTAGCCTAAACTTAGGGGTGCCCAGGCCTTAGGCTACAGGAGCCCTAGCCTTAGCCTAAGATTATGGCTGCCCTAGCCTAAGCCTAGGGGTGCCCTAGCCTAACACTATGGGTGCCCTAGCCTTAGGCTAGGGGAGCACTAGCCTTAGCCTAAGCCTAAGGGTGCCCTAGCCTAAACTTAGGGGTGCCCTAGCCTAAGCATAGGGGTGCCTTAGCCTAACCCTAGGGGTCCCCTAGCCTTAGCCTCAGCCTAGGGGTGCCCTACCCTAAGCCTATTGGTGCCCTAGCCTAAGCCTAGGGGTGCCCTAGCCATAGCCTAGGGGAGACCTAGACTTAGCGTAAGCTTAGGGGTGCCCGAGCCTAAGTCTAGGGTTGCCCTAGCCTAAGCCTAGGGGTGCCCTAGCCTTAAACTAGGGGAGCCCTAGCTTTAGCCTATGCCTAGGGGTGCCCTAGCCTAAGCTTAGGGGTGCTCTAGTCTAAGCCTAGGGGTGCCCTAGCCTAAGCCTAGGGGTGCCCTAGGCTGAGCCTAGGGGTGCCCTAGCCTGAGCCTACGGGTGCCCTACCCTGAGGCTAGGGGAGCCCTAGCCTTAGTGTAGCCTAGGATTGCCCTAGCCTAAGCCTAGGGGTGCCCTAGCCTAAGCCTAGGGGTGCCCTAGCCTGAGGCTAGGGGAGCCGTAGCCTAAGCCTACGGGTGCCCTTGCCTAAGCCTAGGGATGCCTTAGCCTAAGCCTAGGGGTCCCCTAGCCTTAGCCTAAGCCTAGGGGTGCCCTATCCTAAGCCTACGGGTGCCCTCACCTTAGGCGATGGGAGCCCTAGCCTTAGCCTAAGCCTAGGGGTGCCGTAGCCTAAGCCTAGGGATGCCCTAACCTGAGCCTAGGTGAGCCCTAGCCTTAGGCTAGGGGAGCCCTAGCCTTAGCCTAAGCCTAGGGGTTCCCTAGCCTAAGCCTAGGGGTGCCCTAGCCTAAGCCTAGGGGTGCCCTAGCCTTAGGCTAGGGGAGCCCTAGCCTAAGCCTAGTGGTGCCCTATCCTAAGCCTAGGGGTGCAATAGCCTAAGCCTTGGGGTGCCCTAGCCCAAGCCAAGGGGTGCCCTAGCGTAAGCTTATTGGTGCCCTAGCGTAAGCCTAGGGGTGCCCTAGCCTAAGCCTAGGGGTGCACTAGCCTAAGCCTAGTGGTGCCCTAGCCTAAACTTAGGGGTGCCCAGGCCTTAGGCTAGAGGAGCCCTAGCCTTAGCCTAAGATTATGGCTGCCCTAGCCTAAGCCTAGGGGTGCCCTAGCCTAAGCCTAGGGGTGCCCTAGCCTAACACTATGGGTGCCCTAGCCTTAGGCTAGGGGAGCACTAACCTTAGCCTAAGACTAAGGGTGCCCTAGCCTAAACTTAGGGGTGCCCTAGCCTAAGCATAGGGGTGCCTTAGCCTAACCCTAGGGGTCCCCTAGCCTTAGCCTCAGCCTAGGGGTGCCCTATCCTAAGCCTAGGGGTGCCCTAGCCTGAGTTTAGGGGAGCCCTAGCCTTAGGCTAGGGGAGCCATAGCCTTAGCCTAAGCCTAGGGGTGCCCTAGTTTAAGCCTAGGGGTGCCCTAGCCTAAGCCTAGGGGTGCCCTAGCCTAAGCCTAGGGGTGCACTAGCCTAAGCCTAGGAGTGCCATAGCCTAAGCTTACGGGTGCCTTAGCCTAAGCCTAGGGGTGCCCTAGCCTTAGTCTAGGGGAGCCTTAGAATTAGCCTAAGCCTAGGTGTGCCCTAGCCTAAGCATAGGGGTGCCCCAGACTAAGTCTAGGGGTGCCCTCACCTAAGCCTCGGGGTACCCTAGCCTAAGCCTAGGGGTGCCCTAGCCTGAGGCTAGGGGAGCACTAGCATAGTCTAGCCTAGGGGTGCCCTAGCCTAAGTCTAGGGGAGCCCTAGCCTAAGCCTAGGGGTTCCCTAGCCTAAGCCTAGGGGTGCTCTAGCCTTAGGCTAGGGAAGACTTAACCTTAGCCTATGACTAGGGGTGCCCTAGCCTAAGCCTAGGTGTGCCCTAGCCTAAGCCTATGGGTGCCCTAGCCTCCGCCTAGGGGTGCCCTAGCCTCAGCCTAGGGGTGCCATATCCTAAGCCTAGGGGTGCCCTACCCTAAGCCTAGGGTTGCCCTAGCCTTAGCATAGCGGAGCCCTAGCCTTAGCCTACGCCTAGGGGTGCCCTAGCCTAAGCCTAGGGTGCCCTAGCCTAAGCCTAGGGGTGCCTTACCCTAAGCCTAGGGGTGCCCTACCCTAAGCCGAGGGTTTCCCTAGCCTAAGCCTAGGGGTGCCGTAGTCTTATCCTAGGTGAGCCCTAGCCTTAGCCTAAGCCTAGGGGTGCCCTAGCCTAAGCCTAAGGGTGCCCTAGCCTAAGCCTAGGGGTGCCCTAGCCTACGCCTAGGGGTTCCCTACCCTAAGCCTAGTGGTGCCCTAGCCTTAGGCTAGGGGAGCCCTAGCCGTAGCCTAAGCCTAGGGGTGCCCTAGCCTAAGACTCCGGGTGCCCTAGCTTAAGCCTAGGGGTGCCCTAGCCT
This sequence comes from Tenrec ecaudatus, assembly GCF_050624435.1. Classification (NCBI taxonomy): domain Eukaryota; kingdom Metazoa; phylum Chordata; class Mammalia; order Afrosoricida; family Tenrecidae; genus Tenrec; species Tenrec ecaudatus. The sequence goes on from NW_027459481.1 coordinate 836,732, forward strand.
AAGCCTAGGGGTGCCCTTGCCTAAGCCTAGGGGTGCCCTAGCCTAAGCCTAGTGGTGTCTCAGCCTAAGCCTAGGGGTGCCCAAGCCTAAGCCTAGGTGTTCCCTAGCCTTAATCTAGTGGAGCCCTAGCCTTAGCCTATGCCTAGGGGTGCCCTATCCCAAGCCTTGGGGTGCCGTGGCCTAAGCCTAGGGGTGCCCTAGCCTAAGCCTAGGGGTGCCCTATCCTAAGCCTTGGGGTGCCCTAGCCTAAGCTTAGGGGTGCCCTAGCCTAAACCTAGGGGTGCCCTTGCCTAAGCCTAGGGGTGCCCTAGCCTAAGCCTAGTGGTAACTTAGCCAAAGTCTAGGGGTGCCCAAGCCTAAGCCTAGGTGTTCCCTAGCCTTAGTCTAGTGCAGCCCTAGCCTTAGCCTACGACTAGGGGTGCCCTATCCTAATCCTTGGGGTACCGTAGCCTAAGCCTAGGGGTGCCCTAGCGTAAGCCTAGGGGTGCCCTATCCTAAGCCTTGGGGTGACCTAGCCTAAGCTTAGGGGTGCCCTAGCCTAAGCCTAGGGGTCCCTAGCCTAAGCCTAAGGGTGCCTTAGCGTTAGGCTAGGGGAGCCCTAGCCTTAGCCTAAGCCTAGGGGTGCCCTAGCCTAAGACTAGGGGTGCCCTAGCCTTAGCCTACGGGTGTCCTAGCCTAAGCCTAGGCATGCCCTAGCCTAAGTCTAGGGGTTCCCTAACCTTAGGCTAGGGGGGGCCCTAGCCTTAGCTAAAGCCTTGGGGCGCCTTAGCCTAAACCTAGGGGTTCCCTAGACTAAGCCTAGGGGTGACCTAGCCATAGCCTAAGCTTATGGGTGCCCGAGCCTAAGCCTAGGGTTGCCCTAGCCTAACACTATCGGTGCCCTAGCCTTAGGCTAGGGGAACACTAGCCTTAGCCTACGCCTAGGGGTGCCCTAGCCTAAGCTTAGGGGTGCCCTAGCCTAAGCCTAGGGGCGCCCTAGCCTAAGCCTAGCGGTGCCCTAGCCTGAGCCCAGGGGTGCCCTAGCCTGAGCCTACGGGTGCCCTAGCCTGAGGCTAGGGGAGCCCTAGCCTTAGTCTAGCCTAGGATTGCCCTAGCCTAAGCCTAGGGGTGCCCTAGCCTAAGGCTAGGGATGCCCTAGCCTGAGGCTAGGGGAGCCGTAGCCTAAGCCTACGGGTGCCCTTGCCTAAGTCTAGGGATGCCTTAGCCTAAGCCTAGGGGTCCCCTAGCATTGGCCTAAGCCTAGGGGTGCCCAATCCTAAGCCTACGGGTGCCCTCACCTTAGGCTATGGGAGCCCTAGCCTTAGCCTAAGCCTAGGGGTGCCGTAGCCATAGCCTAGGGGAGCCCTAGCCTTAGCCTAAGCTTAGGGGTGCCCGAGCCTAAGCCTAGGGTTGCCCTAGCCAAAGCCTAGGGGTGCTCTAGCCTAAGCCTAGGGGTGCCCTATCCATAGCCTAGGGGAGCCCTAGCATTAGCTTAACCTTAGGGGTGCCCGAGCCTAAGCCTAGGGTTACCCTAGCCTAAGCCTAGGGATGCCCTAGCCTTAGGTTAGGGGAGCCCTAGCCTTAGCCTACGCCTAAGGGTGCCCTAGCCTAAGCTTAGGGGTGCCCTAGCCTAAGCCTCGGGGTGCCCTAGCCTAAGCCTAGGGGTGCCCTAGCCTGAGCCTAGGGGTGCCCTAGCCTGAGCCTACGGGTGACCTAGCCTGTGACTAGGGGAGCCCTAGCCTTAGTCTCGCCTAGGATTGTCCTAGCCTAAGCCTAGGAGTGCCCTAGCCTAAGCCTAGGGGTGCCCTAGCCTGAGGCTGGGGGAGCTGTAGCCTAAGCCTACGGGTGCCCTTGCCTAAGCCTAGGGATGCCTTAGCCTAAGCCTAGGGGTCCCCTAGCCTTAGCCTAAGCCTAGGGGTGCCCTATCCTAAGCCTACGGGTGCCCTCACCTTAGGCTATGGGAGCCCTAGCCTTAGCCTAAGCCTAGGGGTGCCGTAGCCTAAGCCTAGGGATGCCCTAGCCTGAGCCTAGGGGAGCCCTAGACTTAGGCTAGGGGAGCCCTAGCCATAGCCTAAGCCTAGGGGTGCCCTAGCCTAAGCCTAGGGGTGCCCTAGCCTAAGGCTAAGGGTGCCTTTGCCTAAGCCTACTGGTGCTCTAGCCTAAGCCTAGGGGATGCCCTACCCTAAGCCTAGATGTGACCTAGCCTAAGCCTAGGGGTGCCCTACCCTAAGCCTAGGGGTGCCCTAACCTAAGGCTAGGGGTGCCCTAGCATAAGCCAAGGGGTGCCCTAGCCTTAGCCTAAGCCTAGGGGTGCCTTAGCCTAAGACTAGGGGTGCCCTAGCCTAAGCTTATTGGTGCCCTAGCGTAAGCATAGGGGTGCCCTAGCCTAAGCCTAGAGGTGCCCTAGCCTAAGCCTAGGGGTGCCCTAGCCTAAGCCTAGGGGTGCCCATGCCGCAGGCTAGAGGAGCCCAAGCCTTAGCCTAAGCCTCTGGCTGCCCTAGCCTAAGCCTAGGGGTGCCCTATCCTAACACTATGGGTGCCCTAGCCTAAGCCTAGGGTTGCCCAGGCCTTAGGCTATGGGAGCACTAGCCTTAGCATAAGCCTAAGGGTGCCCTAGCCTAAATTTAGGGGTGCCCTAGCCTAAGCTTAGGGGTGCCTTAGCCTAAGCCTAGGGGTGCCCTAGCAATAGCCTAGGGGAGCCCTAGCCTTAGCCTAAGCTTAGGGGTGCCTGAGCCTAAGCCTAGGGTTGCCCTAGCCTAAGCCTAGGGGTGCCCTAGCCTTAGGCTAGGGGAGTCCTAGCCTTAGCCTACGCCTAGGGGTGCCCTAGCCTAAGCCTAGGGGTGCCCTAGCCTAAGCCTATGGGTGCCCTCACCTTAGGCTAGCTGAGCCCTTGCCTTAGCCTAAGCCTAGGGGTGCCCTAGCCTAAGAGTAGGGGTGCCCTAGCCTAAGCCTTGGGGTGCCCTAGCCTAAGCCTAGGGGTGCCCTAGGGATAGGCTAGGGGAGCCCTAGCCTTAGCCTAAGCCTAGGGGTGTCCTAGCCTAAGCCTAGGGGTGCCCTAGCCTAAGCCTAGGGGTGCCCTTGCCTAAGCCTAGTGGTGCCCTAGCCTAAGCCTAGGGGTGCCCTAGCCTTAGGCTAGGGGAGCCCTAACCTTAGCCTAAGCCTTGGGGTGCCCTAGCCCAAGCCTAGGGGTGTCGTAGCCTAAGCCTAGGGGTGCCCTAGCCTAAGCCTCGGGGTTCCCTAGCATAAGCCTAGGGGTGCCCAAGCATAAGCCAAGGGGTGCCCTAGCCTTAGCCTAAGCATAGGGGTGCCTTGGCCTAAGAATAGGGGTGCCCTAGCCTAAGCTTATTGGTGCCCTAGCGTAAGCCTAGGGGTGCCCTTGCCTAAGCCTAGGGGTACCCTAGCCTAAGCCTAGGGGTGCCCAGGCCTTAGGCTAGAGGAGCCCTAGCCTTAGCCTAAGCCTATGGCTGCCCTAGCCTAAGCCTAGGGGTGCCCTAGCCTAACACTATGGGTGCCCTAGCCTTAGGCTAGGGGAGCACTAGCCTTAGCCTAAGCCTAAGGGTGCCCTAGCCTAAATTTAGGGGTGCCCTAGCCTAAGCTTAGGGGTGCCTTAGCCTAAGCCTAGGGGTCCACTAGCCTTAGCCTAAGCATTGGGGTGCCCTAGCCATAGCCTAGGGGAGCCCTAGCCTTAGCCTAAGCGTAGGGGTGCCCGAGCCTAAGCCTAGGGTTGCCCTAGCCTAAGCCTAGGGGTGCCCTAGCCTTAGGCTAGGGGAGCCCTAACCTTAGCCTAGGCCTACGGGTGCCCTAGCCTAAGCCTAGGGGTGCCCTAGCCTAAGCCTATGGGTGCCCTCGCCTTAGGCTAGCTGAGCCCTAGTCTTAGCCTAAGCCTAGGGGTGCCCTAGCCTAAGAGTAGGGGTGCCCTAGCCTAAGCCTTGGGGTACCCTAGCCTAAGCCTAGGGGTGCCCTAGGGATAGGCTAGGGGAGCCCTAGCCTTAGCCTAAGCCTAGCGGTGCCCTAGCCTAAGCCTAGGGGTGCCCTAGCCTAAGCCTAGGGGTGCCCTAGCCTAAGCCTAGTGGTGCCCTAGCCTAAGCCTAGGGGTGCCCTAGCCTTAGGCTAGGGGAGCCCTAACCTTAGCCTAAGCCTTGGGGTGCCCTAGCCCAAGCCTAGGGGTGTCGTAGCCTAAGCCTAGGGGTTCCCTAGCCTAAGCCTAGGGGTGCCCTAGCCTAAGTCTAAGGGTGCACTAGCCTAAGACTAGGGGAGCCCTAGCCTAAGCTTATTGGTGCCCTAGTAAGCCTAGGGGTGCCCTAGCATAAGCCTAGGGGTGCTCTAGCCTAAGCCTAGGGGTGCCCTAGCCTAAGCCTAGGGGTGCCCAGGCCTTAGGCTAGAGGAGCCCTAGCCTTAGCCTAAGCCTATGGCTGCCCTAGCCTAAGACTAGGGATGCCCTAGCCTAAGCCTAGGGGTGCCCTAGCCTAACACTATGGGTGCCCTAGCCTTAGGCTAGGGGAGCACAAGCCTTAGCCTAGGCCTAGGGGTGCCCTAGCCTTAAACTAGGGGAGCCCTAGCCTTAGCCTATGCCTAGGGGTGCCCTAGACTAAGCTTAGGGGTGCCCTAGTCTAAGCCTAAGGGTGCCCTAGCCTAAGACTAGGGGTGACCTAGGCTGAGCCTAGGGGTGCCCTAGCCTGAGCCTACGGGTGCCCTACCCTGAGGCTAGGGGAGCCCTAGCCTTAGTCTAGCCTAGGATTGCCCTAGCCTAAGTCTAGGGGTGCCCTAGCCTAAGCCTAGGGGTGCCCTAGCCTGAGGCTAGGGGAGCGGTAGCCTAAGCCTACGGGTGCCCTAGCCTAAGCCTAGGGGTGCCCTAGCCTAAGCCAAGGGGTGCCCTAGCCTAAGCCTAGGGGTGCCCTAGCCTTAGGCTAGGGGAGCCCTAGCCTTAGCCTAGTGGTGCCCTATCCTAAGCCTAGTGGTGCCCTAGCCTAAACTTAGGGGTGCCCTAGCCTAAGCCTAGTGGTGCCCTAGCCTAAACTTAGGGGTGCCCAGGCCTTGGGCTACAGGAGCCCTAGCCTTAGCCTAAGATTATGGCTGCCCTAGCCTAAGCCTAGGGGTGCCCTAGCCTAACACTATGGGTGCCCTAGCCTTAGGCTAGGGGAGCACTAGCCTTAGCCTAAGCCTAAGGGTGCCCTAGCCTAAACTTAGGGGTGCCCTAGCCTAAGCATAGGGGTGCCTTAGCCTAACCCTAGGGGTCCCCTAGCCTTAGCCTCAGCCTAGGGGTGCCCTACCCTAAGCCTATTGGTGCCCTAGCCTAAGCCTAGGGGTGCCCTAGCCATAGCCTAGGGGAGACCTAGACTTAGCGTAAGCTTAGGGGTGCCCGAGCCTAAGTCTAGGGTTGCCCTAGCCTAAGCCTAGGGGTGCCCTAGCCTTAAACTAGGGGAGCCCTAGCTTTAGCCTATGCCTAGGGGTGCCCTAGCCTAAGCTTAGGGGTGCTCTAGTCTAAGCCTAGGGGTGCCCTAGCCTAAGCCTAGGGGTGCCCTAGGCTGAGCCTAGGGGTGCCCTAGCCTGAGCCTACGGGTGCCCTACCCTGAGGCTAGGGGAGCCCTAGCCTTAGTGTAGCCTAGGATTGCCCTAGCCTAAGCCTAGGGGTGCCCTAGCCTAAGCCTAGGGGTGCCCTAGCCTGAGGCTAGGGGAGCCGTAGCCTAAGCCTACGGGTGCCCTTGCCTAAGCCTAGGGATGCCTTAGCCTAAGCCTAGGGGTCCCCTAGCCTTAGCCTAAGCCTAGGGGTGCCCTATCCTAAGCCTACGGGTGCCCTCACCTTAGGCGATGGGAGCCCTAGCCTTAGCCTAAGCCTAGGGGTGCCGTAGCCTAAGCCTAGGGATGCCCTAACCTGAGCCTAGGTGAGCCCTAGCCTTAGGCTAGGGGAGCCCTAGCCTTAGCCTAAGCCTAGGGGTTCCCTAGCCTAAGCCTAGGGGTGCCCTAGCCTAAGCCTAGGGGTGCCCTAGCCTTAGGCTAGGGGAGCCCTAGCCTAAGCCTAGTGGTGCCCTATCCTAAGCCTAGGGGTGCAATAGCCTAAGCCTTGGGGTGCCCTAGCCCAAGCCAAGGGGTGCCCTAGCGTAAGCTTATTGGTGCCCTAGCGTAAGCCTAGGGGTGCCCTAGCCTAAGCCTAGGGGTGCACTAGCCTAAGCCTAGTGGTGCCCTAGCCTAAACTTAGGGGTGCCCAGGCCTTAGGCTAGAGGAGCCCTAGCCTTAGCCTAAGATTATGGCTGCCCTAGCCTAAGCCTAGGGGTGCCCTAGCCTAAGCCTAGGGGTGCCCTAGCCTAACACTATGGGTGCCCTAGCCTTAGGCTAGGGGAGCACTAACCTTAGCCTAAGACTAAGGGTGCCCTAGCCTAAACTTAGGGGTGCCCTAGCCTAAGCATAGGGGTGCCTTAGCCTAACCCTAGGGGTCCCCTAGCCTTAGCCTCAGCCTAGGGGTGCCCTATCCTAAGCCTAGGGGTGCCCTAGCCTGAGTTTAGGGGAGCCCTAGCCTTAGGCTAGGGGAGCCATAGCCTTAGCCTAAGCCTAGGGGTGCCCTAGTTTAAGCCTAGGGGTGCCCTAGCCTAAGCCTAGGGGTGCCCTAGCCTAAGCCTAGGGGTGCACTAGCCTAAGCCTAGGAGTGCCATAGCCTAAGCTTACGGGTGCCTTAGCCTAAGCCTAGGGGTGCCCTAGCCTTAGTCTAGGGGAGCCTTAGAATTAGCCTAAGCCTAGGTGTGCCCTAGCCTAAGCATAGGGGTGCCCCAGACTAAGTCTAGGGGTGCCCTCACCTAAGCCTCGGGGTACCCTAGCCTAAGCCTAGGGGTGCCCTAGCCTGAGGCTAGGGGAGCACTAGCATAGTCTAGCCTAGGGGTGCCCTAGCCTAAGTCTAGGGGAGCCCTAGCCTAAGCCTAGGGGTTCCCTAGCCTAAGCCTAGGGGTGCTCTAGCCTTAGGCTAGGGAAGACTTAACCTTAGCCTATGACTAGGGGTGCCCTAGCCTAAGCCTAGGTGTGCCCTAGCCTAAGCCTATGGGTGCCCTAGCCTCCGCCTAGGGGTGCCCTAGCCTCAGCCTAGGGGTGCCATATCCTAAGCCTAGGGGTGCCCTACCCTAAGCCTAGGGTTGCCCTAGCCTTAGCATAGCGGAGCCCTAGCCTTAGCCTACGCCTAGGGGTGCCCTAGCCTAAGCCTAGGGTGCCCTAGCCTAAGCCTAGGGGTGCCTTACCCTAAGCCTAGGGGTGCCCTACCCTAAGCCGAGGGTTTCCCTAGCCTAAGCCTAGGGGTGCCGTAGTCTTATCCTAGGTGAGCCCTAGCCTTAGCCTAAGCCTAGGGGTGCCCTAGCCTAAGCCTAAGGGTGCCCTAGCCTAAGCCTAGGGGTGCCCTAGCCTACGCCTAGGGGTTCCCTACCCTAAGCCTAGTGGTGCCCTAGCCTTAGGCTAGGGGAGCCCTAGCCGTAGCCTAAGCCTAGGGGTGCCCTAGCCTAAGACTCCGGGTGCCCTAGCTTAAGCCTAGGGGTGCCCTAGCCTAAGCCTAGGGGTGCCCTTGCCTAAGCCTAGGGGTGCCCTAGCCTAAGCCTAGTGGTGTCTCAGCCTAAGCCTAGGGGTGCCCAAGCCTAAGCCTAGGTGTTCCCTAGCCTTAGTCTAGTGGAGCCCTAGCCTTAGCCTATGCCTAGGGGTGCCCTATCCTAAGCCTTGGGGTGCCGTGGCCTAAGCCTAGGGGTGCCCTAGCCTAAGCCTAGGGGTGCCCTATCCTAAGCCTTGGGGTGCCCTAGCCTAAGCTTAGGGGTGCCCTAGCCTAAACCTAGGGGTGCCCTTGCCTAAGCCTAGGGGTGCCCTAGCCTAAGCCTAGTGGTAACTTAGCCAAAGTCTAGGGGTGCCCAAGCCTAAGCCTAGGTGTTCCCTAGCCTTAGTCTAGTGCAGCCCTAGCCTTAGCCTACTACTAGGGGTGCCCTATCCTAATCCTTGGGGTACCGTAGCCTAAGCCTAGGGGTGCCCTAGCGTAAGCCTAGGGGTGCCCTATCCTAAGCCTTGGGGTGACCTAGCCTAAGCTTAGGGGTGCCCTAGCCTAAGCCTAGGGGTCCCTAGCCTAAGCCTAAGGGTGCCTTAGGGTTAGGCTAGGGGAGCCCTAGCCTTAGCCTAAGCCTAGGGGTGCCCTAGCCTAAGACTAGGGGTGCCCTAGCCTTAGCCTACGGGTGTCCTAGCCTAAGCCTAGGCATGCCCTAGCCTAAGTCTAGGGGTTCCCTAACCTTAGGCTAGGGGGGGCCCTAGTCTTAGCTAAAGCCTTGGGGCGCCTTAGCCTAAACCTAGGGGTTCCCTAGACTAAGCCTAGGGGTGACCTAGCCATAGCCTAAGCTTAGGGGTGCCCGAGCCTAAGCCTAGGGTTGCCCTAGCCTAACACTATCGGTGCCCTAGCCTTAGGCTAGGGGAACACTAGCCTTAGCCTACGCCTAGGGGTGCCCTAGCCTAAGCTTAGGGGTGCCCTAGCCTAAGCCTAGGGGCGCCCTAGCCTAAGCCTAGCGGTGCCCTAGCCTGAGCCCAGGGGTGCCCTAGCCTGAGCCTACGGGTGCCCTAGCCTGAGGCTAGGGGAGCCCTAGCCTTAGTCTAGCCTAGGATTGCCCTAGCCTAAGCCTAGGGGTGCCCTAGCCTAAGGCTAGGGATGCCCTAGCCTGAGGCTAGGGGAGCCGTAGCCTAAGCCTACGGGTGCCCTTGCCTAAGTCTAGGGATGCCTTAGCCTAAGCCTAGGGGTCCCCTAGCATTGGCCTAAGCCTAGGGGTGCCCAATCCTAAGCCTACGGGTGCCCTCACCTTAGGCTATGGGAGCCCTAGCCTTAGCCTAAGCCTAGGGGTGCCGTAGCCATAGCCTAGGGGAGCCCTAGCCTTAGCCTAAGCTTAGGGGTGCCCGAGCCTAAGCCTAGGGTTGCCCTAGCCAAAGCCTAGGGGTGCTCTAGCCTAAGCCTAGGGGTGCCCTATCCATAGCCTAGGGGAGCCCTAGCATTAGCTTAACCTTAGGGGTGCCCGAGCCTAAGCCTAGGGTTACCCTAGCCTAAGCCTAGGGATGCCCTAGCCTTAGGTTAGGGGAGCCCTAGCCTTAGCCTACGCCTAAGGGTGCCCTAGCCTAAGCTTAGGGGTGCCCTAGCCTAAGCCTCGGGGTGCCCTAGCCTAAGCCTAGGGGTGCCCTAGCCTGAGCCTAGGGGTGCCCTAGCCTGAGCCTACGGGTGACCTAGCCTGTGACTAGGGGAGCCCTAGCCTTAGTCTCGCCTAGGATTGTCCTAGCCTAAGCCTAGGAGTGCCCTAGCCTAAGCCTAGGGGTGCCCTAGCCTGAGGCTGGGGGAGCTGTAGCCTAAGCCTACGGGTGCCCTTGCCTAAGCCTAGGGATGCCTTAGCCTAAGCCTAGGGGTCCCCTAGCCTTAGCCTAAGCCTAGGGGTGCCCTATCCTAAGCCTACGGGTGCCCTCACCTTAGGCTATGGGAGCCCTAGCCTTAGCCTAAGCCTAGGGGTGCCGTAGCCTAAGCCTAGGGATGCCCTAGCCTGAGCCTAGGGGAGCCCTAGACTTAGGCTAGGGGAGCCCTAGCCATAGCCTAAGCCTAGGGGTGCCCTAGCCTAAGCCTAGGGGTGCCCTAGCCTAAGGCTAAGGGTGCCTTTGCCTAAGCCTACTGGTGCTCTAGCCTAAGCCTAGGGGATGCCCTACCCTAAGCCTAGATGTGACCTAGCCTAAGCCTAGGGGTGCCCTACCCTAAGCCTAGGGGTGCCCTAACCTAAGGCTAGGGGTGCCCTAGCATAAGCCAAGGGGTGCCCTAGCCTTAGCCTAAGCCTAGGGGTGCCTTAGCCTAAGACTAGGGGTGCCCTAGCCTAAGCTTATTGGTGCCCTAGCGTAAGCATAGGGGTGCCCTAGCCTAAGCCTAGAGGTGCCCTAGCCTAAGCCTAGGGGTGCCCTAGCCTAAGCCTAGGGGTGCCCAGGCCGCAGGCTAGAGGAGCCCAAGCCTTAGCCTAAGCCTCTGGCTGCCCTAGCCTAAGCCTAGGGGTGCCCTAGCCTAACACTATGGGTGCCCTAGCCTAAGCCTAGGGTTGCCCAGGCCTTAGGCTATGGGAGCACTAGCCTTAGCATAAGCCTAAGGGTGCCCTAGCCTAAATTTAGGGGTGCCCTAGCCTAAGCTTAGGGGTGCCTTAGCCTAAGCCTAGGGGTGCCCTAGCCATAGCCTAGGGGAGCCCTAGCCTTAGCCTAAGCTTAGGGGTGCCTGAGCCTAAGCCTAAGGTTGCCCTAGCCTAAGCCTAGGGGTGCCCTAGCCTTAGGCTAGGGGAGTCCTAGCCTTAGCCTACGCCTAGGGGTGCCCTAGCCTAAGCCTAGGGGTGCCCTAGCCTAAGCCTATGGGTGCCCTCACCTTAGGCTAGCTGAGCCCTTGCCTTAGCCTAAGCCTAGGGGTGCCCTAGCCTAAGAGTAGGGGTGCCCTAGCCTAAGCCTTGGGGTGCCCTAGCCTAAGCCTAGGGGTGCCCTAGGGATAGGCTAGGGGAGCCCTAGCCTTAGCCTAAGCCTAGGGGTGTCCTAGCCTAAGCCTAGGGGTGCCCTAGCCTAAGCCTAGGGGTGCCCTTGCCTAAGCCTAGTGGTGCCCTAGCCTAAGCCTAGGGGTGCCCTAGCCTTAGGCTAGGGGAGCCCTAACCTTAGCCTAAGCCTTGGGGTGCCCTAGCCCAAGCCTAGGGGTGTCGTAGCCTAAGCCTAGGGGTGCCCTAGCCTAAGCCTCGGGGTTCCCTAGCATAAGCCTAGGGGTGCCCAAGCATAAGCCAAGGGGTGCCCTAGCCTTAGCCTAAGCATAGGGGTGCCTTGGCCTAAGAATAGGGGTGCCCTAGCCTAAGCTTATTGGTGCCCTAGCGTAAGCCTAGGGGTGCCCTTGCCTAAGCCTAGGGGTACCCTAGCCTAAGCCTAGGGGTGCCCAGGCCTTAGGCTAGAGGAGCCCTAGCCTTAGCCTAAGCCTATGGCTGCCCTAGCCTAAGCCTAGGGGTGCCCTAGCCTAACACTATGGGTGCCCTAGCCTTAGGCTAGGGGAGCACTAGCCTTAGCCTAAGCCTAAGGGTGCCCTAGCCTAAATTTAGGGGTGCCCTAGCCTAAGCTTAGGGGTGCCTTAGCCTAAGCCTAGGGGTCCACTAGCCTTAGCCTAAGCATTGGGGTGCCCTAGCCATAGCCTAGGGGAGCCCTAGCCTTAGCCTAAGCTTAGGGGTGCCCGAGCCTAAGCCTAGGGTTGCCCTAGCCTAAGCCTAGGGGTGCCCTAGCCTTAGGCTAGGGGAGCCCTAACCTTAGCCTAGGCCTACGGGTGCCCTAGCCTAAGCCTAGGGGTGCCCTAGCCTAAGCCTATGGGTGCCCTCGCCTTAGGCTAGCTGAGCCCTAGTCTTAGCCTAAGCCTAGGGGTGTCCTAGCCTAAGAGTAGGGGTGCCCTAGCCTAAGCCTTGGGGTACCCTAGCCTAAGCCTAGGGGTGCCCTAGGGATAGGCTAGGGGAGCCCTAGCCTTAGCCTAAGCCTAGGGGTGCCCTAGCCTAAGCCTAGTGGTGCCCTAGCCTAAGCCTAGGGGTGCCCTAGCCTTAGGCTAGGGGAGCCCTAACCTTAGCCTAAGCCTTGGGGTGCCCTAGCCCAAGCCTAGGGGTGTCGTAGCCTAAGCCTAGGGGTTCCCTAGCCTAAGCCTAGGGGTGCCCTAGCCTAAGTCTAAGGGTGCACTAGCCTAAGACTAGGGGAGCCCTAGCCTAAGCTTATTGGTGCCCTAGTAAGCCTAGGGGTGCCCTAGCATAAGCCTAGGGGTGCTCTAGCCTAAGCCTAGGGGTGCCCTAGCCTAAGCCTAGGGGTGCCCAGGCCTTAGGCTAGAGGAGCCCTAGCCTTAGCCTAAGCCTATGGCTGCCCTAGCCTAAGACTAGGGATGCCCTAGCCTAAGCCTAGGGGTGCCCTAGCCTAACACTATGGGTGCCCTAGCCTTAGGCTAGGGGAGCACAAGCCTTAGCCTAGGCCTAGGGGTGCCCTAGCCTAAGCCTAGGGGTGCCCTAGCCTAAGCGTATGGGTGCCCTCGCCTTAGGCTAGCTGAGCCCTAGTCTTAGCCTAAGCCTAGGGGTGCCCTAGCCTAAGAGTAGGGGTGCCCTAGCCTAAGCCTTGGGGTACCCTAGCCTAAGCCTAGGGGTGCCCTAGCCATAGCCTAGGGGAGCCCTAGCCTTAGCCTAAGCTTAGGGGTGCCAGAGCCTAAGCCTAGGGTTGCCCTAGCCTAAGCATAGGGGTGCCCTAGCCTTAGGGTAGGGGAGCCCTAGCCTTAGCCTACGCCTAGGGGTGCCCTAGCCTAAGCTTAGGGGTGCCCTACCCTAAGCCTAGGGGTGCCCTAGCCTGAGCCTAAGGGTGCCCTAGCCTGAGCTTACGGGTGCCCTAGCCTGAGGCTAGGGGAGCCCTAGCCTTAGTCTAGCCTAGGATTGCCCTAGCCTAAGACTACGGGTGCCCTATCCTAAAGCTAAGGGTGCCTTTGCCTAAGCCTACGGGTGCTCTAGCCTAAGCCTAGGGGTGCCCTACCCTAAGCCTAGATGTGACCTAGCCTAAGCCTAGGGGTGCCCTACCCTAAGCCTAGGGGTGCCCTAACCTAAGCCTAGGTTTGCCCTATCCTTAGGCTAGCTGAGCCCTAGCCTTAGCCTAATTCTAGGGGTGCCCTAGCCTAAGCCTAGGGGTGCCCTATCCTAAGCCTAGGGGTGCCCTAGCCTAAGCTTAGGGGTGCCCTAGCCTAAGCCTAAGGGTGCCCTAGCCTAGGCCTAGGGGTCCACTAGCCTTAGCCTAAGCATTGGGGTGCCCTAGCCATAGCCTAGGGGAGCCCTAGCCTTAGCCTAAGCTTAAGGGTGCCAGAGCCTAAGCCTAGGGTTGCCCTAGCCTAAGCATAGGGGTGCCCTAGCCTTAGGGTAGGGGAGCCCTAGCCTTAGCCTACGCCTAGGGGTGCCCTAGCCTAAGCTTAGGGGTGCCCTAGCCTAAGCCTAGGGGTGCCCTAGCCTGAGCCTAAGGGTGCCCTAGCCTGAGCTTACGGGTGCCCTAGCCTGAGGCTAGGGGAGCCCTAGCCTTAGTCTAGCCTAGGATTGCCCTAGCCTAAGACTACGGGTGCCCTATCCTAAAGCTAAGGGTGCCTTTGCCTAAGCCTACGGGTGCTCTAGCCTAAGCCTAGGGGTGCCCTACCCTAAGCCTAGATGTGACCTAGCCTAAGCCTAGGGGTGCCCTACCCTAAGCCTAGGGGTGCCCTAACCTAAGCCTAGGTTTGCCCTATCCTTAGGCTAGCTGAGCCCTAGCCTTAGCCTAATTCTAGGGGTGCCCTAGCCTAAGCCTAGGGGTGCCCTATCCTAAGCCTAGGGGTGCCCTAGCCTAAGCTTAGGGGTGCCCTAGCCTAAGCCTAAGGGTGCCCTAGCCTAGGCCTAGGGGTCCACTAGCCTTAGCCTAAGCATTGGGGTGCCCTAGCCTTAGCCTAGCGGAGCACTAGCCTTAGCCTAAGCCTAGGGGTGCACTAGCCTTAGGATAGGGGAGACCTAGCCTTAGCCTAAGCCTACTGGTGCCCTAGCTTGAGCCTAGGCGTGCCCTAACCTAGGCCTAGTGGTGCCCTAGACTTAGGCTAGGGGAGCCCTAGCCTTAGCCTAAGCCTAGGGGTGCCCTAGCCTAAATCTTGGGGTGCCCTAGCCTAACCTTAGGGGTGCCCTAGCGTAAGCCTAGGGTTGCCCTAGCCTTAGCCTAGCGGAGCCCTAGCCTTAGCCTACGCCTTGGGGTGCCCTAGCCTTAGCATAGCGGAGCACTAGCCTTAGCCTAAGCCTAGGGGTGCACTAGCCTTAGGATAGGGGAGACCTAGCCTTAGCCTAAGCCTACTGGTGCCCTAGCTTGAGCCTAGGCGTGCCCTAGCCTAAGCCTAGGGGTGCCCTAGCCTTAGGCTAGGGGAGCCCTAACCTTAGCCTAAGCCTATGGGTGCCCTAGCCTCAGCCTAGGGGTGCCCTAGCCTAAGCCTAGGGGTGTCCTACCCTAAGCCTTGGGTTGCCCTAGCCTTAGCCTAGCGGAGCCCTAGCCTTAGCCTACGCCTAGGGGTGCCCTAGCCTAAGCCTAGGGGTGCCCTAGCCTAAGCCTAGGGGTGCCTTACCCTAAGCCTAGGGGTGCCCTACCCTAAGCCAAGGGTTGCCCTAGCCTAAGCCTAGGGGTGCCGTAGTCTTATCCTAGGTGAGCCCTAGCCTTAGCCTAAGCCTAGGGGTGCCCAAGCCTAAGCCTAGGGCTGCCCTAACCTAAGCCTAGGGGTGCCCTAGCCTACGCCTAGGGGTTCCCTACCCTAAGCCTAGTGGTGCCCTAGTCTTAGGCTAGGGGAGCCCTAGCCTTAGCCTAAGCCTAGGGGTGCCCTAGCCTAAGACTCGGGGTGCCCTGGCTTAAGCCTAGGGTTGCCCTAGCCTAAGCCTAGGGGTGCCGTTGCTTAAGCCTAGGGGTGCCCTAGCGTAAGCCTAGTGGTGTCTTAGCCTAAGCCTAGGTGTGCCCAAGCCTAAGCCTAGGTGTTCCCTAGCCTTAGTCTAGTGGAGCCCTAGCCTTAGCCTACGCCTAGGGGTGCCCTATCCTAAACCTTGGGGTGCCGTAGCCTAAGCCTAGGGGTGCCCTATCCTAAGCCTAGGGGTGCCCTAGCCTAAGCCTAGGGGTGCCCTATCCTAAGCCTTGGGGTGCCCTTGCCTAAGAATAGGGGTGCCCTAGCCTAAGCCTAGGGGTCCCTAGCCTAAGCCTAGGGGTGCCCTAGGGTTAGGCTAGGGGAGCCCTAGCCTTAGCCTAAGCCTAGGCGTGCCCTAGCCTAAGTCTAGGGGTTCCCTAACCTTAGGCTAGGGCGGCCCTACCCTTAGCTAAAGCCTTGGGGCGCCTTAGCCTAAACCTAGGGGTTCCCTAGACTAAGCCTAGGGGTGACCTAGCCTAAGCCTAGGGGTGCCCTAGCCTAAGCCTAGGGGTGCCCTACCCTAAGCCTAGGGGAGCCCAGGCCTTAGGCCAGAGGAGCCCTAGCCTTAGCCTAAGCCCATGGCTGCCCTAGCCTAAGCCTAGGGATGCCCTAGCCTAAGCCTAGGGGTGCCCTAGCCTAACACTATGGGTGCCCTAGCCTTAGGCTAGGGGAGCACTAGCCTTAGCCTATGCCTAAGGGTGCCCTAGCCTAAACTTAGGGGTGCCCTAGCCTAAGCATAGGGGTGCCTTAGCCTAACCCTAGGGGTCCCCTAGCCTTAGCCTCAGCCTAGGGGTGCCCTATCCTAAGCAAATTGGGGCCCTAGCCTAAGCCTAAGGGTGCCCTAGCCATAGCCTAGGGGAGACCTAGACTTAGCCTAAGCTTAGGGGTGCCTGAGCCTAAGTCTAGGGTTGCCCTAGCCTAAGCCTAGGGGTGCCCTAGCCTTAAACTAGGGGAGCCCTAGCCTTAGCCTATGCCTAGGGGTGCCCTAGCCTAAGTTTAGGGGTACCCTAGTCTAAGCCTAGGGGTGCCCTAGCCTAAGTCTAGGGGTGCCCTAGGCTGAGCCTAGGGGTGCCCTAGCCTGAGCCTACGGGTGCCCTACCCTGAGGCTAGGGGAGCCCTAGCCTTAGTCTAGCCTAGGATTGCCCTAGCCTAAGTCTAGGGGTGCCCTAGCCTAAGCCTAGGGGTGCCCTAGCCTGAGGCTAGGGGAGCGGGAGCCTAAGCCTACGGGTGCCCTAGCCTAAGCCTAGGGGTGCCCTAGCCTAAGCCAAGGGGTGCCCTAGCCTAAGCCTAGGGGTGCCCTAGCCTTAGGCTAGGGGAGCCCTAGCCTTAGCCTAGTGGTGCCCTATCCTAAGCCTAGGGGTGCAATAGCCTAAGCCTTGGGGTGCCCTAGCCCAAGCCAAGGCGTGCCCTAGCCTAAGCTTATTGGTGCCCTAGCGTAAGCTTAGGGGTGCCCTAGCCTAAGCCTAGCGGTGCCCTAGCCTAAGCCTAGTGGTGCCCTAGCCTAAACTTAGGGGTGCCCAGGCCTTAGGCTAGAGGATCCCTAGCCTTAGCCTAAGATTATGGCTGCCCTAGCCTAAGCCTAGGGGTGCCCTAGCCTAACACTATGGGTGCCCTAGCCTTAGGCTAGGGGAGCACTAGCCTTAGCCTAAGCCTAAGGGTGCCCTAGCCTAAACTTAGGGGTGCCCTAGCCTAAGCATAGGGGTGCCTTATCCTAACCCTAGGGGTCCCCTAGCCTTAGCCTCAGCCTAGGGGTGCCCTACCCTAAGCCTATTGGTGCCCTAGCCTAAGCCTAGGGGTGCCCTAGCCATAGCCTAGGGGAGACCTAGACTTAGCGTAAGCTTAGGGGTGCCCGAGCCTAAGTCTAGGGTTGCCCTAGCCTAAGCCTAGGGGTGCCCTAGCCTTAAACTAGGGGAGCCCTAGCTTTAGCCTATGCCTAGGGGTGCCCTAGCCTAAGCTTAGGGGTGCTCTAGTCTAAGCCTAGGGGTGCCCTAGCCTAAGCCTAGGGGTGCCCTAGGCTGAGCCTAGGGGTGCCCTAGCCTGAGCCTACGGGTGCCCTACCCTGAGGCTAGGGGAGCCCTAGCCTTAGTGTAGCCTAGGATTGCCCTAGCCTAAGCCTAGGGGTGCCCTAGCCTAAGCCTAGGGGTGCCCTAGCCTGAGGCTAGGGGAGCCGTAGCCTAAGCCTACGGGTGCCCTTGCCTAAGCCTAGGGATGCCTTAGCCTAAGCCTAGGGGTCCCCTAGCCTTAGCCTAAGCCTAGGGGTGCCCTATCCTAAGCCTACGGGTGCCCTCACCTTAGGCTATGGGAGCCCTAGCCTTAGCCTAAGCCTAGGGGTGCCGTAGCCTAAGCCTAGGGATGCCCTAACCTGAGCCTAGGTGAGCCCTAGCCTTAGGCTAGGGGAGCCCTAGCCTTAGCCTAAGCCTAGGGGTTCCCTAGCCTAAGCCTAGGGGTGCCCTAGTCTAAGCCTAGGGGTGCCCTAGCCTTAGGCTAGGGGAGCCCTAGCCTTAGCCTAGTGGTGCCCTATCCTAAGCCTAGGGGTGCAATAGCCTAAGCCTTGGGGTGCCCTAGCCCAAGCCAAGGGGTGCCCTAGCGTAAGCTTATTGGTGCCCTAGCGTAAGCCTAGGGGTGCTCTAGCCTAAGCCTAGGGGTGCCCTAGCCTAAGCCTAGTGGTGCCCTAGCCTAAACTTAGGGGTGCCCAGGCCTTAGGCTAGAGGAGCCCTAGCCTTAGCCTAAGATTATGGCTGCCCTAGCCTAAGCCTAGGGGTGCCCTAGCCTAAGCCTAGGGGTGCCCTAGCCTAACACTATGGGTGCCCCAGCCTTAGGCTAGGGGAGCACTAGCCTTAGCCTAAGACTAAGGGTGCCCTAGCCTAAACTTAGGGGTGCCCTAGCCTAAGCATAGGGGTGCCTTAGCCTACCCCTAGGGGTCCCCTAGCCTTAGCCTCAGCCTAGGGGTGCCCTATTCTAAGCCTATTGGTGCCCTAGCCTAAGCCTAGGGGTGCCCTAGCCATAGCCTAGGGGAGACCTAGACTTAGCCTAAGCTTAGGGGTGCCCGAGCCTAAGTCTAGGGTTGCCCTAGCCTAAGCCTAGGGGTGCCCTAGCCTTAAACTAGGGGAGCCATAGCCTTAGCCTATGCCTAGGGGTGCCCTAGCCTAAGCTTAGGGGTGCCCTAGTCTAAGCCTAGGGGTGCCCTAGCCTAAGCCTAGGGGTGCCCTAGGCTGAGCCTAGGGGTGCCCTAGCCTGAGCCTACGGGTGCCCTACCCTGAGGCTAGGGGAGCCCTAGCCTTAGTCTAGCCTAGGATTGCCCTAGCCTAAGCCTAGGGGTGCCCTAGCCTAAGCCTAGGGGTGCCCTAGCCTGAGGCTAGGGGAGCCGTAGCCTAAGTCTAGGGGTGCCCTAGCCTAAGCCTAGGGGTGCCCTAGCCTAAGCCTAGGGGTGCCCTAGCCTAAACCTAGGGGTGCCCTATCCTTAGGCTAGGGGAGCCCTAGCCTTAGCCTACTGGTGCCCTATCCTAAGCCTAGGGGTGCAATAGCCTAAGCCTTGGGGTGCCCTAGCCCAAGCCAAGGGGTGCCCTAGCCTAAGCTTATTGGTGCCCTAGTGTAAGCCTAGGGGTGCCCTAGCCTAAGCCTAGGGGTGCCCTAGCCTAAGCCTAGGGGAGCCCTAGCCTAAACTTAGGGGTGCCCAGGCCTTAGGCTAGAGGAGCCCTAGCCTTAGCATAAGATTATGGCTGCCCTAGCCTAAGCCTAGGGGTGCCCTAGCCTAACACTATGGGTGCCCTAGCCTTAGGCTAGGGGAGCACTAGCCTTAGCCTAAGCCTAAGGGTGCCCTAGCCTAAACTTAGGGGTGCCCTAGCCTAAGCATAGGGGTGCCTTAGCCTAACCCTAGGGGTCCCCTAGCCTTAGTCTCAGCCTAGGGGTGCCCTATCCTAAGCCTATTGGTGCCCTAGCCTAAGCCTAGGTGTGCCCTAGCCATAGCCTAGGGGAGACCTAGACTTAGCCTAAGCTTAGGGGTGCCCGAGCCTAAGTCTAGGGTTGCCCTAGCCTAAGCATAGGGGTGCCCTAGCCTTAAACTGGGGGAGCCCTAGCCTTAGCCTATGCCTAGGGGTGCCCTAGCCTAAGCTTATGGGTGCCCTAGTCTAAGCCTAGGGGTGCCCTAGCCTAAGCCTAGGGGTGCCCTAGGCTGAGCCTAGGGGTGCCCTAGCCTGAGCCTACGGGTGCCCTACACTGAGGCTAGGGGAGCCCTAGCCTTAGTCTAGCCTATGATTGCCCTAGCCTAAGCCTAGGGGCGCCCTAGCCTAAGCCTAGGGGTGCCCTAGCCTGAGGCTAGGGGAGCCGTAGCCTAAGCCTACGGGTGCCCTTGCCTAAGCCTAGGGATGCCTTAGCCTAAGCCTAGGGGTCCCCTAGCCTTAGCCTAAGCCTAGGGGTGCCTTATCCTAAGCCTACGGGTGCCCTCACCTTAGGCTATGGGAGCCCTAGCCTTAGCCTAAGCCTAGGGGTGCCGTAGCCTAAGCCTAGGGATGCCCTAACCTGAGCCTAGGGGAGCCCTAGCCTTAGGCTAGGGGAGCCCTAGCCTTAGCCTAAGCCTAGGGGTTCCCTAGCCTAAGCCTAGGGGTGCCCTAGCCTAAGGCTAGGGGTGCCTTTGCCTAAGCCTACGTGTGCTCTAGCCTAAGCCTAGGGGTGCCCTACCCTAAGCCTAGATGTGACCTAGCCTAAGCCTAGGGGTGCCCTACCCTTAGCCTAGGGGTGCCCTAACCTAAGCCTAGGGGTGCCCTAGCCTTAGGCTAGCTGAGCCCTAGCCTTAGCATAAGCCTAGGGGTGCCCTAGCCTAAGACTAGGGGTGCCCTAGCCTAAGCCTTGGGGTGCCCTAGCCTAAGCCTAGGGGTGCCCTATCCTAAGCCTAGGGGTGCCCTATCCTAAGCCTAGGGGTGTCCTAGCCTAAGCCTAGGGGTGCCCTAGCCTAAACCTAGTGGTGCCCTATCCTAAGCCTAGGGGTGCCCTAGCCTAAGCCTAGGGGTGCCCTAGCCTTAGGCTAGGGGAGCCCTATCCTTAGCCTAAGCCTTGGGGTGCCCTAGCCCAAGCCTAGGGGTGTCGTAGCCTAAGCCTAGGGGTGCCCAAGCCTAAGCTTAGGGGTGCCCTAGCCTAAGCCTAGGGGTGCCCTAGCCTAAGCCAAGGGGTGCCCTAGCCTTAGCCTAAGCCTAGGGGTGCCCTAACCTAAGACTAGGGGTGCCCTAGCCTAAGCTTATTGGTGCCCTAGTGTAAGCCTAGGGTTGCCCTAGCCTAAGCGTAGGTGTGCCCTAGCCTAAGCCTAGGGGTGCCCTAGCCTAAGTCTAGGGGTGACCAGGCCTTAGACTAGAGGAGCCCTAGCCTTAGCCTAAGCCTATGGCTGCCCTAGCCTTAGCCTAGGGGTGCCCTAGGCTAAACCTAGGGGTGCCTTAGCCTAACAATATGGGTGCCCTAGCCTTAGGCTAGGGAAGCACTAGCCTTAGGTTAAGCCTAGCGGTGCCCTAGCCTAAACTTAGGGGTGCCCTAGCCTAAGCCTAGGTGTGCCCTAGCCTAAGCCTATTGGTGCCCTAGCCTAAGCCTAGGGGTGCCCTAGCCATAACCTAGGGGAGCCCTAGCCTTAGACTAAGCTTAGGGGTGCCCGAGCCTAAGCCTAGGGTTGCCCTAGCCTAAGCCTAGGGGTACCCTAGCCTTAGGCTAGGGGAGCCCTAGCCTTAGCCTATACCTAGGGGTGCCCTAGCCTAAGCTTAGTGGTGCCCTAGCCTAAGCCTAGGGGTGCCCTAGCCTAAGCCTAGGGGTGCCCTAGCCTAAGCCTAGGGGTGCCCTAGCCTGAGCCTATGGGTGCCCTAGCCTGAGGCTAGGGGAGCCCTAGCCTTAGTCTAGCCTAGGATTGGCCTAGCCTAAGCCTAGGGGTACCCTAGCCTAAGCCTAGGGGTGACCTAGCCTGAGGCTAGGGGAGCCGTAGCCTAAGCCTACGGGTGTCCTTGCCTAAGCCTAGGGATGCTTAGCCGAAGCCTACGGGTCCCCTAGCCTTAGCCTAAAACTAGGGGTTCCGTAGACTAAGCCTAGGGGTGACCTAGCCTTAGACTAGGGGAGCCCTAGCCTTAGTCTAAGCCTAGGGGTGCCCTAGCCTAAGCCTAGGGGTGCCCTAGCCCAAGCCTAGGGATACCCTAGCGTTAGGCTAGAGGAGCCCTAGCCTTATCCTAAGCCTACGGTGCCCTAGCCTTAGGCTAGGGGTGCCCTACCCTAAGTCTAGGGGTGCCCTAGCCTATGCCAAGGGGTAACCTAGCCTTATGCTAGGAGAGCCCTCGCCTTAGCCTAAACCTAGGGGTGCCCCAGTCTAAGTCTAGGGGTGCCTAGCCTAAGCATAGGGGTGCCCTAACCTAAGCCTACGAGTTCCCTACCTAAGCCTAGGGGTGCCCTAGCCTAAGCTTAGGGGTGCCCTAGCCTAAGCCTTGGTGTGCCCTAGCCTAAGCCTAGGGGTGCCCTAGCCTAAGCTTAGTGGTGCCCTAGCCTTAGGATAGGGGAAACCTAGCCTTAGCCTAAGCCTATGGGTGCCCTAGGTTTAGCCTAGGGGTGCCCTAGCCTAAGTCTAGGGGTGCCCTAGACATAGCCTAGGGGAGACCGAGCCTTAGCCTAAGTTAGGGGTGCCCGAGCCTAAGACTAGGGTTGCCCTAGCCTAACACTATCGGTGCCCTAGCCTTAGGTTAGGGGAGCACTAGCCTTAGCCTACGCCTAGGGGTGCCCTAGCCTAAGCTTAGGGGTACCCTAGCCTAAGCCTAGGGGTGCCCTAGCCTGAGCCTAGGGGTGCCCTAGCGTGAGCCTACGGGTGCCCTAGCCTGAGGCTAGGGGAGCCCTAGCCTTAGTCTAGCCTAGGATTGCCCTAGCCTAAGTCTAGGGGTGCCCTAGCCTGAGGCTAGGAGAGCCGTAGCCTAAGCCTATGGGTGCCCTTGCCTAAGCCTAGGGATGCCTTAGCCTAAGCCTAGGGGTCCCCTAGCATTAGCCTAAGCCTAGGGGTTCCCTATCCTAAGCCTACGGGTGCCCTCACCTTAGGCTATGGGAGCCCTAGCCTTAGCCTAAGCCTAGGGGGGCCGTAGCCATAGCCTAGGGGAGCCCTAGCCTTAGCCTAAGCTTAGGGGTGCCCGAGCCTAAGCCTAGGGTTGCCCTAGCCTAACCCTAGGGGTGCTCTAGCCTAAGCCTAGGGGTGCCCTAGCCATAGCCTAGGGGAGCCCTAGCCTTAGCCTAAGCTTAGGTGTGCCCGAGCCTAAGCCTAGGGTTGCCCTAGCCTAAGCCTAGGGGTGCCCTAGCCTTAGGCTAGGGGAGCCCTAGCCTTAGCCTACGCCTAGGGGTACCCTAGCCTAAGCTTAGGGTTGCCCTAGCCTAAGCCTAGGGGTGCCCTAGGCTAAGCCTAGGGGTGACTTAGCCTGAGCCTAGGGGTGCCCTAGCCTGAGCCTACGGGTGAACTAGCCTGTGACTAGGGGAGCCCTAGCCTTAGTCTAGCCTAGGATTGCCCTAGCCTAAGCCTAGGGGTGCCCTAGCCTAAGCCTAGGGGTGCCCTAGCCTGAGGCTGGGGGAGCCGTAGCCTAAGCCTACTGGTGCCCTTGCCTAAGCCTAGGGATGCATTAGCCTAAGCCTAGGGGTCCCCTAGCCTTAGCCTAAGCCTAGGGGTGCCCTATCCTAAGTCTACGGGTGCCCTCATCTTAGGCTATGGAAGCCCTAGCTTTAGCCTAAGCCTAGGGGTGCCGTAGCCTAAGCCTAGGGATGCCCTAGCCTGAGCCTACGGGAGCCCTAGACTTAGGCTAGGGGAGCCCTAGCCTTAGCCTAAGCCTAGGGGTACCCTAGCCTAAGCCTAGGGGTGCCCTAGCCTAAGGCTAAGGGTGCCTTTGCCTAAGCCTGCGGGTGCTCTAACCTAAGCCTAGGGGTGCCCTAACCTAAGCCTAGGGGTGCCCTAGACTTAGGCTAGCTGAGCCCTAGCCTTAGCCTAAGCCTAGGGGTGCCCTAGCCTAAGCTTAGGGGTGCCCTATCCTAAGCCTAGGGGTGCCCTAACCTAAGCTTAGGGGTGCCCTAGCCTAAGCTTAAGGGTGCCCTATCCTAGGCCTTGTGGTTCCCTAGCCTTAGGCTAGGGGAGCCCTAGCCTTAGCCTAAGCCTAGGGGTGCTCTAGCCTAAGCCTAGGCGTGCCCTTTCCTAAGCCTAGGGGTGCCTTATAGTAAGCCTAGTGGTGTCCTAGCCTAAGCCTAGGGATGCCCTAGCCTAAGCCTAGGGGTGCCCTAGCCTAAGCCTAGGGGTGCCCAAGGATAAGCCTAGGGTTGCCCTAGCCTAAGCCTAGGGGTGCTCTAGCCTAAGCCTTGGGGTGCCCTAGCCATAGCCTAGGGGAGCCCTAGCCTTAGCCTAAGCTTAGGGATGCCCGAGCCTAAGCCTAGGGTTGCCCTAGCCTAAGCCTAGGGGTGCCCTAGCCTTAGGCTAGGGGAGCCCTAGCCTTAGCCTACGCCTAGGGGTGCCCTAGCCTAAACTTAGGGTTGCCCTAGCCTAAGCCTAGGGGTGCCCTAGCCTAAGCCTAGGGGTGCCCTAGCCTGAGCCTAGGGGTGCCCTAGCCTGAGCCTACGGGTGACCTAGCCTGTGACTAGGGGAGCACTAGCCTTAGTCTAGCCTAGGATTGCCCTAGCCTAAGCCTAGGGGTGCCCTAGCCTAAGCCTAGGACTGCCCTAGCCTGAGGCTGGGGGAGCCGTAGCCTACGCCTACGGGTGCCCTTGCCTAAGCCTAGGGATGCATTATCCTAAGCCTAGGGGTCCCCTAGCCTTAGCCTAAGCCTATGGGTGCCCTATACTAAGCCTACGGGTGCCCTCATCTTAGGCTATGGGAGCCCTAGCTTTAGCCTAAGCCTAGGGGTGCCGTAGCCTAAGCCTAGGGATGCCCTAGCCTGAGCCTAGGGGAGCCCTAGCCTTAGCCTAAGCCTAGGGGTTCCCTAGCTTAAGCCTAGGGGTGCCCTAGCCTAAGGCTAAGGGTGCCTTTGCCTAAGCCTACGTGTGCTCTAGCCTAAGCCTAGGGGTGCCCTACCCTAAGCCTAGATGTGACCTAGCCTAAGCCTAGGGGTGCCCTACCCTTAGCCTAGGGGTGCCCTAACCTAAGCCTAGGGGTGCCCTAGCCTTAGGCTAGCTGAGCCCTAGCCTTAGCATAAGCCTAGGGGTGCCCTAGCCTAAGACTAGGGGTGCCCTAGCCTAAGCCTTGGGGTGCCCTAGCCTAAGCCTAGGGGTGCCCTATCCTAAGCCTAGGGGTGCCCTATCCTAAGCCTAGGGGTGTCCTAGCCTAAGCCTAGGGGTGCCCTAGCCTAAACCTAGTGGTGCCCTATCCTAAGCCTAGGGGTGCCCTAGCCTAAGCCTAGGGGTGCCCTAGCCTTAGGCTAGGGGAGCCCTATCCTTAGCCTAAGCCTTGGGGTGCCCTAGCCCAAGCCTAGGGGTGTCGTAGCCTAAGCCTAGGGGTGCCCAAGCCTAAGCTTAGGGGTGCCCTAGCCTAAGCCTAGGGGTGCCCTAGCCTAAGCCAAGGGGTGCCCTAGCCTTAGCCTAAGCCTAGGGGTGCCCTAACCTAAGACTAGGGGTGCCCTAGCCTAAGCTTATTGGTGCCCTAGTGTAAGCCTAGGGTTGCCCTAGCCTAAGCGTAGGTGTGCCCTAGCCTAAGCCTAGGGGTGCCCTAGCCTAAGCCTAGGGGTGACCAGGCCTTAGACTAGAGGAGCCCTAGCCTTAGCCTAAGCCTATGGCTGCCCTAGCCTAAGCCTAGGGGTGCCCTAGGCTAAACCTAGGGGTGCCTTAGCCTAACAATATGGGTGCCCTAGCCTTAGGCTAGGGAAGCACTAGCCTTAGGTTAAGCCTAGCGGTGCCCTAGCCTAAACTTAGGGGTGCCCTAGCCTAAGCCTAGGGGTGCCCTAGCCTAAGCCTATTGGTGCCCTAGCCTAAGCCTAGGGGTGCCCTAGCCTAAGCCTATTGGTGCCCTAGCCTAAGCCTAGGGGAGCCCTAGCCTTAGACTAAGCTTAGGGGTGCCCGAGCCTAAGCCTAGGGTTGCCCTAGCCTAAGCCTAGGGGTACCCTAGCCTTAGGCTAGGGGAGCCCTAGCCTTAGCCTATACCTAGGGGTGCCCTAGCCTAAGCTTAGTGGTGCCCTAGCCTAAGCCTAGGGGTGCCCTAGCCTAAGCCTAGGGGTGCCCTAGCCTAAGCCTAGGGGTGCCCTAGCCTGAGCCTATGGGTGCCCTAGCCTGAGGCTAGGGGAGCCCTAGCCTTAGTCTAGCCTAGGATTGGCCTAGCCTAAGCCTAGGGGTACCCTAGCCTAAGCCTAGGGGTGACCTAGCCTGAGGCTAGGGGAGCCGTAGCCTAAGCCTACGGGTGTCCTTGCCTAAGCCTAGGGATGCTTAGCCGAAGCCTACGGGTCCCCTAGCCTTAGCCTAAAACTAGGGGTTCCGTAGACTAAGCCTAGGGGTGACCTAGCCTTAGACTAGGGGAGCCCTAGCCTTAGTCTAAGCCTAGGGGTGCCCTAGCCTAAGCCTAGGGGTGCCCTAGCCCAAGCCTAGGGATACCCTAGCGTTAGGCTAGAGGAGCCCTAGCCTTATCCTAAGCCTACGGTGCCCTAGCCTTAGGCTAGGGGTGCCCTACCCTAAGTCTAGGGGTGCCCTAGCCTATGCCAAGGGGTAACCTAGCCTTATGCTAGGAGAGCCCTCGCCTTAGCCTAAACCTAGGGGTGCCCCAGCCTAAGTCTAGGGGTGCCTAGCCTAAGCATAGGGGTGCCCTAACCTAAGCCTACGAGTTCCCTACCTAAGCCTAGGGGTGCCCTAGCCTAAGCTTAGGGGTGCCCTAGCCTAAGCCTTGCGGTGCCCTAGCCTAAGCCTAGGGGTGCCCTAGCCTAAGCTTAGTGGTGCCCTAGCCTTAGGATAGGGGAAACCTAGCCTTAGCCTAAGCCTATGGGTGCCCTAGGTTTAGCCTAGGGGTGCCCTAGCCTAAGTCTAGGGGTGCCCTAGACATAGCCTAGGGGAGACCGAGCCTTAGCCTAAGTTAGGGGTGCCCGAGCCTAAGACTAGGGTTGCCCTAGCCTAACACTATCGGTGCCCTAGCCTTAGGTTAGGGGAGCACTAGCCTTAGCCTACGCCTAGGGGTGCCCTAGCCTAAGCTTAGGGGTACCCTAGCCTAAGCCTAGGGGTGCCCTAGCCTGAGCCTAGGGGTGCCCTAGCGTGAGCCTAGGGGGGGCCCTAGCCTGAGGCTAGGGGAGCCCTAGCCTTAGTCTAGCCTAGGATTGCCCTAGCCTAAGTCTAGGGGTGCCCTAGCCTGAGGCTAGGAGAGCCGTAGCCTAAGCCTATGGGTGCCCTTGCCTAAGCCTAGGGATGCCTTAGCCTAAGCCTAGGGGTCCCCTAGCATTAGCGTAAGCCTAGGGGTTCCCTATCCTAAGCCTACGGGTGCCCTCACCTTAGGCTATGGGAGCCCTACCCTTAGCCTAAGCCTAGGGGGGCCGTAGCCATAGCCTAGGGGAGCCCTAGCCTTAGCCTAAGCTTAGGGGTGCCCGAGCCTAAGCCTAGGGTTGCCCTAGCCTAACCCTAGGGGTGCTCTAGCCTAAGCCTAGGGGTGCCCTAGCCATAGCCTAGGGGAGCCCTAGCCTTAGCCTAAGCTTAGGTGTGCCCGAGCCTAAGCCTAGGGTTGCCCTAGCCTAAGCCTAGGGGTGCCCTAGCCTTAGGCTAGGGGAGCCCTAGCCTTAGCCTACGCCTAGGGGTACCCTAGCCTAAGCTTAGGGTTGCCCTAGCCTAAGCCTAGGGGTGCCCTAGGCTAAGCCTAGGGGTGACTTAGCCTGAGCCTAGGGGTGCCCTAGCCTGAGCCTACGAGTGAACTAGCCTGTGACTAGGGGAGCCCTAGCCTTAGTCTAGCCTAGGATTGCCCTAGCCTAAGCCTAGGGGTGCCCTAGCCTAAGCCTAGGGGTGCCCTAGCCTGAGACTGGGGGAGCCGTAGCCTAAGCCTACTGGTGCCCTTGCCTAAGCCTAGGGATGCATTAGCCTAAGCCTAGGGGTCCCCTAGCCTTAGCCTAAGCCTAGGGGTGCCCTATCCTAAGCCTACGGGTGCCCTCATCTTAGGCTATGGAAGCCCTAGCTTTAGCCTAAGCCTAGGGGTGCCGTAGCCTAAGCCTAGGGATGCCCTAGCCTGAGCCTAGGGGAGCCCTAGACTTAGGCTAGGGGAGCCCTAGCCTTAGCCTAAGCCTAGGGGTACCCTAGCCTAAGCCTAGGGGTGCCCTAGCCTAAGGCTAAGGGTGCCTTTGCCTAAGCCTGCGGGTGCTCTAACCTAAGCCTAGGGGTGCCCTAACCTAAGCCTAGGGGTGCCCTAGACTTAGGCTAGCTGAGCCCTAGCCTTAGCCTAAGCCTAGGGGTGCCCTAGCCTAAGCTTAGGGGTGCCCTATCCTAAGCCTAGGGGTGCCCTAACCTAAGCTTAGGGGTGCCCTAGCCTAAGCCTAAGGGTGCCCTATCCTAGGCCTTGTGGTTCCCTAGCCTTAGGCTAGGGGAGCCCTAGCCTTAGCCTAAGCCTAGGGGTGCTCTAGCCTAAGCCTAGGCGTGCCCTTTCCTAAGCCTAGGGGTGCCTTATAGTAAGCCTAGTGGTGTCCTAGCCTAAGCCTAGGGATGCCCTAGCCTAAGCCTAGGTGTGCCCTAGCCATGGACTAGGGGAGGCCTAGCCTTAGCCTAAGCCTAGGGGTGCCCTAGCCTAAGCCTAGGGGTGCCCTAGGATAAGCCTAGGGTTGCCCTAGCCTAAGCCTAGGGGTGCTCTAGCCTAAGCCTTGGGGTGCCCTAGCCATAGCCTAGGGGAGCCCTAGCCTTAGCCTAAGCTTAGGGATGCCCGAGCCTAAGCCTAGGGTTGCCCTAGCCTAAGCCTAGGGGTGCCCTAGCCTTAGGCTAGGGGAGCCCTAGCCTTAGCCTACGCCTAGGGGTGCCCTAGCCTAAACTTAGGGTTGCCCTAGCCTAAGCCTAGGGGTGCCCTAGCCTAAGCCTAGGGGTGCCCTAGCCTGAGCCTAGGGGTGCCCTAGCCTGAGCCTACGGGTGACCTAGCCTGTGACTAGGGGAGCCCTAGCCTTAGTCTAGCCTAGGATTGCCCTAGCCTAAGCCTAGGGGTGCCCTAGCCTAAGCCTAGGACTGCCCTAGCCTGAGGCTGGGGGAGCCGTAGCCTACGCCTACGGGTGCCCTTGCCTAAGCCTAGGGATGCATTATCCTAAGCCTAGGGGTCCCCTAGCCTTAGCCTAAGCCTATGGGTGCCCTATCCTAAGCCTACGGGTGCCCTCATCTTAGGCTATGGGAGCCCTAGCTTTAGCCTAAGCCTAGGGGTGCCGTAGCCTAAGCCTAGGGATGCCCTAGCCTGAGCCTAGGGGAGCCCTAGCCTTAGGCTAGGGGAGCCCTAAACTTAGCCTAAGCCTAGGGGTGCCCTAGCCTAAGCCTAGGGGTGCCCTAGCCTAAGGCTAAGGGTTCTTTGCCTAAGCCTGCGGGTGCTCTAGCCTAAGCCTAGGGGTGCCCTACCCTAAGCCTAGATGTGACCTAGCCTAAGCCTAAGGGTGGCCTACCCTAAGCCTAGGGGTGCCCTAACCTAAGCCTAGGGGTGCCCTAGACTTAGGCTCGCTGAGCCCTAGCCTTAGCCTAAGCCTAGGGGTGCCCTAGCCTAAGCCTAGGGGTGCCCTATCCTAAGCCTAGGGGTGCCCTAACCTAAGCTTAGGGGTGCCCTAGCCTAAGCCTAAGGGTGCCCTATCCTAGGCCTTGTGGTTCCCTAGCCTTTGGCTAGGGGAGCCCTAGCCTTAGCCTAAGCCTAGGGGTGCCCTAGCCTGAGGCTAGGAGAGCACTAGCCTTAGCCTAGCCTAGCAGTGCCCTAGCCTAAGCCTAGGGGTGCCCTAGCCTAAACCTAGGGGTGCCCTAGCCTGAGGCTAGGGGTGCACTAGCCTGAGCCTAGGGGTTCCCTAGACCTAGGGTAGGGGAGCCCTAGACTTAGCCTAAGCCTATGGGTTCCCTAGCCTAAGCCTAGTGGTTCCCTAGCCTAAGCCTAGGGTTGCCCTAGCCTAAACCTAGGGGTGCCCTAGCCTGAGCCTAGGGTTGCCCTAGCCTGAGCCTAGGGGTGCTCTAGCCTGAGCCTACGGGTGCCCTAGCCTGAGGCTAGGGGAGCACTAGCCTTAGTCTAGCCTAGGGGTGACCTAGCCTAAGCCTAGGGTTGCCCTAGCCTAAACCTAGGGGTGCCCTAGCCTGAGCCTAGGGTTGCCCTAGCCTGAGCCTAGGGGTGCTCTAGCCTGAGCCTACGGGTGCCCTAGCCTGAGGCTAGGGAACACTAGCCTTAGTCTA
The DNA here is from genome assembly GCF_050624435.1 of Tenrec ecaudatus. Lineage (NCBI taxonomy): Eukaryota > Metazoa > Chordata > Mammalia > Afrosoricida > Tenrecidae > Tenrec > Tenrec ecaudatus. Next base: position 865,458 of record NW_027459481.1, read on the forward strand.
GCCTAGGGGTGACCTAGCCTAAGCCTAGGGGTGCCTTAGCCAGAGGCTAGGGGAGCTCTAGCGTTACCCTAAGCCTTGGGGTGCCCTAGCCAAATCCTAGGGGTGCCATAGCCTGACACTGGGGGTGCCCTAGCCTGAGCCTAGGGGTGCCCAAGCCTGAGCCTATGGGTGCCCTAGCCTGAGGCTAGGGGAGTACTAGCCTTAGTCTAGAGTAGGTGTGCCCTAGCCTAAGCCAAGGGGTGCCCTAGGCTAAACCTATGGGTGCCCTAGCCTGAGCCTATGGGTGCCCTAGCTTGAGCCTAGGTGTGCCCTAGCCTTAGGCCAGGGGAGCCCTAGCCTTAGCCGTAGCCTAGGGGTACCCTAGCCTAAGCCTAGGGGTGCCCTAACCTAAGCCTAGGGGTGCCCTAGCCTAAGCCTAGGGTTGCCCTAGCCTGAGGCTAGGGGAGGCCTATCTTTAGCTTAAGCCTAGGGGTGCCCTAGCCTAAACCTAGGGGTGCCCTAGCCTGAGCCTAGGTTTGCCCTAGCCTGAGCCTAGGCGTGCCCTAGCCCTAGGGTAGGGGAGCCCTATACTTAACTAAGCCTATGGGTTCCCTAGCCTAAGCCTAGGGGTGCCCTAGCCTTAGGCTAGGGGAGCCGTAGCCTTAGCCTAAGCTTAGTGGTACCCTAGCTTAAGCCTAGGGGTGCCCTAGCCTAAGCCTAGGGGTGCTCTAGCCTTAAGCTAGTGGAGCCCTAGCCTTAGCCTAAGCCTATGGGTGCCCTAGCCTAAGCCTAGTGGTGCCCTAGCCTAAGCCTAGGGGTGCCCTAGCCTTAGGCTAGGGGAGCCCTAGCCTTAGCCTAAGCGTAGGGGTGCCCTAGCCTAAGCCTAGGGGTGCTCTACCCTTAGGCTAGGGAAGTCCTAGCCTTAGCCTAAGCCTAGGGGTGCCATAGCCTAAGCCTAGGGGTGCGCTAGCCTAAGCCTAGGGGTACACTAGCCTTAGGCTAAGCCTAGGGGTGCCCGAGCCTGAGCCTAGGGGTGCCCTAACCTGAGCCTACGGGTGCCCTAGCCTGAGGCTAGGGGAGCACTAGCCTTAGTCTAGCCTAGAGGTGACCTAGCCTAAGCCTAGGGGTGCCCTAGCCTGAGCCTAGGGGTGCCCTAACTTGAGCCTAGGGGTGCCCTAGCCTGAGTTTAGGGGAGCCCTAGCCTTAGGCTAGGGGAGCCATAGCCTTAGCCTAAGCCTAGGGGTGCCCTAGTTTAAGCCTAGGGGTGCCCTAGCCTAAGCCTAGGGGTGCCCTAGCCTAAGCCTAGGGGTGCACTATCCTAAGCCTAGGAGTGCCATAGCCTAAGCTTACGGGTGCCTTAGCCTAAGCCTAGGGGTGCCCTAGCCTTAGTCTAGGGGAGCCTTAGAATTAGCCTAAGCCAAGGTGTGCCCTAGCCTAAGCCTAGGGGTGCCCTAGCCTAAGTCTAGGGGTGCCCTCACCTAAGCCTCGGGGTACCCTAGCCTAAGCCTAGGTGTGCCCTAGCCTGAGGCTAGGGGAGCACTAGCATAGTCTAGCCTAGGGGTGCCCTAGCCTAAGTCTAGGGGAGCCCTAGCCTAAGCCTAGGGGTGCCCTAGCCTAAGCCTAGGGGTGCTCTAGCCTTAGGCTAGGGAAGACTTAACCTTAGCCTATGACTAGGGGTGCCCTAGCCTAAGCCTAGGGGTGCCCTAGCCTAAGCCTAGGGGGGCCATAGCCTGAGTCTAGGGTTGCCCTAGCCTGAAGCTAGGGGAGACGTAGCCTTAGCCTAAGCCTAGGGATGCCCTAGCCTAAGCCTAGGTGTGCCCTAGCCTAAGCCTAGGGTTGCCCTTGTCTTAGGCTAGGGGAACCCTAGCCTTAGCCTAAGCCTAGGTGTGCCCTAGCCTAAGCCTAGGGGTGCCCTAGCCTAAGTCTAGGTGTGCCTTAACCTAAGCCTAGGGCTCCCCTAGCCTTAGCCTAAGCCTAGGCGTGCCCTAGCCTAAGCCTAGGGGTGCCCTAGCCTAAGCCTAGGTGTGCCTTAGCCTAAGCCTAGGGTTCCCCTAGCCCTAGCTTAAGCCTAGGCGTGCCCTAGCCTAAGCCTAGGGGTGCCTAGCCTAAGCCTAGGGGTGCCCTAGCCCAAGCCTAGGGATGCCCTAGCGTTAGGCTAGAGGAGCGTTAGCCTTAGCCTAAGCCTAGGGGTGCCCTAGCCTAAGCCTAGGGGTGCCCTAGCCTAAGTCTAGGGGTGCCTTAACCTAAGCCTAGGGGTCCCCTAGCCTTAGCCTAAGCCTAGGCGTGCCCTAGCCTAAGCCTAGGGGTGCCTAGCCTAAGCATGGGGGTGCCCTAACCTAAGCCTAGGGGTTCCCTACCTAAGCCTAGGGGTGCCCTAGCCTTAGGATAGGGAAGCCCTAGCCTTAGCCTAAGCCTAGGTGTGCGCTAGCCTAAGTTTGGGGTGCCCTAGCCTAAGCCATGGGTGCCCAAGCCTAAGCCTAGGGGTGCCCTAGCCTAAGCCTAGGGGTGCCTTAGCCTAAGCCTAGGGGTCCCCTAGCCTTAGCCTAAGCCTAGAGGTGCCCTAGCCTAAGACAAGTGGTATCCTAGCCTAAGCCTAGGGGTGCCTTAACCTAAGCCTAGGGTTCCCCTAGCCTTAGCCTAAGCCTAGGCGTGCCCTATCCTAAGCCTAGGGGTGCCCTAGCCTAAGCCTAGGAGTGCCTTAGACTAAGCCTAGGGTTCCCCTAGCCCGAGCTTAAGCCTTGGGGTGCCGTAGCCTTAGCCTAGGGATGCCCTAGCCTAAGCCTAGGGTTGCCCTAGCCTAAGCCTAGGGGTGCCCTAGCCTTAGCCTACGCCTAGGGGTGCCCTAGCCTATACTTAGAGGTGGCCTAGTCTAAGCCTAGGGGTGCCCTAGCCTAAGCCTAGGGGTGCCCTATCCTGAGGCTAGGGGAGCTGTAGCCTTAGCCTAAGCCTAGGGGTGCCCTAGCCTAAGCCTAGGGGTTCCCTAGCCTGAGCCTACGCGTGCCCTAGCCTGAGGCTAGGGGAGCCCTAGCCTTATTCTAGCCTAGGATTGCCCTAGCCTAAGCCTACGGGTGCCCTATCCTGAAGCTAGGGGAGCCGTAGCCTTAGCCTAAGCCTAGGGGTGCCCTAGCCTAAGCCTAGGGGTTCCCTAGCCTAAGCTTAGGGGTGCCCTAACCTAAGCCTACGGGTGCCCTCGCCTTAGGCTAGGGGAGCCCTAACCTTAGCCTAAGCCTAGGGGTGCCCTAGCCTAAGCCTAGGGATGCCCTAGCCTGAGCCTAGGGGTGACCTAGCCTTAGGCTAGCGGAGCCCTAGCCTTAGCCTAAGCCTAGGGGTGCCCTAGGCTAAGCCTAGTCGTGGCCTAGCCTAAGGCTTAAAGTGCCCTTGCCTAAGCCTACGGGTGCTCTAGCCTAAGCCTACGGGTGCTCTAGCCTAAGCCTAGGGGTGCCCTAGCCTTAGGCTAGGTGAGCCCTAGCCTTAGCCTAAGCCTTGGGGTGCTCTAGCCTAAGCCTATGGCAGCCCTAGCCTAAGCTTAGGGGTACCCTAGCCTAAGCCTAGGGGTGCCCCAACCTATGACTAGGGGAGCCCTAGACTTAGGCAAGGGGAGCACTAGCCTTAGCCTTAGCCTAGGGGTGCCCTAGCCTAAGCCTTGGGGTGCCCTATCCTAAGCCTTGGGGTGCCCTAGCCTATGCGTAGGGGTACCCTAGCCTTACGCTAGGGGAGCCGTAGCCTTAGCCTAAGCCTAGGGGTGCCCTCGACTAAGCATAGGGGTGCCCTAGCCTTAACCTAGGGTTGCCATAGCCTAAGTCTAGGGGTGCCTAGCTTAAGCCTAGGGGTGACCTAACCTAAGCCTAATGGTGCCCTAGGCTAAGCCTTGGGGTGGCCTAGCCTAAGGCTAGGGGAGCACTAGCCTTAGCCTAAGCGTAGGAGTGCCCTAGCCTAAGCCTAGGGGTGCCCTAGCCTAAGCCTAGGGGTGCCCTACCCTAAGCCTAGGGTTGCCCTAGCCTAAGCCTAGGGGTGCCCTAGCCTTAGCCTAGGTGAGCCCAAACCTTGGCCTAAGCCTAGGGGTGCCTTAGCCTAAGCCTAGGGTTGCCCTAGCCTAAGCCTAGGGGTGCCCTAGCCTAAGCCTAGGTGTGCCCTAGCCTAAGACTAGGGGTGCCCTAGCCTAAGCCTAGGGGTGCCCAGGCCTTAGGCTAGGGGAGCCCTAGCCTTAGCCTAAGCCTATGGCTGCAATAGCCTAAGCCTAGGGGTGCCGAAGCCTAAGCCTAGGGGTGCCCTAGCCTATCACTAGGGGTGCCCTAGCCTTAGGCTAGGGGAGCACTAGCCTTAGCCTAAGCCTAGGTGTGCCCTAGCCTATGCCTAGGGTTGCCCTAGCCTTAGGCTAGGGGATCCGTAACCTTAGCCTAAGCCTAGGGGTGCCCTAGTCTAAGCCTAGGGGTGCCCTAGCCTAAGCCTAGGGGTGCCCAGGCCTTAGGCTAGGGGAGCCCCAGCCTAAGCCTAAGCCTATGGCTGCAATAGCCTAAGCCTAGTGGTGCCCAAGCCTAAGCCTAGGGGTGCCCTAGCCTATCACTAGGGGTGCCCTAGCCTTAGGCTAGGGGAGCACTAGCCTTAGCCTAAGCCTAGGTGTGCCCTAGCCTATGCCTAGGGTTGCCCTAACCTTAGGCTAGGGGAGCCATAGCCTTAGCCTAAGTCTTGGGGTGCCCTAGCCTAAGCCTAGGGTTGTCCTAGCCTAAGCCTAGGTGTGCCCTAGCCTAAGCCTAGGAGTTTTTTAGCCTTAGGCTAATGGTGCACTAGACTTAAACTAAGCCTAGGGGTGCCCTACCCTAAGCCTAGGAGTGCCCTAGCCTAAGACTAGAGCTGCCCTAGCCTAAGCCTATGTGTGCCCTAGCTTAAACCTAGGGGTGCCCTGGCCTAAACCTAGGGGTGCCCTAGCCTAAGCCTAGGGGTGCCGTAACCTAAGCCTAGGGTTTCCCTAGCCTAAGCCTAGGGGTGCCCTAGCCTAAGCCTAGGGGTGCCCTAGGGTTAGGCTACGGGAGCCCTGGCCTTAGCCTAAGCCTAGGGGTGCCCTACCCTAAGCCTAGGGGTGCCCTAGCTTAACTTAGGGGTGCCCTAGCCTTAGGCTAGGCGTGCACTAGCCTTAGCCTAAGCCTAGGGGTGCCCTAGCCTAAGCTTAGCGGTGCCCTAGCCTATGCCTAGGGGTGCCCTAGCCTTAGGCTAGGTGAGCCCTAGCCTTAGCCTTAGCCTAGGGGTGCCCTAGCATAAGCTTAGGGGTGCCCTAGCCTATGCCTAGGGGTGCCCTAGCCTTAGGCTAGGTGAGCCCTAGCCTTAGCCTAAGCCTAGGGGTGCCCTAGCCTAAGCCTAGGGGTGCCCTAGCCAAACTTAGGGGTGCCCTAGCCTAAGCCTAGTGGTGCCCTAGCCTAAGACTAGGGGTGCCCTAGGGTTAGGCTAGGGGAGCCCTAACCTTAGCCTAAGTCTAGGGGTGCTCTAGCCTAAGCCTAGGGTGCCCTAGCCTAAGCCTAGGGGTGGCATAGCCTAAGCTTAGGGGAGCCCTAGCCTTAGCCTATGCCTAGGGCTGCCCCAGCCTAATCCTAAGGGTGCCCTAGCCTAAGCCTAGGATTGCCCTAGCCTAAGCCTAGGATTGCCCTAGCCTAAGCCTATGGGTGCCCTAGCCTATGCCTAGGGGTGCCCTAGCCTAAGCCTAGGTGTGCCCTAGCTTAAGCCTAGGGGTGCCCTAGCCTAAACCTAGGGGTGCCCTAGCCTAAGCCTAGGGGTGCCCTAGCCTTAGCCTAAGCCATCGGTGCCCTAGCCTAAGCCTAGGGGTGTCCTAGCCTAAACCTAGGGGTGCCCTATCCTAATCCTAGGGGTGCCCTAGCCTCTTCCTAGGCGTGCCCTAGCCTTATGCTAGGGTAGCCCTAGCCTTAGCCTAAGCCTAGGGCCGCCCTTGCCTAGAAATAGGGGTACCCTACCTAAGCTTAGGGGTTCCCTAGCCTTAGGCTAGGGGAGCCCTAGCCTTATTCTAAGCCTAAGGGTGCCCTATCCAAAGCCTAGGGGTGCCCTATCCTTAGGCTAGGGTAGTCTTCGCCTTAGCCGAAGCCTTAGGCTGCCCTAGCCCAAGCCAAGGGGCGCCCTAGCCTAAGCCTAGGGGTGCCCTATCGTTAGGCTAGAGGAGCCCTAGCCTTAGCCTAAGCCTAGGGGTGCCCTAGAATAAACCGACTGTGCCCTAGCCTAAGCCTAGGGGTGCCCTAGACTAAGCCTAGGGGTGTCCTAGCCTAAGCCTAGGGGTGCCCTAGCCTAAGTCTAGGGGTGCCCTAGCCTAAGCATAGGGGTTCCCTACCTAAGCCTAGGGGTGCCCTAGCCTAAGCCTAGGGATGCCCTAGCCTAAGCCTAGGGGTGCCCTAGCCGTAGGCTAGGGAAGCCCTAGCCTTAGCCTAAGCCTAGGGGTGCCCTAGCCTAAGCCTAGCAGTGCCCTAACCTAAGCGTAGGGTTGCCCTAGCCTAAGCCTAGGGGTGTGCTAACCTAAGCCTAGGGGTGCCCTAGCCTAAGCCTAGGGGTTCCCTAGCCTAAGCCTAATGGTGCCCTAGACTTAGCCTAGGTGAGCCCTAGCCTTAGCCTAAGCCTAGGTGTGCCCTTACCTAAGCCTAGGGTTGCCGTAGCCTAAGCCTAGGGTTGCCCTAGCCTAAGCTTAGGGGTGCCCTAGCCTAAGGCAAGGGGAGCACTAGCCTTAGCCTAAGCCTAGGAGTGCCCTAGCCTAAGCCTAGGTGTGCCCTAGCCTAAGCCTAGTTGTGCCCTAGCCTAAGCATAGTGGTGCCCTCGTCTAAGCATAGGGGTGTCCTAGCCTACGCCTAAGGGTGCCCTAGCCTAAGCCTAGGGGTGCCCTACCCTAAGCCTAGGGGTGCCCTAACCTAAGCCTAGGGGTGCCCTAACGTAAACCTAGGGGTGCCTTAGCCTTAGCCGAGGTGAGCCCTAGCCTTAGCCTAAGCCTAGGGGTGCCCTAGCCTAAGCCTAGGGGTGCCCTAGCTTAACCCTAGGTGTGCCCTAGCCTAAGCCTAGTTGTGCCCTAGCCTAAGCATAGTGGTGCCCTAGCCTAAGCCTAGGGGTGCCCTAGCCGTAGGCTAGGCGAGCCCTAACCTAAGCCTAAGCCTAGGGCTGCCCTAGCCTAAGCCTAAGGGTGCCATAGCCTTAGAATAGGGGAGCCCTAGCCTAAGCCTAGGGGTGCCCTAACCTTAGGTTAGGGGAGCCCTAGCCTTAGCCTAAGCCTAGGGCTTCCCTAGCCTAAGCCTAGGTGTGCCCTTGCTTAAGCCTAGGGGTGCCCTATCCTAAACCTAGGGGTGCCCTAACCTAAGCCTAGGGGTGCCCTAGCCTATACCTGGGGGTGCCCTAGCCTATCCCTAGGGGTGCCTTATACTTAGGCTAGGGAATCACTAGCCTTAGCCTAAGCCTAGGCGTGCCTTAGCCTATGCCTTGGGGTGCCCTAGCCTTAGGCTAGGGGAGCCGTAGCCTTAGCCTAAGCCTAGGGATGCCCTAGCATAAGACTAAGGGTGCCCTAGTCTAAGCCTAATGGTGCCCTAGCCTTAGGCTACGGGTTCACTAGCCTTAGCATAAGCCTAGGGGTGCCCTAGCATAAGCTTAGGGGTGCCCTAGCCTATGCCTAGGGGTGCCATAGCCTTAGGCTAGGTGAGCCCTAGCCTTAGCCTAAGCCTAGGGGTGCCCTAGCCTAAGGCTAGGGGTGCCCTAGCCTAAGCCTAGAGGTGTTCTAACCTAAGCCTAGGGGTGCCTTAGACTTAGGCTAGGGGAGCCCTATCCTTTGCCTAAGCCTAGGGCTGCCCTAGCTAAAGCCTATGGGTGCCCTAGCCTAAGACTAGGGGTGCCCTAGCCTAACTTAGGGGTGCCCTAGCCTAAGCCTAGTGGTGCCCTAGCCTAAGCCTAGGGTTGCCCTAGTCTTAGGCTAGGGGAGCCCTAGCCTTAGCCTAAGCCTAGGGGTGCCCTAGCCTAATCCTAGGGGTGCCCTAGCCTAAGACAGGGGTGCCCTAGCCTAACTTAGGGGTGCCCTAGCCTAAACCTAGGGGTGCCCTAGGGTTAGGCTAGGGGAGCCCTAGCCTTAGCCTAAGCCTAGGGGTGCCCTAGCCTAAGCCTAGAGGTGCCCTAGCCTAAGCCTAGGGGTGCCCTATCCTAAGCCTAGGGGTGCCCTAGCATAAGCCTAGGGGTGCCCTAGTCTTAGGCTAGGGGAGCCCTAGCCTGAGCCTAAGCCTAGGGCTGCCCTAGCCTAAGCGTAGGTGTGCCCTAGCCTTAGGCTAGGGGAGCCTTAGCCCTACCCTAAACCTAGGGGTGCCCTAGCCTAAGCCTAGGGGTGCCCTAGCCTAAGCCTAGGATTGCCCTAGCCTAAGCCAAGGTTTGCACTAGCCTAAGCCTTGGGGTGCCCTAGCCTAAGCCTAGGGGTGCCCTACCCTAAGACTAGGGCTGCCCTAGCCTAACTTAGGGGTGCCCTAGCCTAAGCCTAGGGTTGCCCTAGTCTTAGGCTAGGGGAGCCCTAGCCTTAGCTTAAGCCTAAGGGCTGCCCAAGCCTAAGCGTAGTGGTGCCCTAGCCTTAGGCTAGGGGAGCCCTAGCCCTAGCTTAAACCTAGGGGTGCCCTAGCCTAACCCTAGGGGTGCCCTAGCCTAAGCCTAGGATTACCCTAGCCTAAGCCTAGGGGTGCCCTAGCCTAAGCCTAGGGGTGCCCTAGCCTTAGGCTTGGGGAGCCCTAGCCTTAGCCTAAGCCTAGGGCTGCCCTAGCCTAAACCTAGTTGTGCCCTAGCTTAAGCCTAGGGGTGCCCTAGCATTAGCCTAAGCCTACCGGTGCCCTAGCCTAAGCCTAGGGGTGTCCTAGCCTAAACCTAGGGGTACCCTAGCCTAAGCCTAGGGGTGCCCTAGCCTAAGCCTAGAGGTGCCCTAGCCTTAGGCTACGGGAGCCCTAGCCTTAGCCTAAGCCTAGGGCTGCCCAATCCTAAGCGTAGTGGTGCCCAAGCCTTAGGCTAGGGGAGCCCTATCCCTAGCCTAAACCTAGGGGTGCCCTAGCCTAACCCTAGGGGTGCCCTAGCCTACGCCTAGGATTGCCCCAGCCTAAGCCTAGGGGTGCCCTTGGCTAAGCCTAGGGGTGCCCTAGCCTAAGCCTAGGGGTACCCTAGCCTAAGGCTTGGGGAGCACTAGCCATAGCCTAAGCCTAGGGGTGCCCTAGCCTAAGCCTAGGGGTGCCGTAGCCTAAGCCTAGGGGTGCCCTAGCCTAAGCCTAGGGGTGCCCTAGCCTAAGCCTAGGGGTGCCCTAGCCTAAGCCTAGGGGTGCCCTAGCCTAAGCCTAGGGGTGCCCTACCCTAAGCCTAGGGGTGCCCTAGCCTAAGCCTAGGGTTGCCCTAGCCTTAGCCGAGGTGAGCCCGAGCCTTAGCCTAAGCCAAGGGGTGCCCTAGCCTAAGCCTAGGGGTGCCCTAGCCTAAGCCTATGTGTGCCCTAGCCTAAGCCTAGTGGTGCCCTAGCCTAAGCATAGTGGTGCCCTAGCCTAAGCATAGGGGTGCCCTACCCTAAGCCTAGGGGTGCCCTAGCCTAAGCCTAGGGGTGCCCTAGCCTTAGGATAGGGGAGCCCTAGCCTTAGCCTAAGCATAGGGGTGCCCTAGCCTAAGCCTAGGGGTGCCCTAGCCTTAGGGTAGGGAAGCCCTAGCTTTAGCCTAAGCCTAGGGCTGCACTAGCCTAAGCCTAGGAGTGTCCTAGCTTAAGCCTAGGGGTGCCCTAGCCTAAACCTAGGGGTGCCCTAGCCTAAGCCTAGGGGTGCCCAAGACTAAGCGTAGTGGTGCCCTAGCCTTAGGCTAGGGGAGCCCTAGCCCTAGCCTAAACCTAGGGGTGCCCTAGCCTAACCCTAGGGGTGCCCTAGCCTAAGCCTAGGGGTGCCCTAGCCTAAGCCTAGGGGTGCCCTAGCCTTAGGCTAGGGGAGCCCTAGCCTTAGCCTAAGCCTAGGGCTGCCCTAGCCTAAGCCTAGGTGTGCCCTAGCTTAAGCCTAGGGGTGCCCTAGCCTTAGCCTAAGCCTACGGGTTCCCTAGCCTAAGCCTAGGGGTGTCCTAGCCTAAACCTAGGGGTACCCTAGCCTAAGCCTAGGGGTGCCCTAGGCTAAGCCTAGGTGTGCCCTAGCCTAAGCCTAGGGGTGCCCTAGCCTTAGGCTAGGGGAGCCCTAGCCTTAGCCTAAGCCTAGGGCTGCCCTAGCCTAAGCCTAGGTGTGCCCTAGCTTAAGCCTAGGGGTGCCCTAGCCTTAGCCTAAGCCTAGGGCTGCCCTAGCCTAAGCCTAGGTGTGCCCTAGCTTAAGACTAGGGGTGCCCTAGCCTTAGCCTAAGCCTACGGGTGCCCTAGCCTAAGCCTAGGGGCGTCCTAGCCTAAACCTAGGGGTACCCTAGCCTAAGCCTAGTGGTGCCCAAGCCTAAGCGTAGTGGTGCCCTAGCCTTAGGCTAGGGGAGCCCTAGCCCTAGCCTAAACCTAGGGGTGCCCTAGCCTAACCCTAGGGGTGCCCTAGCCTACGCCTAGGATTGCCCCAGCCTAAGCCTAGAGGTGCCCTAGCCTAAGCCTAGGGGTGCCCTAGCCTAAGCCTAGGGGTACCCTAGCCTAAGACTAGGGGAGCACTAGCCTTAGCCTAAGCCTACGGGTGCCCTAGCCTAAGCCTAGCGGTGCCCGAGCCTAAGCCTAGGGGTGCCCTACCCTAGACCTAGGGGTGCCCTAGCCTAAGCCTAGGGGTGCCCTAGCCTTAGCCGAGGTGAGCCCTAGCCTTAGCCTAAGCCTAGGGTTTCCCTAGCCTATGCCTAGGGGTGCCCTAGCCTAAGCCTAGGGGTGGCCTAGCCTAAGCCTAGGGGTGCCCTACCCTAAGCCTAGGGGTACCCTAGCCTAAGCCTAGGGGTGCCCTAGCCTTAGCCGAGGTGAGCCCTAGCCTTAGCCTAGGCCTAGGGGTGCCCTAGCCTAAGCCTAGGTGTGCCCTAGCCTAAGACTAGGGGTGTCCTAGCCTAATTTAAGGGTGCCCTAGCCTAATCCTAGGGGTGCCCTAGCCTAAGCCTAGGGGTGTTCTAGCCTAAGCCTAGGGGTGCCCTAGCCTAAGCCTAGGGGTGCCCTAGTCTTTGGCTAGGGGAGGCCTAGCCTTAGCCTAAGCCTAGGGCTGTCCTAGCCTAAGCCTATGGGTGCCCTAGCCTTAGGCTAGGTGAGCCCTAACCTTAGGCTAGGGGAGCCCTAGCCTTAGCCTAAGCCTAGGGGTGCCCTAGCCTAAGACTAGGGGTGCCCTAGCCTAATTTAAGGGTGCCCTAGCCTAATCCTAGGGGTGCCCTAGCCTAACTTAGGGTTGCCCTAGCCTAAGCCTAGGGGTGCCCTAGCCTAAGCCTAGGGGTGCCCTAGCCTAAGCTGAGGGGTGCCCTAGCCTAAGCCTAGGGGTTCCCTAGTCTTAGGCTAGGGAAGCCCTAGCCATAGCCTAAGCCTAGGGCTGCCCTAGCCTAAGCGTAAGGGTGCCCTAGCCTTAGGCTAGGGGAGCCCTAGCCCTAGCCTAAACCTAGGGGTGCCCTAGCCTAAGCCTAGGATTGCCCTAACCTAAGCCTAGGGGCGACCTATCCTAAGCCTAGGGGTGCCCTTGCCTTAGGCTTGGGGAGCCCTAGCCTTAGCCTAAGCCTAGGGGTGCCCTAACCAAAGCCTAGGGGTGCCCTATCCTAAGCCTAGGGGTGCCCTAGCATAAGACTAGGGGTGCCCTAGCCTAACTTAGGGGTGCCCTAGCCTAAGCCTAGGGGTGCCCTAGCCTAAGACTAGGGGTGCCCTAGCCTAAGCCTAGGGGTGCCCTAGCCTAAGCCTAGTGGTGCCCTAGCCTTAGTCTAGGGGAGCCCTAGCCTTAACCTAAGCTTAGGGGTGCCCTAGCCTACGCCTAGGGGTGCCCTAGCCTAAGCCTAGGGGTGCCCTTGCCTTAGGCTTGGGGAGCCCTAGCCTTAGCCTAAGCCTAGGGGTGCCCTAACCAAAGCCTAGGGGTGCCCTATCCTAAGCCTAGGGGTGCCCTAGCATAAGACTAGGGGTGCCCTAGCCTAACTTAGGGGTGCCCTAGCCTAAGCCTAGGGGTGCCCTAGCCTAAGCCTAGGGGTGCCCTAGCCTTAGGCTAGGGGAGCACTAGCCCTAGCCTAAACTTAGGGGTGCCCTAGCCTAACCCTAGGGGTGCCCTAGCCTAAGTCTAGGATTGCCCTAGCCTAAGCTTAGGGGTGCCCTTGCCTAAGCTTAGGGGTGCCCTAGCCTGAGGCTAGGGGAGCCCTAGCCTTAGCCTAAGCCTAGGGCTGCCCTAGCCTAAGCCTAGGTGTGCCCTAGCTTAAGACTAGGGGTGCCCTAGCCTAAACCTAGGGGTGCCCTAGCCTAAGCCTAGGGGTGCCCTAGCCTTAGCCTAAGCCTACGGATGCCCTAGCCTAAGCCTAGGGGTATCCTAGCCTAAACCTAGGGGTACCCTAGCCTAAGCCTAGGGGTGCCCTAGCCTAAGCCTAGGGGTGCCCTAGCCTTAGGCTACGGGAGCCCTAGCCTTAGCCTAAGCCTAGGGCTGCCCAAGCCTAAGCGTAGTGGTGCCCTAGCCCTAGGCTAAGGGAGCCCTAGCCCTAGCCTAAACCTAGGGGTGCCCTAGCCTAACCCTAGGGGTGCCCTAGCCTAAGCCTAGGGGTGCCCTAGCCTAAGCCTAGGGGTGCCCTAGCCTAAGCCTAGGGGTGCCCTAGCCTTAGGCTAGGGGAGCCCTAGCCTTAGCCTAAGCCTAGGGCTGCCCTAGCCTAAGCATAGGTGTGCCCTAGCTTAAGCCTAGGGGTGCCCTAGCCTTAGCCTAAGCCTACGGGTGCCCTAGCCTAAGCCTAGGGGTGTCCTAGCCTAAACCTAGGGGTACCCTAGCCTAAGCCTAGGGGTGCCCTAGGCTAAGCCTAGGGGTGCCCTAGCCTAAGCCTAGGGGTGCCCTAGCCTTAGGCTAGGGGAGCCCTAGCCTTAGCCTAAGCCTAGGGCTGCCCTAGCCTAAGCCTAGGTGTGCCCTAGCTTAAGCCTAGGGGTGCCCTAGCCTTAGCCTAAGCCTACGGGTGCCCTAGCCTAAACCTAGGGGCGTCCTAGCCTAAACCTAGGGGTACCCTAGCCTAAGCCTAGTGGTGCCCTAGGCTAAGCCTAGGGGTGCCCTAGCCTTAGGCTACGGGATCCCTAGCCTTAGCCTAAGCCTAGGGCTGCCCAAGCCTAAGCGTAGTGGTGCCCTAGCCTTAGGCTAGGGGAGCCCTAGCCCTAGCCTAAACCTAGGGGTGCCCTAGCCTAACCCTAGGGGTGCCCTAGCCTACGCCTAGGATTGCCCCAGCCTAAGCCTAGGGGTGCCCTAGCCTAAGCCTAGGGGTGCCCTAGCCTAAGCCTAGGGGTACCCTAGCCTAAGACTAGGGGAGCACTAGCCTTAGCCTAAGCCTACGGGTGCCCTAGCCTAAGCCTAGGGGTGCCCGAGCCTAAGCCTAGGGGTGCCCTACCCTAGACCTAGGGGTGCCCTAGCCTAAGCCTAGGGGTGCCCTAGCCTTAGCCGAGGTGAGCCCTAGCCTTAGCCTAAGCCTAGTGTTGCCCTAGCCCATTCCTAGGGGTGCCCTAGCCTAAGCCTAGGGGTGCCCTAGCCTAAGCCTAGTGGTGCCCTAGCCTAAGCTTAGTGGTGCCCTAGCCTAAGCCTAGGGGCGCCCTACCCTAAGCCTAGGGGTACCCTAGCCTTAGCCTAGGGGTGCCCTAGCCTTAGGATAGGGGAGCCCTAGCCTTAGCCTAAGCATAGGGGTGCCCTAGCCTAAGCCTGGGGGTGCCCTAGCCTTAGCCGAGGTGAGCCCTAGCCTTAGCCTAGCCCTAGGGGTGCCCTAGCCTAAGCCTAGGGGTGCCCTAGTCTTTGGCTAGGGGAGGCCTAGCCTTAGCCTAAGCCTAGGGCTGTCCTAGCCTAAGCCTATGGGTGCCCTAGCCTTAGGCTAGGTGAGCCCTAACCTTAGGCTAGGGGAGCCCTAGCCTTAGCCTAAGCCTAGGGGTGCCCTAGCCTAAGACTAGGGGTGCCCTAGCCTAATTTAAGGGTGCCCTAGCCTAATCCTAGGGGTGCCCTAGCCTAACATAGGGGTGCCCTAGCCTAAGCCTAGGGGTGCCCTAGCCTAAGCCTAGGAGTGCCCTAGCCTAAGCTGAGGGGTGCCCTAGCCTAAGCCTAGGGGTTCCCTAGTCTTAGGCTAGGGAAGCCCTAGCCATAGCCTAAGCCTAGGGCTGCCCTAGCCTAAGCGTAAGGGTGCCCTAGCCTTAGGCTAGGGGAGCCCTAGCCCTAGCCTAAACCTAGGGGTGCCCTAGCCTAAGCCTAGGATTGCCCTAACCTAAGCCTAGGGGCGACCTATCCTACGCCTAGGGGTGCCCTTGCCGTAGGCTAGGGGAGCCCTAGCCTTAGCCTAAGCCTAGGGGTGCCCTAACCAAAGCCTAGGGGTGCCCTATCCTAAGCCTAGGGGTGCCCTAGCATAAGACTAGGGGTGCCCTAGCCTAACTTAGGGGTGCCCTAGCCTAAGCCTAGGGGTGCCCTAGCCTAAGCCTAGGGGTGCCCTAGCCTTAGGTTAGGGGAGCACTAGCCCTAGCCTAAACCTAGGGGTGCCCTAGCCTAACCCTAGGGGTGCCCTAGCCTAAGTCTAGGATTGCCCTAGCCTAAGCTTAGGGGTGCCCTTGCCTAAGCTTAGGGGTGCCCTAGCCTGAGGCTAGGGGAGCCCTAGCCTTAGCCTAAGCCTAGAGCTGCCCTAGTCTAAGCCTAGGTGTGCCCTAGCTTAAGACTAGGGGTGCCCTAGCCTAAACCTAGGGGTGCCCTAGCCTAAGCCTAGGGGTGCCCTAGCCTTAGCCTAAGCCTACGGGTGCCCTAGCCTAAGCCTAGGGGTATCCTAGCCTAAACCTAGGGGTACCCTAGCCTAAGCCTAGGGGTGCCCTAGCCTAAGCCTAGGGGTGCCCTAGCCTTAGGCTACGGGAGCCCTAGCCTTAGCCTAAGCCTAGGGCTGCCCAAGCCTAAGCGTAGTGGTGCCCTAGCCTTAGGCTAGGGGAGCCCTAGCCCTAGCCTAAACCTAGGGGTGCCCTAGCCTAACCCTAGGGGTGCCCTAGCCTACGCCTAGGATTGCCCCACCCTAAGCCTAGGGGTGCCCTTGCCTAAGCCTAGGGGTGCCCTAGCCTAAGCCTAGGGGTACCCTAGCCTAAGGCTTGGGGAGCACTAGCCTTAGCCTAAGCCTAGGGGTGCCCTACCCTAAGCCTAGGGGTGCCCTACCGTAAGCCAAGGGGTGCCCTAGACTAAGCCTAGGGGTGCCCTAGCCTTAGCCGAGGTGAGCCCTAGCCTTAGCCTAAGCCTAAGGGTGACCTAGCCTAAGCCTAGGGGTGCCCTAGCCTTAGCCTAAACCTACGGGTGCCCTAGCCTAAGCCTAGGGATATCCTAGCCTAAACCTAGGGGTACCCTAGCCTAAGCCTAGGGGTGCCCTAGCCTAAGCCTAGGAGTTCCCTAGCCTTAGATTAGGGGAGCCCTAGCCTTAGCCTAAGCCTAGGGCAGCCCCAGCCTAAAACTATGGGTGCCCAAGCCTAAGCTTAGGGGTGCCCTAGCCTTAGGATAGTGAAGCCCTAGCCATAGACTAAGCCTAGGGCTGCCTATCCAAAGTCTAGGGGTGTCCTATCCTTAGGCTAGGGGAGTCCTGGCCTTAGCCGAAGCCTTAGGGTGCCCTAGCCTAAGCCTAGGGGTGCCCTAGCCTAAGCCTACGGGTGCCTTAGCCCAAGCCTAGGGGTGCCGTAGCGTTAGGCTAGAGGAGCCCTAGCCTTAGCGTAAGTCTAGGGATGCCCTAGCCTAAGCCTAGGGGTGCCCTAGCCTAAGCCTAGGGGTGCCCCAGCCTAAGCCTAGGGGTGCCCTAGCCTAAGCCTAGGGGTGCCATAGCCTAAGCCTAGGGGTGCCATAGCCTAAGTTTAGGGGAGCCCTAGCCTTAGCCTATGCCTAGGGCTGCCCCAGCCTAATTCTTGGTGTGCCCTAGCCTAAACCTAGGATTGCCCTAGCCTAAGCCTATGGGTGCCCTAGCCTAAGCCTAGGGGTGCCCTAGCCTTAGGCTAGGGGAGCCCTAGCCTTAGCTTAAGCCTAGGGTTGCCCTAGCCTAAGCCTAGGTGTGCCCTAGCTTAAGCCTAGGGGTGCCCTAGCCTAAACCTAGGGGTGCCTTAGCCTAAGGCTAGGGGTGCCCTAGCCTTAGTCTAAGCCATCGGGTGCCCTAGCCTAAGCCTAGGGGTGTCCTAGCCTAAACCTAGGGGTGCCCTATCCTAAGCCTAGGGGTGCCCTAGCCTCTTCCTAGGCGTGCCCTAGCCTTATGCTAGCGTAGCCCTAGCCTTAGCCTAAGCCTAGGGCCGCACTAGCCTAAGCCAATGGGTGCCCTAGCCTAAGCCTAGGGGTGCCCTAACCTTAGGCTAGGGGAACCCTAGCCTTAGCTTAAGCCTAGGGTTGCCCTAGCCTAAGCCTAGTTGTGCCCTAGCTTAAGCCTTGGGGTGCCCTAACCTAAACCTAGGGGTGCCTTAGCCTAAGCCTAGGGGTGCCCTAGCCTTAGTCTAAGCCATCGGGTGCCCTAGCCTAAGCCTAGGGGTGTCCTATCCTAAACCTAGGTGTGCCCTCTCCTAAGCCTAGGGGTGCCCTAGCCTCTTCCTAGGCGTGCCCTAGCCTTATGCTAGGGTAGCCCTAGCCTTAGCCTAAGCCTTGGGCCGCCCTAGTCTAGAACTAGGGGTACCCTAGCCTAAGCTTAGGGGTGCCCTAGCCTAAGGCTAGGGGAGCCCTAGCCTTAGTCTAAGCCTAGGGGTGCCCAATCCAAAGCCTAGCGGTGCCCTATCCTTAGGCTAGGGGAGTCCTCGCCTTTGCCGAAGCCTTAGGCTGCCCTAGCCTAAGCCTAGGGGCGCCCTAGCCTAATCCAAGGGGTACCCTAGCCCAAGCCTAGGGGTGCACTAGCGTTAGGCTAGAGGAGCCCTAGCCTTAGCCTAAGCCTAGGGGTGCCCTAGCCTAAGCCGAGGGATGCCCTAGCCTAAGACTAGGGATGCCCTAGCATAAGCCTAGGGGTGCCCTAGCCTAAGTAAGGGGTGCCCTAGCATAAGCATAGGGGTTCCCTACCTTAGCATAGTGGTGCCCTAGCCTAAGCCTAGGGGTGCCTTAGCCTTAGACTAGGGAAGCCCTTTCCTTAGCCTAAGCCTAGGGGTGCCCTAGCCTAAGCCTAGCGGTGCGCTAAACTAAGCCTAGGGGTGCCCTAGCCTTAGGCTAGGAGAGCCCTAGGCTTAGCCCAAGCCTAGGGGTGCCCTTCCTAAGCCTAGTGGTGTCATAGCCTAAGCCTAGGTGTGCCCTATCCTAAGCCTAGGGGTGCTTAGCCTAAGCCTAGGGGTGCCCTAGCCTAAGCCTAAGGGTGCCCTAGCCTTACTAGGGGAGCCCTAGCCTAAGCCTAGGGGTGCCCTAGCCTAAGCTTATGGGTGCCCCAGCCTTAGGGTAGGGTAGCCCTAGCCTTAGCTTAAGCCTAGGGGTGCCCTAGCCTAAGCCTAAGGGTGCCCTAGCCTAAGCTTATGGGTGCCCAAGCCTTAGGCTAGGGTAGCCCTAGCCTTAGATTAAGCCTAGGGGTGCCCTAGCCTAAGCCTAGGGGTTCCCTAGACCAAGCCTTTGGGTGCCCTAGCCTAAGCCTAGGGGTGCCCTAGCCTAAGCCTAGGGGTGCCCTGCCCTTAGGCTAGGGGAGCCCTTACCTTAGCCTAAGCCTTGGGGTGCCCTAGCCAAGCCTAGCGGTGCCCTAGCCTAAACTTAGGGGTTCCATAGCCTTAGGCTAGAGGAGCCCTAGCTTTAGCCTAAGCCTAGGGGTGCCCTAGCCTAAGCCTAGGAGTGCCCTAGCCTAAGACTAGGGTGCCGTAGCCTAAGTGTAGGGGTGACCTAGCCCCAGCCTATGGGTGCCCTAGCCTTAGCCTAAGCCTAGGGGTGACCTAGCCTAAGCCTAGGGGTGCCCTAGACTAAGCCTAGGGGTGCCGTAGCCTTAGGCTGGGAGCCCTAGCCTTAGCCTAAGCCTAGGGGTGCACTAGCCTAAGCCTAGGGGTGCCCTAGCCTTAGGCTGGGAAGCCTAGCCAAAGCTTAGGGGTGCCCTAGCCTAAGCCTAGGTGTGCCCTAACCTTAGGCTAGGGGTTCCCTAGCCAAAGCATAGGGGTGCCCTAGCCTAAGGATAGGGGTGCCATAGTCTTAGGTTGGGGAGCCCTAGCCTTAGCCTAAGCCTAGGGGTGCACTAGCGTAAGCCTAGGGGTGCCCTAGGGTAAGCCTAGGGGTGCCCTAGCCTTAGGCAAGGGGTGTCCTAGCCAAATCCTTGGGGTGCCCTTGCCTAAGCATAGGGGTGCCCTAGCCTTAGCCTAAGCCTAGGGTTGCCCTAGCCTAAGCCTAGGTGTGCCCTAGCCTAAGCCTAGGGGTGCCCTAGGGTTAGGCTAGGGGAGCCCTAGCCTTAGCCTAAGTCTAGGGGTGCCGAAGCCTAAGCCTAGGGGTGCCCCAGCCTTAGCCTAAGCCATCGGGTGCCCTAGCCAAAGCCTAGGGGTGTCCTAGCCTAAACCTAGGGGTGCCCTATCCTAAGCCTAGGGGTGCCCTAGCCTCTTCCTAGGAGTGCCCTAGTCTTATGCTAGGGTAGCCCTAGCCTTAGCCTAAGCCTAGGGCTGCCCTAGCCTAGAACTAGGGGTGCCCTAGCTAAGCTTAGGGGTGCCCTAGCCTTAGGCTAGGGGAGCCCTAGCCTTAGTCTAAGCCTAGGGGTGCCCTATCCAAAGCCTAGGGGTGCCCTATCCTTAGGCTAGGGGAGTCCTCGCCTTAGCCGAAGCCTTAGGCTGCCCTAGCCTAAGCCTAGGGGCGCCCTAGCCTAAGCCTAGGGGTGCCCTAGCCCAAGCCTAGGGGTGCCCTAGCGTTAGGCTAGAGGAGCCCTAGCCTTAGCCTAAGCCTAGGGGTGCCCTAGCCTAAGCCGACGGTGCCCTAGCCTAAGCCTAGGGGTGCCCTAGCCTAAGTCTAGGGGTGCCCTAGCCTAAGCATAGGGGTTCCCTACCTAAGCCTAGGGGTGCCCAACCCTAAGCCTAGGGATGCCCTAGCCTAAGCCTAGGGGTGCCCTAGCCTTCGGCTAGGAAAACCCTAGCCTTAGCCTAAGCCTAGGGGTGCCTACCCTAAGACTAGGGGTGCCCTAGCCTAAGCCTAGGGGTTCCCTAGCCTAAGCCTAAGGGTGCCCTAGCCTAAGCCTAGGGGTGCCCTAGCCTGATGCTAGGGGAGAACTAGCCTTAGCCTAAGCCTAGGGGTGCCTACCCTAAGATTAGGGGTGCCCTAGCCTAAGCCTAGGGGTTCCCTAGCCTAAGCCTAAGGGTGCCCTAGCCTAAGCCTAGGGGTGCCCTAGCCTGAGGCTAGGGGAGCACTAGCCTTAGCCTAAGCCTAGGGGTGCCCTAGCCTAAGCCTAGGGGTGCCCTAGCCTAAGCCTAGGGGTGCCCTAGCCTAAGGGTAAGGGAGCACTAGCCTTAGCCTAAGCCTAGGGTGCCCTAGCCTAAGCCTAGGGGTGCCCTAGCCTAAGCCTAGGGGTGCCCTAGCAGAAGCCTAGGGGTGCCCTACCCTAAGCCTAGGGGTACCCTAGCCTTAGCCGAGGTGAGCCCTAGCCTTAGCCTAAGCCTAGAGGTGGCCTAGCCTAAGCCTAGGGGTGCCCTAGCCTAAGCCTAGGTGTGCCCTAGCCTAAGCCTAGTTGTGCCCTAGCCTAAGAATAGTGGTGCCCTAGCCTAAGCCCAGGGGTGTCGTAGCCTAAGCCTAGGGGTGCCCTAGCCGTAGGCTAGGCGAGCCCTAACCTAAGCCTAAGCCTAGGGCTGCCCTAGCCTAAGCCTAGGGGTGCCATAGCCTTAGAATAGGGGAACCCTAGCCTTAGCCTAAACATAGGGGTGCCCTAGCCTAAGCCTAAGTGTGCCCTGGCTTAAGCCTGGGGGTGCCCTAGCCTAAAACTAGGGGTGCTCTAACCTAAGCCTAGTGGTGCCCTAGCCTAAACCTGGGGGTGCCCTAGCCTATCCCTAGGGGTGCCTTAGACTTAGCTAGGGAATCACTAGCCTTAGCCTAAGCCTAGGGGTGCCCTAGCCTATGCCTAGGGGTGCCCAAGCCTTAGGCTAGGGGAGCCGTAGCGTTAGCCTAAGCCTAGGGCTGCCCTAGCATAAGACTAAGGGTGCCCTAGCCTAAGCCTAGGGGTGCCCTAGCCTTAGGCTACGGGTGCACTAGCCTTATCATAAGCCTAGGGGTGCCCTAGCATAAGCTTAGGGGTGCCCTAGCCTATGCCTAGGGGTGCCCTAGCCTTAGGCTAGGTGAGCCCTAGCCTAACTTAGGGTGCCCTAGCCTAAGCCGAGGGGTGCCCTAGCCTAAGCCTATGGGTGCCCTAAGTTTAGGCTAGGGGAGCCCTAGCCAGAGCCTAAGCCTCGGGGTGACCTAGCCTAAGCCTAGGGGAGCCCTAGCCTAAGCCTAGGGGTGTTCTAGCCTAAGGCTAGGGGTGCCCTAGCCTAAGCCTAGGGGTGCCCTAGCCTAAGACTAGGGTTTGCCCTAGCCTAACTTAGGGTGCCCTAGCCTAAGCCGAGGGGTGCCCTAGCCTAAGCCTATGGGTGCCCTAAGTTTAGGCTAGGGGAGCCCTAGCCAGAGCCTAAGCCTAGGGGAGCCCTAGCCTAAGCCTAGGGGTGTTCTAGCCTAAGGCTAGGGGTGCCCTAGCCTAAGCCTAGGGGTGCCCTAACCTGAGCCTAGGGATGCCCTAGACTTAGGCTAGGGGAGCCCTAGCCTTAGCCTAAGCCTAGGGCTGCCCTAGCTAAAGCCTATGGGTGCCCTAGCCTTAGGCTAGGTGAGCCCTAGCCTTAGCCTAAGCCTAGGGGTGCCCTAGCCTAAGACTAGGGGTGCCCTAGCCTAACTTAGGGGTGCCCTAGCCTAAACCTAGGGGTGCCCTAGGGTTAGGCTAGGGGAGCCCTAGCCTTAGCCTAAGCCTAGGGGTGCCCTAGTCTAAGCCTAGAGGTGCCCTAGCCTAAGCCTAGGGGTGCCCTAGTCTAAGCCTAGAGGTGCCCTAGCCTAAGCCTAGGGGTACCCTATCCTAAGACTAGGGGTGCCCTAGCCTAAGCCTAGGGGTGCCCTAGCCTTAGGCTAGGGGAGCCCTAGCCTTAGCCTAAGCCTAGGGCTGCCCTAGCCTAAGCGTAGAGTTGCCCTAGCCTTAGGCTAGGGGAGCCTTAGCCCTAGCCTAAACCTAGGGGTGCCCTAGCCTAAGCCTAGGGGTGCCCTAGCCTAAGCCTAGGATTGCCTTAGCCTAAGCCTAGGGGTGCCCTAGCCTAAGCCTAGGGGTGTTCTAGCCTAAGGCTAGGCGTGCCCTAGCCTAAGCCTAGGGGTGCCCTAACCTAAGCCTAGGGGTGCCCTAGTCTTAGGCTAGGGGAGCCCTAGCCTTAGCCTAAACCTAGGGGTGCCCTATCCAAACCCTAGGGGTGCCCTAGCCTAAGCCTAGGATTGCCCTAGTCTAAGCCCAGGGGTGCCCTAGCCTAAGCCTAGGGGTGCCCTAGCCTTAGGCAAGGGGAGCCGTAGCCTTAGCCTAAGCCTAGGGCTGCCCTAGCCTAAGCCTAGGTGTGCCCTAGCTTAAGCCTAGGGGTGCCCTAGCCTTAGCCTAAGCCTACGGGTGCCCTAGCCTAAGCCTAGGGGTGTCCTAGCCTAAACCTAGGGGTACCCTACACTAAGCCTAGGGGTTCACTAGCCTAAGCCTAGAGGTGCCCTAGCCTTAGGCTACGGGAGCCCTAGCCTTAGCCTAAGCCTAGGGCTGCCCAAGCCTAAGCGTAGTGGTGCCCTAGCCTTAGGCTAGGGGAGCCCTAGCCCTAGCCTAAACCTAGGGGTGCCCTAGCCTAACCCTAGGGGTGTCCTAGCCTACGCCTAAGATTGCCCCAGCCTAAGCCTAGGGGTGCCCTAGCCTAAGCCTAGGGGTGCCCTAGCCTAAGCCTAGGGGTTCCCTAGCCTAAGGCTAGGGGAGCACTAGCCTTAGCCTAAGCCTAGGGGTGCCCTAGCCTAAGCCCAGGGGTGCCCTACCCTAAGCCTAGGGGTGCCCTAGCCTAAGCCTAGGGGTGCCCTAGCCTTAGCCGAGGTGAGCCCTAGCCTTAGTCTAAGCCTAGGGGAGCCCTAGCCTAAGCCTAGGGGTGCCCTAGCCTAAGCCTAGGTGTGCCCTAGACTAAGCCTAGTGGTGTCCTAGCCTAAGCATAGTGGTGCCCTAGCCTAAGCCTAGGGGTGCCCTACCCTAAGCCTAGGGGTACCCTAGCCTAAGCCTAGGGGTGCCCTAGCCTTAGGATAGGGGAGCCCTAGCCTTAGCCTAAGCATAGGGGTGCGATCGCCTAAGCCTAGGGGTGCCCTAGCCTTAGGCTAGGGGAGCCCTAGCCTTAGCCTAAGCCTAGGGTTGCCCTAGCCTATGCCTAGGGGTTCCCAATCCTTAGGCTAGGGGAGCCGTAGCGTTAGCCTAAGCCTAGGGCTGCCCTAGCATAAGACTAAGGGTGCCCTAGCCTAAGCCTAGGGGTGCCCTAGCCTTAGGCTAGGTGAGCCCTAGCCATAGCCTAAGCCTAGGGGTGCCCTAGCCTAAGCCTAGGGGTGCCCTAGCCTAAGACTAGAGTTTGCCCTAGCCTAACTTAGGGTGCCCTAGCCTAAGCCGAGGGGTGCCCTAGCCTAAGCATATGGGTGCCCTAGGTTTAGGCTAGGGGAGCCCTAGCCAGAGCCTAAGCCTAGGGGTGACCTAGCCTAAGCCTAGGGGAGCCCTAGCCTAAGCCTAGGGGTGTTCTAGCCTAAGGCTACGGGTGCCCTAGCCTAAGCCTAGGGGTGCCCTAGACTTAGGCTAGGGGAGCCCTAGCCTTAGCCTAAGCCTAGGAGTGCCCTAGCCTAAGCCTAGATGTGCCCTAGCCTAAGCCTAGGGGTGCCCTAGCCTAAGCCCAGGGGTGCCCTAGCCTAAGCCTAGGGGTGCCCTACCCTAAGCCTAGGGGTGCCCTAGCCTTAGGCAAGGGGAGCCCTAGCCTTAGCCTAAGCCTAGGGCTGCCCTAGCCTAAGCCTAGGTGTGCCCTAGCTTATGCCTAGGGGTGCCCTAGCCTTAGCCTAAGCCTACGGGTGCCCTAGCCTAAGCCTAGGGGTGTCCTAGCCTAAACCTAGGGTTACCCTACCCTAAGCCTAGGGGTTCACTAGCCTAAGCCTAGAAGTGCCCTAGCCTTAGGCTACGGGAGCCCTAGCCTTAGCCTAAGCCTAGGGCTGCCCAAGCCTAAGCATAGTGGTGCCCTAGCCTTAGGCTAGGGGAGCCCTAGCCCTAGCGTAAACCTAGGGGTGCCCTAGCCTAACCCTAGGGGTGTCCTAGCCTACGCGTAAGATTGCCACAGCCTAAGCCTAGGGGTGCCCTAGCCTAAGCCTAGGGGTGCCCTAGCCTAAGCCCAGGGGTGCCCTAGCCTAAGCCTAGGGGTGCCCTACCCTAAGCCTAGGGGTGCCCTAGCCTAAGCCTAGTGGTGCCCTAGCCTTGGCCGAGGTGAGCCCTAGCCTTAGCCTAAGCCTAGGGGTGCCCTAGCCTAAGCCTAGGGGTGCCCTAGCCTAAGCCTAGGTGTGCCCTAGACTAAGCCTAGTGGTGCCCTAGCCTAAGCATAGTGGTGCCCTAGCCTAAGCCTAGGGGTGCCCTACCCTAAGCCTAGGGGTACCCTAGCCTAAGCCTAGGGGTGCCCTAGCCTTAGGATAGGGGAGCCCTAGCCTTAGCCTAAGCATAGGGGT
The DNA here is from genome assembly GCF_050624435.1 of Tenrec ecaudatus. Classification (NCBI taxonomy): domain Eukaryota; kingdom Metazoa; phylum Chordata; class Mammalia; order Afrosoricida; family Tenrecidae; genus Tenrec; species Tenrec ecaudatus. Next base: position 889,190 of record NW_027459481.1, read on the forward strand.
GCCCTCGCCTAAGCCTAGGGGTGCCCTAGCCTTAGGCTAGGGGAGCCCTAGCCTTAGCCTAAGCCTAGGGCTGCCCTAGCCTAAGCCTAGGTGTGCCCTAGCTTAAGCCTAGGGGTGCCCTAGCCTAAACCTAGGTGTGCCCTAGCCTAAGCCTAGGGGAGCCCTAGCCTAAACATAGGGGTGCCCTAGCCTATCCCTACGGGTGCTTAGCCTTAGCCTAGGGGATCACTAGCCTTAGCCTAAGCCTAGGGGTGCCCTAGCCTATGCCTAGGGGTGCCCTAGCCTTAGGCTAGTTGAGCCCTAGCCTTAGCATAAGCCTAGGGGTGCTCTAGCCTAAGCCTAGGGGTGCCCTAGCCTAAGACTAGGGGTGCCCTAACCTAACTTAGGGGTGCCCTAGCCAAAGCCTAGGGGTGCCCTAGCCTAAGCCTAGGGGTGTTCTACCCTAAGCCTAGGGGTGCCCTAGCCTAAGCCTAGGGGTGCCCTAGTCTTAGGCTAGGGGAGGCCTAGCCTTAGCCTAAGCCTAGGGGTGCCCTAGCCTAAGCCTATGAGTGCCCTAGCCTTAGGCCAGGTGAGCCCTAGTCTTAGCCTAAGCCTAGGGGTGCCCTAGCCTAAGCCTAGGTGTGCCCTAGCCTAAGACTAGGGGTGCCCTAGCCTAACTTAGAGGTGCCCTAGCCTAAGCCTAGGGGTGCCCTAGCCAAAGCTTAGGGGTGCCCTAGCCTAAGCCTAGGGGTGCCCTTGCCATAGGCGAGGGGAGCCCTAGCCTTAGCCTAAGCCTAGGGGTGCCCTAGCCTAAACCTAAGGGTGCCCTAGCCTAAGCCTAGGGGTGCCCTAGTCTTAGCCTAAGCCTACGGGTGCCCTAGCTAAGCCTAGGGGTGTCCTAGCCTAAGCCTAGGGGTGCCCTAGCATAAGACTAGGGGTGCCCTAGCATAAGCTTAGGGGTGCCCTAGCCTATGCCTAGGGGTGCCCCAGCCTTAGGCTAGGTGAGCCCTAGCCTTAGCCTAAGCCTAGGGGTGCCCTAGCCTAAGCCTAGGGGTGCCCTAGCCTAAGCCTAGGGGTGCCCTAGCCTAAGCCTAGGGGTGCCCTAGCATAAGACTAGGGGTGACCGAGCCTAACTTAGGGGTGCCCTAGCCGAAGCTTAGGGGTGCCCTAGCCTAAGCCTAGGGGTGCCCTAGCCTAAGCTTAGGGGTGCCCTAGTCTTAAGCTAGGGGAGCCCTAGCCTTAGCTTAAGCCTAGGGCTGCCCAAACCTCAACGTAGTGGTGCCATTGCCTTAGCCTAGGGGAGCCCTAGCCCTAGCCTAAACCTAGGGGTGCCCTAGCCAATCCCTAGGGGTGCCCTAGCCGAAGCCTAGGATTGCCCTAGCCTAAGCCTAGGGGTGCCCTAGCCTAAGCCTAGGGGTGCCCTAGCCTTAGGCAATGGAAGCCCTAGCCTTAGCCTAAGCCTAGGGCTGCCCTAGCCTAAGCCTAGGTGTGCCCTAGCTTAAGCCTAGGGGTGACCTAGCCTTAGCCTAAGCCTACGGGTGCCCTAGCATAAGCCTAGGGGTGTCCTAGCCTAAACCTAGGGGTACCCAAACCTAAGGCTAAGGGTGCCCTAGCCTAAGCCTAGGGGTGCCCTAGCCTTAGGCTACGGGAGCCCTAACCTTAGCCTAACCCTAGGGCTGCCCAAGCCTAAGCGTACTGGTGCCCTAGCCTTAGGCTAGGGGAGCCCTAGCCCTAGCCTAAACCTAGGGGTGCCCTAGCCTAACCCTAGGGGTGTCCTAGCCTACGCCTAAGATTGCCCCAGCCTAAGCCTAGGGGTGCCCTAGCCTAAGCCAAGGGGTGCCCTAGCCTAAGCCTAGGGGTTCCCTAGCCTAAGGCTAGGGGAGACTAGCCTTAGCCTAAGCCTAGGGGTGCCCTAGCCTAAGCCTAGGGGTGTCCTAGCCTAAGCCTAGGGGTGCCCAACCCTAAGCCTAGGGGTGCCCTAGCCTAAGCCTAGGGGTGCCCTAGCCTTAGCCGAGGTGAGCCCTAGCCTTAGCCTAAGCCTAGGGGTGCCCTAGCCTAAGCCTAGGGGTGGCCTAGCCTAAGCCTAGGTGTGCCCTAGACTAAGCCTAGTGGTGCCCTAGCCTAAGCATAGTGGTGCCCTAGACTAAACCTAGGGGTGCCCTACCCTAAGCCTAGGGGTACCCTAGCCTAAGCCTAGGGGTGCCTTAGCCTTAGGATAGGGGAGCCCTAGCCTTAGCCTAAAACTAGGGGTGCCCTAGCCTAAGCTTAGGGGTGCCCTAGCCTTAGGATAGGGAAGCCCTAGCCATAGTCTAAGCCTAGGGGTGCCTTATCCAAAGTCTAGGGGTGTCTTATCCTTAGTCTAGGGGAGTCCGCGCCTTAGCCGAAGCCTTAGGGTGCACTAGCCTAAGCCTAGGGGTGCCCTAGCCTAAGCCTAGGGGTGCCCTAGCCCAAGCCTAGGGGTGCCCTAGCGTTAGGCTAGAGGAGCCCTAGCCTTAGCGTAAGCCTAGGGGTGCCCTAGCCTAAGCCGAGGGATGCCCTATCCTAAGACATGGGATGCCCTAGCCTAAGCCTAGGGGTGCCCTAGCCTAAGTAAGGGTTGCCCTACCCTAAGCATAGGGGTTCCCTACCTTAGCATAATGGTGCCCTAGCCTAAGCCTAGGGGTGCCTTAGCCTCAGGCTAGGGAAGCCCTATCCTTAGCCTAAGCCTAGGGGTGCCCTAGCCTAAGCCTAGCGGTGCCCTAACCTAAGCCTAGGGTTTCCCTACCCTAATCCTAGGGGTGCCCTAACCTAAGCCTAGGGGTGCCCTAGCCTTAGGCTAGGAGAGCCCTAGCCTTAGCCCAAGCCTAGGGGTGCCCTTCCTAAGCCTAGTGGTGTCCTAGCCTAAGCCTAGGGGTGCCCTATCCTAAGCCTAGGGGTGCTTAGCCTAAGCCTAGGGGTGCCCTAGCCTAAGCCTAAGGGTGCCAGAGCCTTAGACTAGCGGAGCCCTAGCCTTAGCCTATGCCTAGGTGTGCCCTTGCCTAAGCCTAGGGGTGCCCTAGCCTAAGCCTAGGGGTGCCTTAGCCTAAGCTTATGGGTGCCCCAGCCTTATGCTAGGGTAGCCCTAGCCTTAGCTTAAGCCTAGGGGTTCCCTAGCCTAAGCCTAGGGGTTCCCTAGACTAAGCCTTTGGGTGCCCTAGCCTAAGCCTAGGGGTGCCCTAGCCTAAGCCTAGGGGTGCCCTAACCTTAGGCTAGGGGAGCCCTAACCTTAGCCTAAGCCTAGGTGTGCCTTGGCCAAGCCTAGGGGTGCCCTAGCCTAATCCTAGCGGTGCCCTAGCCTAAGCTTAGGGGTTCCCTAGCCTTAGGCTCGGGGAGCCCTAGCCTTAGCCTAAGCCTAGGTGTGCCCTAGCCTAACCCTAGGGTTGCCCTAGCCTAAGCTTAGGGGTGCCTTAGCTTTAGGCTAGAGGAGCCCTAGCTTTAGCCTAAGCCTAGGGGTGCCCTAGCCTAAGCCTAAGAGTGCCCTAGCCTAAGACTAGGGGTGCCCTAGCCTAAGAGTAGGGGTGCCCTAGCCCCAGCCTATGGGTGCCCAAGCCTTAGCCTAAGCCTAGGGGTGCCCTAGCCAAAGCCTACGGGTGCCCTAGACTAAGCCTAGGGGTGCCCTAGCCTTAGGCTGTGAGCCCTAGCCTTAGCCTAAGCTTAGGGGTGCACTAGCCTAAGCGTAGGGGTGCCCTAGCCCAAGTCTAGGGGTGCCCTAGCCTTAGGTGAGGGGAGCCCTAACCAAAGCCTAGGGGTGCCCTAGCCTAAGCCTAGGGGTGCCCTAAACTTAGGCTAGGGGTTCCCTAGACTAAGCCTTTGGGTGCCCTAGCGTAAGCCTAGGGGTGCCATAGTCTTAGGATGGGGAGCCCTAGCCTTAGCCTAAGTCTAGGGGTGCACTAGCGTAAGCCTAGGGGTGCCCTAGCGTAAGCCTAGGGGTGCCCTAGCCTTAGGCTAGGGGTGTCCTAGCCAAAACCTTGGGGTGCCCTTGCCTAAGCATAGGGGTACCCTAGCCTTAGGCACGGGGAGCCCTAGTTAGCCTTAGCCTAGGGGTGACCTAGCCTAAGCCTAGGGGTGCCCTAGCCTAAGCCTAGGGGTGCCCTAGCCTTAGATTAGGGGAGCCCTAGCCTTAGCCTAAGCCTAGGGCAGCCCTAGCCTAAAACTTGGGGTGCCCTAGCCTAAGCTTAGGGGTTCCCTAGCCTTAGGATAGGGAAGCCCTAGCCATAGTCTAAGCCTAGGGGTGCACTATCCAAAGTCTAGGGGTTTCCTATCCTTAGGCTAGGGGAGTCCTCGCCTTAGCCAAAGCCTTAGGGTGCCCTAGCCTGAGCCTAGGGGTGCCCTAGCCTAAGCCTAGGGGTGCCCTAGCCCAAGCCTAGGGGTGCCCTAGCGTTAGGCTAGAGGAGCCCTAGCCTTAGCCTAAGCCTAGGGGTGCCCTAGCCTAAGCCTAGGGGTGCCCTAGCCTAAGCCTAGGGGTGCCCTAGCATAAGCCTAGTGGTGCCCTAGCATAAGACTAGGGGTGCCCTAGCTTAACTTAGGGGTGCCCTAGCCGAAGCTTAGGGGTGCCCTAGCCTAAGCCTAGGGGTGCCCTAACCTAAGCTTAGGGGTGCCCTAGCCTTAGGCAAGGGGATCCCTAGCCCTAGCCTAAACCTAGGGGTGCCCTAGCCTAACCCTAGGGGTGCCCTAGCCTAAGCCTAGGATTTCCCCAGCCTAAGGCTAGGGGTGCCCTAGCCTAAGCCTAGGGTTGTCCTAGCCTTAGGCTAGGGGAGCCCTAGCCTTAGCCTAAGCCTAGGGCTGCCTTAGCCTAAGTGTAGGGGTGCCCTAGCCTTAGGCTACGGGAGCCCTAGCCCTAGCCTAAACCTAGGGGTGCCCTAGCCTAACCCTAGGGGTGCCATAGCCTATGTCTAGGATTGCCCTAGCCTAAGCCTAGTGGTGCCCTAGCCTAAGCTTAGGGGTGCCCTAGCCTGAGGCTAGGGGAGCCCTAGCCTTAGCCTAAGCCTAGGGCTGCCCTAGCCTAAGCCTAGGTGTGCCCTAGCTTAAGCCTAGGGGTGCCCTAGCCTAAACCTAGGGGTGCCCTAGCCTAAGCCTAGGGGTGCCCTAGCCTTAGCCTAAGCCTACGGGTGCCCTAGCCTAAGCCTAGGGGTGTCCTAGCCTAAACCTAGGGGTACCCTAGCCTAAGCTTAGGGGTGCCCTAGCCTAAGCCTAGGGGTGCCCTAGCCTTAGATTAGGGGTGCCCTAGCCCAAGCCTAGGGGTGCCCTAGCCTTAGCCTAAGCCTACGGGTGCCCTAGCCTAAGCCTAGGGCAGCCCTAGCCTAAAACTAGAGGTACCCTTGCCTAAGCCTAGGGGTGCCCTTGCCTAAGCCTAGGGGTGCCTTAGCCTAAGCTTATGGGTGCCCCAGCCTTAGGCTAGGGTAGCCCTAGCCTTAGCTTAAGCCTAGGGGTTCCCTAGCCTAAGCCTAGGGGTTCCCTAGACTAAGCCTTTGGGTGCCCTAGCCTAAGCCTAGGGGTGCCCTAGCCTAAGCCTAGGGGTGCCCTGCCCTTAGGCTAGGGGAGCCCTAACCTTAGCCTAAGCCTAGGTGTGCCTTGGCCAAGCCTAGGGGTGCCCTAGCCTAATCCTAGCGGTGCCCGTGCCTAAGCTTATGGGTTCCCTAGCCTTAGGCTAGGGGAGCCCTAGCCTTAGCCTAAGCCTAGGTGTGCCCTAGCCTAACCCTAGGGTTGCCCTAGCCTAAGCTTAGGGGTGCCTTAGCTTTAGGCTAGAGGAGCCCTAGCTTTAGCCTAAGCCTAGGGGTGCCCTAGCCTAAGCCTAAGAGTGCCCTAGCCTAAGACTAGGGGTGCCCTAGCCTAAGAGTAGGGGTGCCCTAGCCCCAGCCTATGGGTGCCCAAGCCTTAGCCTAAGCTTAGGGGTGCCCTAGCCAAAGCCTAGGGGTGCCCTAGACTAAGCCTAGGGGTGCCCTAGCCTTAGGCTGTGAGCCCTAGCCTTAGCCTAAGCTTAGGGGTGCACTAGCCTAAGCCTAGGGGTGCCCTAGCCCAAGTCAAGGGGTGCCCTAGCCTTAGGTGAGGGGAGCCCTAACCAAAGCCTAGGGGTGCCCTAGCCTAAGCCTAGGGGTGCCCTAAACTTAGGCTAGGGGTTCCCTAGACTAAGCCTTTGGGTGCCCTAGCGTAAGCCTAGGGGTGCCATAGTCTTAGGATGGGGAGCCCTAGCCTTAGCCTAAGTCTAGGGGTGCACTAGCGTAAGCCTAGGGGTGCCCTAGCGTAAGCCTAGGGGTGCCCTAGCCTTAGGCTAGGGGTGTCCTAGCCAAATCCTTGGGGAGCCCTTGCCTAAGCATAGGGGTACCCTAGCCTTAGGCACGGGGAGCCCTAGTTAGCCTTAGCCTAGGGGTGACCTAGCCTAAGCCTAGGGGTGCCCTAGCCTAAGCCTAGGGGTGCCCTAGCCTTAGATTAGGGGAGCCCTAGCCTTAGCCTAAGCCTAGGGCAGCCCTAGCCTAAAACTTGGGGTGCCCTAGCCTAAGCTTAGGGGTTCCCTAGCCTTAGGATATGGAAGCCCTAGCCATAGTCTAAGCCTAGGGGTGCACTATCCAAAGTCTAGGGGTATCCTTAGGCTAGGGGAGTCCTCGCCTTAGCCGAAGCCTTATGGTGCCCTAGCCTAAGCCTAGGGGTGCCCTAGCCTAAGCCTAGGGGTGCCCTAGCCCAAGCCTAGGGGTGCCCTAGCGTTAGGCTAGAGGAGCCCTAGCCTTAGCCTAAGCCTAGGGGTGCCCTAGCCTAAGCCTAGCGGTGCTCTAACCTAAGCCTAGGGGTGCCCTAGCCTTAGGCTAGGAGAACCCTAGCCTTAGCCCAAGCCTAGGGGTGCCCTTCCTAAGCCTAGTGGTGTCCTAGCCTAAGCCTAGGGGTGTTCTAGCCTAAGCCTATGGGTGCCCTAGCCTAAGCCTAAGGGTGCCCTAGCCTTAGACAAGGGGAGCCCTAGCCTTTGCCTATGCCTAGGGGTGCCCTAGCCTAAGCCTAGGGGTGCCCTAGCCTAAGCCTAGGGGTGCCCTAGCCTATGCTTATGGGTGCCCCAGCCTTAGGCCAGGGTAGCCCTAGCCTTAGCTTAAGCCTTGGGGTGCCCTAACCTAAGCCTAGGGGTTCCCTAGACTAAGCCTTTGGGTGCCATAGCCTAAGCCTAGGGGTGCCCTCGCCTAACCCTAGGGTTGCCCTAGCCTAAGCTTAGGGGTGCCTTAGCCTTAGGCTAGAGGAGCTCTAGCTTTAGCCTAAGCCTAGGGGTGACCTAGCCTAAGCCTAGGAGTGCCCTAGTCTAAGACTAGGGGTGCCCTAGCCTAAGTGTAGGGGTGCCCTAGCCCAAGCTTATGGGTGCCCTAGCCTTAGCCTAAGCCTAGGGGTGCCCTAGCCTAAGCCTAGGGGTGCCCTAGACTAAGCCTAGGGGTGCCCTAGCCTTAGGCTGGGAGCCCTAGCCTTAGCCTAATCCTAGGGGTGCACTAGCCTAAGCCTAGGGGTGCCCTAGCCTAAGTCTAGGGGTTCCCTAGCCTTAGGCTAGGGGAGCCCTAACCAAAGCCTACGGGTGCCCTAGCCTAAGCCTAGGGGTGCCCTAACCTTAGGCTAGGGGTTCCCTAGCCAAAGCCTAGGGGTGCCCTAGCCTAAGGATAGGGGTGCCATAGTCTTAGGTTGGGGAGCCCTAGCTTTAGCCTAAGACTAGGGGTGCACTAGCGTCAGCCTAGGGGTGCCCTAGCGTAAGCCTAGGGGTGCCCTAGCCTTAGGCTAGGGGTGTCCTAGCCAAATCCTTGGGGTGCCCTTGCCTAAGCATAAGGGTGCCCTAGCCTTAGGCTCGGGGAGCCCTAGCCTTAGCCTAAGCCTAGGTGTGACCTTGCCTATGCCTAGGGGTGCCCTAGCCTAAGCCTAGGGGTGCCCTAGCCTTAGGAGGGGAGCCCTAGCCTTAGGCTAATCCTAGGGGTGCCCTAACCTAATCCTCGGGGTGCCCTAGCCTAAGCTTATGGGCGCCCCAGCCTTAGGCTAGGGTAGCCCTAGCCTTAGCTTAAGCCTAGGGGTGCCCTAGCCTAAGCCTAGGGGTTCCCTAGACTAAGCCTTTGGGTGCCCTAGCCTAAGCCTAGGGGTGCCCTAGCCTAACCCTAGGGTTGCCCTAGCCTAAGCTTAGGGGTGCCTTAGCCTTAGGCTAGAGGAGCTCTAACTTTAGCCTAAGCCTAGGGGTGCCCTACCCTAAGCCTAGGAGTTCCCTAGCCTAAGACAAGGGGTGCCCTAGCCTAAGTGTAGGGGTGCCCTAGCCCAAGCCTATGGGTGCCCTAGCCTTAGCCTAAGCCTAGGGGTGCCCTACCCTAAGCCTAGGGGTGCCCTAGACTAAGCCTAGGGGTGCCCTAGCCTTAGGCTGGGAGCCCTATCCTTAGCCTAATCCTAGGGGTGCACTAGCCTAAGCCTAGGGGTGCCCTAGCCTAAGTCTAGGGGTGCCCTAGCCTTAGGCTAGGGGAGCCCTAACCAAAGCCTAGGGGTGCCCTAGCCTAAGCCTAGGGGTGCCCTAACCTTAGGCTAGGGGTTCCCTAGCCAAAGCCTAGGGGTGCCCTAGCCTAAGGATAGGGGTGCCATAGTCTTAGGTTGGGGAGCCCTAGCTTTAGCCTAAGACTAGGGGTGCACTAGCGTCAGCCTAGGGGTGCCCTAGCGTAAGCCTAGGGGTGCCCTAGCCTTAGGCTAGGGGTGTCCTAGCCAAATCCTTGGGGTGCCCTTGCCTAAGCATAGGGGTGCCCTAGCCTTAGGCTCGGGGAGCCCTAGCCTTAGCCTAAGCCTAGGTGTGACCTTGCCTATGCCTAGGGGTGCCCTAGCCTAAGTCTAGGGGTGCCCTAGCCTTAGGCTAGGGGAGCCCTAGCCTTAGGCTAATCCTAGGGGTGCCCTAACCTAAGGCTCGGGGTGCCCTAGCCTAAGCTTATGGGTGCCCTAGCCTTAGGCTAGGGGAGCCCTAGACTTAGCCTAAGCCTAGGGGTGACCTACCCTAAGCCTAGGCTTGCCCTAGACTAAGCATAGGGGTGCCTACCCTAAGCCTAGGGGTGCCCTAGCCTAAGCCTAGGGGTGCCCTAGCCTAAGCCTAGGGCTGCCCTAGCCGAAGACTAGGGGTGCTCTAGCCTAAGGCTAGGGGTGGCATAGCCTAAGCCTAGAGGTGCCCTCGCCTTAGGCTAGGGGAGCCCTAACAATAGCGTAAGCCTAGGGGTGCCTTAGCCTAAGCCTTGGTGTGCCCTAGCCTAAGCCTAGGGGTGCCCTAGCCTTAGGCTAGGGGAGCCCTACCCTTAGCCTAATCCTAGGGGTGCCCTAGCCTAAGTTTAGGGGTGCCCTAGCCTAAGACTACGGGTGCCCTAGCCTAAGCCTAGGGGTGCCCAAGCCTTACGCTAAGGCATCCCTAGCCTTAGCCTAAGCCTAGGGGTGCCCTAGCCTAAGCTAGGAGTGCCCTAGCCTAAGCCTAGGGGTGCCCTTGCCTAAGTGTAGGGGTGCCCTAGCCACAGCCTATGGGTGCCTTAGCCTTAGCCTAAGCCTAGGTGTGCCCTAGCCTAAGCCTAGGGGTGCCCTAGACTAAGCCTAGGGGTGCCCTAGCCTTAGGCTGGGAGCCCTAGCCTTAGGCTAAGCCTAGGGGTATACTAACCTAAGCCTAGGGGTGCCCTAGCCTAAGTCTAAGGGGTGCCCTTGCCTTAGGCTAGGGGAGCCCTAGCCAAAGCCTACGGGTGCCCTAGCCTAAGCCTAGGGGTGCCCTAACCTTAGGCTAGGGGTTCCCTAGCCAAAGCCTAGGGGTGCCCTAGCCTAAGGATAGAGGTGCCCTAGTCTTAGGTTGGGGAGCCCTAGCCTTAGCCTAAGCCTAGGGGTGCACTAGCGTAAGCCTAGGGGTGCCTTAGCGTAAGCCTAGGGGTGCCCTAGCCTTAGACTAGGGGTGCCCTAGCCAAATCCTTGGGGTGCCCTTGCCTAAGCATAGGGGTACCCTAGCCTTAGGCTCGGGGAGCCCTAGCCTTAGCCTTAGCCTAGGGGTGACCTAGTATAGGCCTAGGGGTGCCATAGCCTAAGCCTAGGGGTGCCCTAGCCAAAGCCTAGGGGTGCCCTAGCGTTAGGCTAGAGGAGCCCTAGCCTTAGCCTAAGCCTAGGGGTGCCCTAGCCTTAGACTAGGGGTGCCCTAGCCAAATCCTTGGGGTGCCCTTGCCTAAGCATAGGGGTACCCTAGCCTTAGGCTCGGGGAGCCCTAGCCTTAGCCTTAGCCTAGGGGTGACCTAGTATAGGCCTAGGGATGCCCTAGCCTAAGACTAGGGATGCCCTAGCCTAAGCCTAGGGGTGCCCTAGCCTAAGTAAGGGGTGCCCTAGCCTAAGCTTATGGGTGCCCCAGCCTTAGGCTAGGGTAGCCCTAGCCTTAGCTCAAGCCTAGGGGTGCCCTAGCCTAAGCCTAGGGGTTCCCTAGACTAAGCCTTTGGGTGCCCTAGCCTAAGTCGAGGGCTGCCCTAGCCTAAGCTTAGGGGTGCCCTGCCCTTAGGCTAGGGGAGCCCTAACCGTAGCCTAAGCCTACGGGTGCCTTGGCCAAGGCTAGGGGTGCCCTAGCCTAATCCTAGCGGTGCCCTAACCTAAGCTTAGGGGTTCCCTAGCTTTAGGCTAGAGGAGCCCTAGCTTTAGCCTAAGCCTAGGGGTGCCCTAGCCTAAGCCTAGGAGTGCCCTAGCCTTAGCCTAAGCTTAGGGGTGCCCTAGCCTAAGCCTAGGGGTGCCCTAGACTAAGCCTAGGGGTGCCCTAGCCTTAGGCTGGGAGCCCTAGCCTTAGCCTAATCCTAGGGGTGCACTAGCCTAAGCCTAGGGGTGCCCTAGCCTAAGTCTAGGGGTGCCCTAGCCTTAGGCTAGGGGAGCCCTAGCCAAAGCCTAGGAGTGCCCTAGCCTAAGCCTGGGGGTGCCCTAACCTTAGGCTAGGGGTTCCCTAACAAAAGCCTAGGGGTGCCCTAGCCTAAGGATAGGGGTGCCATAGTCTTAGGTTGGGGAGCCCTAGCCTTAGCCTAAGCCTAGGGGTGCCCTAGCGTAAGCCTAGGGGTGCCCTAGCCTTAGGCTAGTGGTGTCATAGCCAAATCCTTGGGGTGCCCTTGCCTAAGCATAGGGGTGCCCTAGCCTTAGGCTCAGGGAGCCCTAGCCTTAGCCTAAGCCTAGGTGTGACCTAGCATATGCCTAGGGGTTCCCTAGCCTAAGTCTAAGGGTGCCCGAGCCTTAGGCTAGGGGAGCCCTAGACTTAGCCTAATCCTAGGGGTGACCTACCCTAAGCCTAGGCTTGCCCTATCCTAAGCCTAGGGGTGCCCTACCCTAAGCCTAGGGGTGCCCTAGCCTAAGGCTAGGGGTGCCCTAGCCTAAGCCTAGGGCTGCCCTAGCCGAAGCCTAGGGGGGCTCTAGCCTAAGCCTAGGGGTGCCCTAGCCTAAGTAAGGGGTGCCGTAGCCTAAGCATAGGGGTTCCCTACCTTAGCATAGTGGTGCCCTAGCCTAAGCCTAGGGGTGCCTTAGCCTTAGGCTAGGGAAGCCCTATCCTTAGCCTAAGCCTAGGGGTGCCCTAGTCTAAGCCTAGCGGTGCCCTAACCTAAGCCTAGGGTTTCCCTACCCTAAGCCTAGGGGTGCTTATCCTAAGCCTAGGGGTGTCCTAGCCTAAGCCTAAGGGTGCCCTAGCCTTAGACTAGGGGAGCCCTGGCCTAATCCTAGAGGTGCCCTAACCTAAGTCTAGGGGTTCCCTAACCTAAGCCTACGGGTGCCCTAGCCTAATCCTAGGAGTGCCCTATCCTTAGGCTAGGGGATCCCTAGCATAAGCCTAAGCCTAGGGGTGCCCTAGCTTAAGCCTAGGGTTGCCCAAGGATAAGCCTAGGGGTGCCCTAGCCTAAGCCTAGGGGTGACCTAGCCTTAGGCTAGGGGAGACCTAGCCTTAGCCTAAACCTAGGGGTCCCCAAGCCTAAGCCTATTGGTGCCCTGGCCTTACGCTAGGGGAGCCCTCGTCTTGGCCTGAGCCTAGGGGTGCCCTAGCCAAGCCTAGGGGTGCCCTAGCCTAATCCTAGCGGTGCCCTAGCCTAAGACTAGGGGTGCCCTAGCCTTAGGCTAGACGAGCCTTAGCTTTAGCCTAAGCCTAGGGGTGCCTTATCCTAAGCCTAGGAGTGCCCTAGCCTAAGCCTAGGGGTGCCCAAGCCTTACGCTAAGGCATCCCTAGCCTTAGCCTAAGCCTAGGCGTGCCCAAGCATAACCCTAGGAGTGCTCTAGCCTAAGCCTAGGGGTGCTCTAGCCTAAGCCTAGGGGTGGCCTAGCCTAAGCCTAGGTGTGCCCTAGCCTTAGGTTAGGTGAACCCTAGCCTAAGCCTAAGCCTAGGGGTGCCCTAGCCAAAGCCTAGGGGTGCCCTAGCCTAAACCTAGAGGTGCCATCGCCTTAGGCTAGGGGAGCCCTAACATTAGAGTAAGCCTAGGGGTGCATTAGCCTAAGCCTTGATGTGCCCTAGCCTAAGCCTAGGGGTGCCCTAGCCTAAGCCTAGGGGTGCCCTAGCCTTAGGCTAGGGGAGCCCTAGCCTAATCCTAGGGGTGCCCTAGCCTAAGTCTAGGGGTGCCCTAACCTAAGCCTACGGGTGCCCTAGCCTAAGCCTAGGAGTGCCCTATCCTTAGGCTAGGGGATCCCTAGCCTAAGCCTAATCCTAGGGTTGCCATTGCCTAAGCCTAGGGGTGCCCTAGACTTAGGCTAGAGGAACCCTAGCTTTCGCCTAAGCCTAGGGGTGTCCTAGCCTAAGCCTAGGAGTACCCTACCCTAAGCCAAGGGGTGCCCTAGCCTAAGTGTAGGGTGCCCTAGCCTGAGCCTATGGGTGCCCTAGCCTTAGCCTAAGCCTAGGGGTGCCCTAGCCTAAGCCTAGGGGTGCCCTAGCCTTAGGCTAGGGGTTCCCTAGCCAAAGCCTAGGGGTGCCCTAGCCTAAGCCTAGAGTTGCCCTCTCCTTAGGCTAGGGGAGCCCTAACAATAGCGTAAGCCTAGGGTTGCCTTAGCCTAAGCCTTGGTGTGCCCTAGCCTAAGCCTAGGGGTGCCCTAGCCTAAGCCTAGGGGTGCCCTTGCCTTAGGCCAGGGGAGCCGTAGCCTTAGCCTAATCCTAGGGGTGCCCTAGCCTAAGTCTAGGGGTGCCCTAGCCTAAGCCTAGGGGTGCCCTAGCCTTAGGCTAGGGGAGCCCTATCCTTAGCCTAAACCTAGGGATGCCCTGGCCTAAGCCTAGGGTACCCTAACCTAAGCCTAGGGGTTCCCTAGCCTAAGCCTAGTGGTGCCTTAGCCTAAGCCTAGGGGTGACCTAGCCTTAGCCTAATCCTAGGGGTGCCCTAGCCTAAGCCTAGGCGTGCTCTAGCCTAAGCCTAGCGGTGCCTTCCCTAAGCCTAGGGATGCCCTAGCCTAAGCCTAGGGGTGCCCTAGACTAAGCCTAGGGGTGCCCTAGCCTTAGGCTGGGAGCCCTAGTCTTAGCCTAAGTCTAGGGGTGCACTAGCCTAAGCCTAGGGGTGCCCTAGCCTAAGTCTAGGCGTGTCCTAGCCTTAGGCTACGGGAGCCCTAGCCAAAGCCTAGGGGTGCCCTAGCCTAAGCCTAGGTGTGCCCTAACCTTAGGCTAGGGGTTCCCTAGCCAAAGCCTAGGGGTGCCCTAGCCTAAGCATAGGGGTGCCATAGTCTTAGGTTGGGGAGCCCTAGCCTTAGCCTAAGCCTAGAGGTGCACTAGCGTAAGCCTAGGGGTTCCCTAGCGTAAGCCTAGGGGTGCCCTAGTCTTAGGCTAGGTGGGCCCTAGCCAAATCCTTGGGGTGCCCTTGCGTAAGCATAGGGGTGCCCTAGCCTTAGGCTCGGGGAGTCCTAGCCTTAGCCTAAGCCTAGGTGTGACCTAGCCTATGCCTAGGGGTGCCCTAACCTAAGCCTAGGGGTGCCCTAGCCTTAGGCTAGGGGAGCCCTAGCCTTAGCCTAATTCTAGGGGTGCCCTAACCTAAGCCTAGGATTGCCGTAGCCTAAGCCTATGGGTGCCCAAGCCTTAGGCTAGGAGAGCCCTAGACTTAGCCTAAACCTAGGGGTGACCTACCCTAAGCCTAAGCTTGCCCTAGCCTAAGCCTCGGGGTGCCCTACCCTAAGCATAGGGGTGCCCTAGCCTTAGGCTAGGGGAGCCCTAGCCTTAGCCTAAGCCTAGGGGTGATCTAGCCTAAGCCTAGGGGTGCCCTAGCCTAAGCCTAGGGCTGCCCTAGCCTAAGCCTAGGGGTGCCCTAGCCAAAGCCTAGGGGTGCCCTAGCCTAAGCCTAGGTGTGCCCTAACCTTAGGCTAGGGGTTCCCTAGCCAAAGCCTAGGGGTGCCCTAGCCTAAGGATAGGGGTGCCCTAGTCTTAGGTTGGGGAGCCCTAGCCTTAGCCTAAGCCTAGGGGTGCACTAGCGTAAGACTAGGGGTGCCTTAGCGTAAGCCTAGAGGTGCCCTAGCCTTAGACTAGGGGTGCCCTAGCCAAATTCTTGGGGTGTCCTTGCCTAAGCATAGGGGTACCCTAGCCTTAGGCTCGGGGAGCCCTAGCCTTAGCCTTAGCCTAGGGGTGACCTAGTATAGGGCTAGGGGTGCCATAACCTAAGCCTAGGGGTGCCCTAGCCAAAGCCTAGGGGTGCCCTAGCCTAAGTAAGGGGTGCCCTAGCCTAAGCATAGGGGTTCCCTACCTTAGCATAGTGGTGCCCTAGCCTAAGCCTAGGGGTGCCCTAGCCTAAGCCTAGCGGTGCCCTAACCTAAGCCTAGGGTTTCCCTACCCTAAGCCTAGGGGTGCTTAGCCTAAGCCTAGGGGTGTCCTAGCCTAAGCCTAAGGGTGCCCTAGCCTTAGACTAGGGGAGCCCTAGCCTTAGCCTATACCTAGGGGTGCCCTAGCCTAAGCCTAGGGGTGCCCTAGCCTAAGCCTAGGGGTGCCTTAGCCTAAGCTTATGGGTGCCCCAGCCTTAGGCTAGGGTAGCCCTAGCCTTAGCTCAAGCCTAGGGGTGCCCTAGCCTAAGCCTAGGGGTTCCCTAGACTAAGCCTTTGGGTGCCCTAACCTAAGTCTAGGGCTGCCCTAGCCTAAGCTTAGGGGTGCCCTGCCCTTAGGCTAGGGGAGCCCTAACCGTAGCCTAAGCCTACGGGTGCCTTGGCCAAGCCTAGGGGTGCCCTAGCCTAATCCTAGCGGTGCCCTAACCTAAGCTTAGGGGTTCCCTAGCTTTAGGCTAGAGGAGCCCTAGCTTTAGCCTAAGCCTAGGGGTGCCCTAGCCTAAGCCTAGGAGTGCCCTAGCCTTAGCCTAAGCTTAGGGGTGCCCTAGCCTAAGCCTAGGGGTGCCCTAGACTAAGCCTAGGGGTGCCCTAGCCTTAGGCTGGGAGCCCTAGCCTTAGCCTAATCCTAGGGGTGCACTAGCCTAAGCCTAGGGGTGCCCTAGCCTAAGTCTAGGGGTGCCCTAGCCTTAGGCTAGGGGAGCCCTAGCCAAAGCCTAGGAGTGCCCTAGCCTAAGCCTGGGGGTGCCCTAACCTTAGGCTAGGGGTTCCCTAACAAAAGCCTAGGGGTGCCCTAGCCTAAGGATAGGGGTGATATAGTCTTAGGTTGGGGAGCCCTATACTTAGCCTAAGCCTAGGGGTGCCCTAGCGTAAGCCTAGGGGTGCCCTAGCCTTAGGCTAGTGGTGTCATAGCCAAATCCTTGGGGTGCCCTTGCCTAAGCATAGGGGTGCCCTAGCCTTAGGCTCAGGGAGCCCTAGCCTTAGCCTAAGCCTAGGTGTGACCTAGCATATGCCTAGGGGTTCCCTAGCCTAAGTCTATGGGTGCCCGAGCCTTAGGCTAGGGGAGCCCTAGACTTAGCCTAATCCTAGGGGTGACCTACCCTAAGCCTAGGCTTGCCCTATCCTAAGCCTAGGGGTGTCCTACCCTAAGCCTAGGGGTGCCCTAGCCTAAGGCTAGGGGTGCCCTAGCCTAAGCCTAGGGCTGCCCTAGCCGAAGCCTAGGGGGGCTCTAGCCTAAGCCTAGGGGTGCCCTAGCCTAAGTAAGGGGTGCCGTAGCCTAAGCATAGGGGTTCCCTACCTTAGCATAGTGGTGCCCTAGCCTAAGCCTAGGGGTGCCTTAGCCTTAGGCTAGGGAAGCCCTATCCTTAGCCTAAGCCTAGGGGTGCCCTAGCCTAAGCCTAGCGGTGCCCTAACCTAAGCCTAGGGTTTCCCTACCCTAAGCCTAGGGGTGCTTAGCCTAAGCCTAGGGGTGTCCTAGCCTAAGCCTAAGGGTGCCCTAGCCTTAGACTAGGGGAGCCCTGGCCTAATCCTAGGGGTGCCCTAACCTAAGTCTAGGGGTGCCCTAACCTAAGCCTACGGGTGCCCTAGCCTAATCCTAGGAGTGCCCTATCCTTAGGCTAGGGGATCCCTAGCATAAGCCTAAGCCTAGGGGTGCCCTAGCTTAAGCCTAGGGTTGCCCTAGGCTAAGCATAGGGGTGCCCTAGCCTCAGCCTAGGGGTGACCTAGCCTTAGGCTAGGGGAGACCTAGCCTTAGCCTAAACCTAGGGGTCCCCAAGCCTAAGCCTATGGGTGCCCTGGCGTTACGCTAGGGGAGCCCTCGTCTTAGCCTGAGCCTAGGGGTGCCCTAGCCAAGCCTAGGGGTGCCCTAGCCTAATCATAGCGGTGCCCTAGCCTAAGACTAGGGGTGCCCTAGCCTTAGGCTAGACGAGCCTTAGCTTTAGCCTAAGCCTAGGGGTGCCCTATCCTAAGCCTAGGAGTGCCCTAGCCTAAGCCTAGGGGTGCCCAAGCCTTACGCTAAGGCATCCCTAGCCTTAGCCTAAGCCTAGGCGTGCCCAAGCATAACCCTAGGAGTGCTCTAGCCTAAGCCTAGGGGTGCTCTAGCCTAAGCCTAGGGGTGGCCTAGCCTAAGCCTAGGTGTGCCCTAGCCTTAGGTTAGGTGAACCCTAGCCTAAGCCTAAGCCTAGGGGTGCCCTAGCCAAAGCCTAGGGGTGCCCTAGCCTAAACCTAGAGGTGCCATCGCCTTAGGCTAGGGGAGCCCTAACATTAGAGTAAGCCTAGGGGTGCATTAGCCTAAGCCTTGATGTGCCCTAGCCTAAGCCTAGGGTTGCCCTAGCCTAAGCCTAGGGGTGCCCTAGCCTTAGGCTAGGGGAGCCCTAGCCTTAGCCTAATCCTAGGGGTGCCCTAGCCTAAGTCTAGGGGTGCCCTAACCTAAGCCTACGGGTGCCCTAGCCTAAGCCTAGGAGTGCCCTATCCTTAGGCTAGGGGATCCCTAGCCTAAGCCTAATCCTAGGGTTGCCATTGCCTAAGCCTAGGGGTGCCCTAGCCTTAGGCTAGAGGAACCCTAGCTTTCGCCTAAGCCTAGGGGTGCCCTAGCCTAAGCCTAGGAGTACCCTACCCTAAGCCTAGGGGTGCCCTAGCCTAAGTGTAGGCTGCCCTAGCCTGAGCCTATGGGTGCCCTAGCCTTAGCCTAAGCCTAGGGATTCCCTAGCCTAAGCCTAGGGGTGCCCTAGCCTAAGCCTAGAGTTGCCCTCTCCTTAGGCTAGGGGAGCCCTAACAATAGCGTAAGCCTAGGGGTGCCTTAGCCTAAGCCTTGGTGTGCCCTAGCCTAAGCCTAGGGGTGCCCTAGCCTAAGCCTAGGGGTGCCCTTGCCTTAGGCCAGGGGAGCCCTAGCCTTAGCCTAATCCTAGGGGTGCCCTAGCCTAAGTCTAGGGGTGCCCTAGCCTAAGCCTAGGGGTGCCCTAGCCTTAGGCTAGGGGAGCCCTATCCTTAGCCTAAACCTAGGGATGCCCTGGCCTAAGCCTAGGGTACCCTAACCTAAGCCTAGGGGTTCCCTAGCCTAAGCCTAGTGGTGCCTTAGCCTAAGCCTAGGGGTGACCTAGCCTTAGCCTAATCCTAGGGGTGCCCTAGCCTAAGCCTAGGGGTGCCCTAGCCTAAGCCTAGCGGTGCCTTCCCTAAGCCTAGGGATGCCCTAGCCTAAGCCTAGGGGTGCCCTAGCCTTAGGCTGGGAGCCCTAGTCTTAGCCTAAGTCTAGGGGTGCACTAGCCTAAGCCTAGGGGTGCCCTAGCCTAAGTCTAGGCGTGTCCTAGCCTTAGGCTACGGGAGCCCTAGCCAAAGCCTAGGGGTGCCCTAGCCTAAGCCTAGGTGTGCCCTAACCTTAAGCTAGGGGTTCCCTAGCCAAAGCCTAGGGGTGCCCTTGCCTAAGCATAGGGGTGCCATAGTCTTAGGTTGGGGAGCCCTAGCCTTAGCCTAAGCCTAGGGGTGCACTAGCGTAAGCCTAGGGGTTCCCTAGCGTAAGCCTAGGGGTGCCCTAGTCTTAGGCTAGGGGGGCCCTAGCCAAATCCTTGGGGTGCCCTTGCCTAAGCATAGGGGTGCCCTAGCCTTAGGCTCGGGGAGTCCTAGCCTTAGCCTAAGCCTAGGTGTGACCTAGCCTATGCCTAGGGGTGCCCTAACCTAAGCCTAGGGGTGCCCTAGCCTTAGGCTAGGGGAGCCCTAGCCTTAGCCTAATTCTAGGGGTGCCCTAACCTAAGCCTAGGATTGCCGTAGCCTAAGCCTATGGGTGCCCAAGCCTTAGGCTAGGAGAGACCTAGACTTAGCCTAAACCTAGGGGTGACCTACCCTAAGCCTAAGCTTGCCCTAGCCTAAGCCTAGGGGTGCCCTACCCTAAGCATAGGGGTGCCCTAGCCTTAGGCTAGGGGAGCCCTAGCCTTAGCCTAAGCCTAGGGGTGCCCTAGCCTAAGCCTAGGGGTGCCCTAGCCTAAGCCTAGGGCTGCCCTAGCCTAAGCCTAGGGGTGCCATAGCCTAAGCCTAGGGGTGCCATAGCCTAAGCCTAGGGGTGCCCTAGCCTAAGCCTAGGGGTGCCCTAGCCTTAGGCTAGGTGAGCCCTAGCCTTAGCCTAAGCTTAGGGGTGCCCTAGCCAAAGCCCAGGGGTGCCCTAACCTAAGCCTAGAGGTGCCCTCGCCTTAGGCTAGGGGAGCCCGAGCCTTAGCCTAAGCCTAGGGGTGCCTTAGCCTAAGCCTTGGTGTGCCCTAGCCTAAGCCTAGGGGTGCCCTAGCCTTAGCCTAGGGGTGCCGTAGCCTTAGGCTAGGGGAGCCCTAGCCTTAGCCTAATCCTAGGGGTGCCCTAGCCTAAGTCTAGGGGTGCCCTAGCCTAAGCCTACGGGTGCCCTAGCCTAAGCCTAGGAGTGCCCTATCCTTAGGCTAGGGGATCCCTAGCATAAGCCTAAGCCTAGGGGTGCCTTAGCTTAAGCCTAGGTGTGCCCTAGCCTAAGCCTAGGGGTGCCCTAGCCTAAGCCTAGGGGTGCCCTAGCCTTAGGCTAGGGGAGACCTAGCCTTAGCCTAAACCTAGGGGTTCCCTAGCCTAAGCCTATGGGTGCCATGGCCTTAGGTTAGGGGAGCCCTAGCCTCAGCCTAAGCCTAAGGGTGCCCTAGCCAAGCCTAGTGGTGCCCTAGCCTAATCCTAGCGGTGCCCTAGCCTAAGCTTAGGGGTTCCCTAGCCTTAGGCTAGGGGAGCCCTAGCATTATCCTAAGCCTAGGGGTGCCCAAGCCTAACCCTAGGGTTGCCCTATCCTAAGCCTAGGGGTGCCCTAGCCTTAGGCTAGAGGAGCCCTAGCTTTAGCCTAAGCCTAGGGGTGCCCTAGCCTAAGCCTAGGAGTGCCCTAGCCTAAGACTAGGGGTGCCCTAGCCTAAGTGCAGGGGTGCCCTAGCCCCAAGCTATGGGTGCCCTAGCCTTAGCCTAAGCCTAGGGTTGCCCTAGCCTAAGCCTAGGGGTGCCCTAGCCAAAGCATAGGGGTGCCCTAGCCTTAGGCTAGGGGAGCCCTAGCCTTAGCCTAAGCCTAGGGGTGCCCTAGCCTAAGCCTAGGGGTGCCCTAGCCTAAGCCTAGGGCTGCCCTAGCCTAAGCCTAGGGGTGCCCTAGCCTAAGCCTATGGGTGCCCTAGCCTAAGCCAAGGTGTGGCCTAGCCTTAGGTTAGGTGAACCCTAGCCTTAGCCTAAGCCTAGGGGTGCCCTAGCCTAAGCCTAGGGGTGCCCTAGCCTAAGCCTAGCGGTGCCTTCCCTAAGCCTAGGGATGCCCTAGCCTAAGCCTAGGGGTGCCCTAGCCTTAGGCTGGGAGCCCTAGTCTTAGCCTAAGTCTAGGGGTGCACTAGCCTAAGCCTAGGGGTGCCCTAGCCTAAGTCTAGTCGTTTCCTAGCCTTAGGCTACGGGAGCCCTAGCCAAAGCCTAGGGGTGCCCTAGCCTAAGCCTAGGTGTGCCCTAACCTTAGGCTAGGGGTTCCCTAGCCAAAGCCTAGGGGTGCCCTAGCCTAAGCATAGGGGTGGCCTAGCCTAAGCCTAGGTGTGCCCTAGCCTTAGGTTAGGTGAACCCTAGCCTAAGCCTAAGCCTAGGGGTGCCCTAGCCAAAGCCTAGGGGTGCCCTAGCCTAAACCTAGAGGTGCCATCGCCTTAGGCTAGGGGAGCCCTAACATTAGAGTAAGCCTAGGGGTGCATTAGCCTAAGCCTTGATGTGCCCTAGCCTAAGCCTAGGGTTGCCCTAGCCTAAGCCTAGGGGTGCCCTAGCCTTAGGCTAGGGGAGCCCTAGCCTTAGCCTAATCCTAGGGGTGCCCTAGCCTAAGTCTAGGGGTGCCCTAACCTAAGCCTACGGGTGCCCTAGCCTAAGCCTAGGAGTGCCCTATCCTTAGGCTAGGGGATCCCTAGCCTAAGCCTAATCCTAGGGTTGCCATTGCCTAAGCCTAGGGGTGCCCTAGCCTTAGGCTAGAGGAACCCTAGCTTTCGCCTAAGCCTAGGGGTGCCCTAGCCTAAGCCTAGGAGTACCCTACCCTAAGCCTAGGGGTGCCCTAGCCTAAGTGTAGGCTGCCCTAGCCTGAGCCTATGGGTGCCCTAGCCTTAGCCTAAGCCTAGGGATTCCCTAGCCTAAGCCTAGGGGTGCCCTAGCCTAAGCCTAGAGTTGCCCTCTCCTTAGGCTAGGGGAGCCCTAACAATAGCGTAAGCCTAGGGGTGCCTTAGCCTAAGCCTTGGTGTGCCCTAGCCTAAGCCTAGGGGTGCCCTAGCCTAAGCCTAGGGGTGCCCTTGCCTTAGGCCAGGGGAGCCCTAGCCTTAGCCTAATCCTAGGGGTGCCCTAGCCTAAGTCTAGGGGTGCCCTAGCCTAAGCCTAGGGGTGCCCTAGCCTTAGGCTAGGGGAGCCCTATCCTTAGCCTAAACCTAGGGATGCCCTGGCCTAAGCCTAGGGTACCCTAACCTAAGCCTAGGGGTTCCCTAGCCTAAGCCTAGTGGTGCCTTAGCCTAAGCCTAGGGGTGACCTAGCCTTAGCCTAATCCTAGGGGTGCCCTAGCCTAAGCCTAGGGGTGCCCTAGCCTAAGCCTAGCGGTGCCTTCCCTAAGCCTAGGGATGCCCTAGCCTAAGCCTAGGGGTGCCCTAGCCTTAGGCTGGGAGCCCTAGTCTTAGCCTAAGTCTAGGGGTGCACTAGCCTAAGCCTAGGGGTGCCCTAGCCTAAGTCTAGGCATGTCCTAGCC